>NC_066581.1:97277940-97608253 GCF_024323335.1 Lathyrus oleraceus
ACGTGTCTGATTCAAACTCAGACAACTTGAGAAAACTTCAGTAGTCTTCTCTAGTGAGCTCTTTCCGAAGTTTCATCATTTGGTAAATTCAAGACATGGGACCACCACCATTGTGATCCTCTTCTCATTCCAAATTCAACCTTATGCTCCAAATTCATTTATCTAAATCGAGCAAAGGGAATTTCAGAGAAGATTCAGAAATAAGCAAGCCATGAAAAAAAATTAAATGATGAGCACAGTCAATCAAAGCCAGATAAGTTAGGGGAAGACATCAGAGAGTGAAAGACTACATTATGATAACTTGATTGAGTTTAAATGATGCTCAGAACTATGTTGTCCAGATGGTGATCAGAAGTTGATGTAGCTCGATCTGATTAGAGTACTTCATAAGGACTCTGAGCTTGGGAATTATTGCAAAAAATTTAGAGGATGTCGAAGATGCTAATGGAATCAAGAAATTGGATTGAAACAAGCTGAAACTCAAAACACGGTAGTTGAATTTTCTGGAAAATTTTCAAGTTGCAATAGGAGTTTATTGGCTCTTCAAAGCTTGCAAATGAAGGCAATATCTTCCTCTATTTATAGGAAATGTGTTTGGATCCATATACGCATGGAATGATGTTGAATTCTTGCAAAACAAATTTGATCCAAATGTGTGAAAAGTGTGACTTGAAACTCATCAAAACTCAGCCAAATGATGCGTTTTAAGGGTCAATTAATTTTTGGAGACTTGGTTAAACATGTTTAGGATCAAATAACTTTCTAATTTGGCTTAGAATTGAGATTGGTGATGTTCAAGTTTCGGGCAATGGTGATTTCTGCAGTTCCAAGTCACCATGTTCAACTTAATGGGGCATCCTACTCAAGAGGCTTTTTGATCCCATTATTTTTGCAATGTGTTAACATTATGGCCAAGATTATAATGTGCTAAGAAAGGTTGCATTTGGATGTTTGAGCACAAAGTTATGGCATGTTGAAGTTGGCATGAAAAACTGGTTACATAACTTAGAAAAATTTGAGTGCTTCATGGCTGAAAATAACCTATAATGTCCCAATGAATTCCATGGTCTTCCAAGCATATTATGACCTTGGTCCTTGAAGAAAACATGTAGAGGGTATTACAAACGACATTATGCAAAAATAATCATACTCATATGTTGAAAATTGAAGAATTTATGATCCTTGAAAGTTAGGAAAAGTTCAATTGAAAATAGGTCAAATTTCACTAAGTCCACAAATGACCTATAATGTCTCCAAACTTTTAATGCTCCTCCAAGCATAATTAGCTCTTATCATGTGAAGATAAGTTGTATATGATGTTTAGAAGAGTCATATGCAAAAATAAGCATTCAAAAATGTTGACAATTGAAGGAGTTATGATCTTTGGAACTTTGACTTCAAATTATTGACTTTTAGGTCAAACCGCTTGGAACAAGCTTGTGTATTTGGACTTTTCTTGCATTTAAAATCACATGGGTGATCATATGAACTCAAGATAAGTTGTCCTTGATATTCTCTTGATTAAATTGCTCAACGCTTAAAGTTGCTTGTTGAAGAAGGCATGGAAATAAACACATGAAGCTTTGACTTTCCTTGAGAAGTAAGCAACTAAACTTTAAGATGCTCTTGATTTGAAAAGCCCAACCTGGAACAATAAACTTAGGGAAACAAGATATATTTTTGGTATTTTTATTAGTGGTTAGATAAGCAATGAATCAAATAAACACAAAGGTAAAACAAAGAGGTGCTAGGTGATCCTCCAAGAAGCAAAACCAAAAGATGGATAAGGGGAAGGACCAAGATGTGGCCTTGCTTGTATGAAAAAAATGAAAATGAGATGTGGGATCTTAGGGTTAAAAATTAGGGTATGACAGATGCCCCTATTTAAGTTTCTTCAATTTGGAGATATGAAGGTTGAAATCTTAGTCTGAACAAGATTGAAGAGACTTAAATATCAAAGACCCAATTTTTGGCCCTAAGATACCGCAAGATGTTTATGATATGATATGAATGCAAACCAGGATCACTGTGGGGAGAAGAAGTTTCGACAACAGACAAAGAACTGTTAGAGAAAAAAGGAGACTAAAAATTCTATAGGGGAATGACAGATTCCAAAAGGGGGACTCGACTGGGGATAAATAATGTTCCACAGGGGCACAAGAAGAATTCGAGAATAACCAATGCACGTCTAGAAAACGAGCTAAAGATATAACGGGGAAGACTTATCAAAATAAGACTTCTCCGTGGAAAAGAAACCAATAAAAGGGGAAAACCCCGACTTCAAAAGGAGAGGAATATTACCTAACTATCAGCCAAGTGATAGCCTAACAAAGGTAATAAACCAAAGGGAATGATTACCAACTATCACCCAAGTGGTAACTTAACAAATGTAACCAATCAAAGGTAAAAGGAACTATTACCTACTATCAGCTGAGTGATAGCTTAACAAAGGTAATAAACCAAAGGAAATGATTACCAACTACCAGCCAAGTGATAACTTAACAAAGGTATTCAATCAAAGGTAAAAGGAGCTATTACCTACTATCAGTCGAGTGATAGATTAACAAAGGTAATAAGCACAAAACAGAATGATTACCAACTACCAACCAAGTGGTAACTTAACAAAGGTAACCAATAAAGGGGGGCCAAAGTTCAATCCAAGACTGAGCTGGAGAGAAGCGGTCAAAGAGGACTCAATCCAATGAGAACATGAACTCAATTGGAGATTGATTCCATCCAGATAATGAACTGGAGGGTAAAACTGAAACAAAAATCTTCCATGAGGATCAGGCTAAGTGGGGAATCAAAAAGGATAAACTATTTCTTCTTAAGGTCAACACTCTATTGGAGATAGGAGATACGTATTTTGTGAGGAGAAAAGCTCCAGAGAGTGGTGAGGAATTACTTCAAAATTAAAAATGCGCAAATAAACATCATGATGTTATGCACATGCGTATGATTATGCTGACAAAACAAACGCGAAGGCGTGAGACTGATAACATAGTACACCCAGATACTCGGCTAATCTCAACAAGGCGGAGATGCTGGAAGAGATTCATCAGGGATTCCACCACTGTTGCAATTTGAGGCTGGAGAGATTGTTATAAAAGAAGATCTGACTTGGGGAAGAATTGAATTCTAACCTTCATGATCTTACCATCCTAGGGATTGCCATTAACATTCCTCTTTCGTATTCACAAGTCGAGGAAAAATACATATATTTTTTGTAAATTTTCAAAAATATGATTGTTTAAATATATTTTTTGCTTCAAAAATGATCATCAAAAATAAATGAAATCTCGTAAACTGAAACAAAATAAGAATAGCGAACAAATGGGCAAAAGGCTCAATTTTTATTTATAGAATGGTAGTTCACAAATGGCGTGACTCCATGGATCATTAAAAAGTTGGAAAATGGTAAATACATAGGAAGGTCTACGTTGAAATACAATGATCACTATTCTCCCTAATAACTTTGAATTCCACTATGCTCTGGACTTCGGTCGAGGATGACAAAAATGAACCCTTGATAGGCACTATTACTTCAAATGATCAAGTCTGGCCTGATGTAGTTACTTGCCATAATCCATAACTTATAACTAGATTGCCTTTTTAGGGCCAATCTACTGGGATTATTATTTTCTATTTATGTCTCTAATTTTTGCCTGGACCTCCCTTCCGGGGTTTTAATCCACCGAGATGCTAATTTTTGCCTAAGTCGCCTATTCGGGTTTTCAACTTAGCGAGTTGTCCTTTTATTTTTTCTAGGTGAAGTATTTCTTGACTACATCATCATTCACAGGATGAGGGAGCTCCTCTCCATCCATTGATGTAAGAATAAATGCACCACAAGAGAGATATCTCTTAACAACATATATGCCTTCGTAATTAGGAGTCCACTTGCCCCTAAAATCAGTGTTAAAAGACAAGATCTTCCTAAGCACAAGTCACCTTCTCTGAATACACGAGGTTGAACCTTTTTGTAAAGTGCTTTCTTCATTCTCTTTTGATATAACTAACCATGACATAAGGTTGTCATTCTTTTCTCTTTAATCAAATTCAACTGACCATATCTGCTCTGACACCATTTAACCTCAGACAAACTGGCTTCCATCAGGACTCGCATTGATGGATCTCAACCTCCAAAGGGAGCATTGCTTCCATGCCATACACAAGAGAGAAAGGGGTTACCCCTGTTTAAGTGTGGATAGATGTATGGTATCCATGCAAAGAAAAAGGGAGCATTTCATGCCAATCCTTAAACGTCACAACCATCTTCTGGATGATCTTCTTAATATTCTTATTTGTGGCTTCAACAACCCCATTCATCTTAGGCCTATAAGGAGAGGAGTTATGATGTTCAATCTTGAAGTCATCACAAAGTTTTTTCATCATCTTATTATTCAAGTTCTACCCGTTATTAGTAATGATCTTACTTGGAACACCATATCGGCAAATAATCTTATTCTTGATAAATCTGACCATGGTCTGCTTGGTCACATTAGCATAAGATGTTGATTCAACCCACTTGGTGAATTAATCAATAGCTACCAAGATGAAACAATGTTTGTTTGAAGCTTTGGGTTCAATCATACCAATCATATCAATTCCCCACATAGAGAAAGGCCATGAAGATGAAATAACATTGAGAACCGTCGGAGGCACATGAATCTTGTCAGCATAAATCTGACATTTATGGCACTTCTTCATATATTTACAGCAATCAAATTCCATTGTTAGCCAATAGTAACATGCCTTCAACATCTTTTTAGCCATTACATGTCCATTGGTGTGAGTACCAAAGGATCCTTCATAAACTTCTTGCATTAACATGTCAGCTTCGTGTCTATCCACGCATCTGAGCAAAGCCATGTCTAAATTTCACTTGTAAAACACATCTTCATTTAGAAAAAAAATTCCACCCAGTCTTCTCAAAGTCTTCTTATCTTTGTTGGATGCCCCAAGCGGGTATTCCTGACTTTGGAGAAAACACTTAATGTCATAATACCAGGGCTTATCATTTATAACTTTTTCTGCTGCAAACATATGAGCAGGTCTATCAAGGCGCATAATTGTGATATTGGTTGCGTCGTTCTAATGATTTGCTTTATACATAGAGGAAAAAGTATCCAGAGCGTCTGCCATTTGATTCTCTTCACGAGGTATATGATGAAATTCTATTTTATTGAAGAAAGTTGACAGCCTCCTTACATAATCTTTGTAAGGAATCAGGCCAGGATGACGAGTCTCCCATTCTCCTTTTATCTGATTAACCACCAAGGATGAATCTCCATACACATCCAGGATTTTAATTCTCAAATCAATGGCTTCTTCAAGACCCATGATACAAGCTTCATATTCTGCCATATTATTCGTACAATCAAACATCAATCTTGCAGTAAAAGGGATATGAGAACCCTTTGGAGTAATAATGATTTCCCCAATTCCATTTCCATAAGCATTAACAACTCCTTCAAACATTAAACCCCAACGAGATCCAGGCTCTGGCCCTTCTCCAAGCAACGGTTCATCGCAATCTTTAGATTTCAACTTCATAACATCTTCATCAGGGAAGTCGAACCTGGTGGATTGATAATCATCGATCGGCTGGTAAGCCAAATGATCTACAAGAATACTCCCTTTAATTGCTTTCTGAGTACGGTACTCAATATCATATTCAGACAATAGCATCTGCCAATGAATGAGCTATCCTTCCAGTCAAAGAAGATTTTTTAAAAATATATTGGATTGGATCCATTTTGGATATCAACCAAGTGGTATGATTGATCATATACTGGCGTAAACGTTTGGAAGAATGAGCTAAACCATAACAGATATTTTCAAGCATGGAGTACTGAGACTCACAGTCTGTAAACTTCTTACTCAGATAGTAGATGGCGTGCTTAAACGTAGAGAAAAATAAGAAAGGGGGGCTTGAATTGTTTTCACTGATAATAAAAACTTTTGCAAACAAAACACACACGAAAGATAAAGCAATCAACACAGAATTTTATCCTGGTTCGCTTGAAATTCAAAGCTACTCCAGTCCACCCAGCCAAGGTGATTTCGCCTTCAACAAGGACTTAATCCAATAATCTAGAAAGATTACAACAAAAGCGTCTAAGAGAACAAAGATATCTTAGCCCTCTCAAGTATACATACTTCACAAGTCACTTGAGGAAGTATTCAACAACTATTTGAGAATTACAAGGAAGTGTTTAGTGCTTCTAGGTAAGCAATTTTAACACAATAAGAATAGTGAAACTTCACACTAAGAGCAACAACTCGTGTGAACAGATTTAAACAAGAATTAAAATATAGAATTGAGTTTTTCAGTATTCTTGTGTGATTGCTTCATTTCTTTATGGAGATGATATGCCCTTTATATAGTGCTTTAGATGTGATGTCGTTGGTTGAAGCATTGATGTTGATATCTTGACAATGATGAGACTTAATTGAAATTAAGTTTGTTGTCCTTTCCATAGAAATTTTGGAGAGTATTTATTTTTCTCCAAATAAATATTAACACCATATATGGAAAACTTCGTTGTTAAGTCTTTAACATTGATCTATTGGCGTGAGTCAGAGTGCGCGGAATCCATATCTTCTTGTTCAACATGTATTCTCCAGATAGTTGTTAGAAGTGATTTTTCTTCAAAAGTTCTTTATATGCGTTCAGTTGGACCTTCTTTAGATGTACGAATCAGCATAATAACTTAAGTGTGGAATCCTTCAAAATCAGAGTATCTAAGTCTTCAAACTTCAAATGTTGTGAGCGTCGTTGTCTTCAGAGTCAGAGCGACTACTTTATTTGATTCTAATTCATCCATTCTGGACTTGTGTGATGTCAGATGTTGTCTATCAGATCCATTTCTGTTAGAGTCCTGCATACTTAGATAAATTCGTTAGGGTACCAATGTGTTTCATCCTTTGTTATCATCAAAACTTAGAGATGAATTGTAGACCGAAAATCTCATTCTAACAATCTCCCCATTTTTGATGATGACAATAACTTCAGTCTGATGATGAAACAATGATACTTAAAAATATTTAAAGGAGTTATCTTAGAGTCAGATGTATGATGAATCCCCCTGAGATAAGCAATCTCCCACTAAATTATATGCTTAAGAAGGTTTAGTGGTTCTTACCAGATCTCCTTAAGTTGTATAGCTTGTTTCTCAGATGATTTAACTCAGATACTTCCTGCAGAGCTTTAGTCTTCATAATAATATTTTTTAAATGTGCACAATGTATTATAAGGCTTAGATATTATTTCATCAGAGGCTGTTTAATTTATTCTACCATTTTTTGTCAGACTCAAAAAGACATAGCAAGGCAAGTAAAGGCAAAACAAATTTCATTGATAAGAGGCAAGTACAGATAAGAGAAAGAAGAAAAACTTATAAGAAAAACATAGAAGTTAAGCACTTAGAGAATTATAGCATAACAATCCTATGTGTGCCTAAGGGTTCGAAGGAGGCGGCATCCTCTGCAGCAGCTGAGTCAGTAGATTCTGAATGTTGGAGTTGACAGAGTTCTATTGATCTAGTCTGGCTCTCACAATATGTTGCTCTTTCTGTAGTTCCTCCAGAGTATTCAACACCAATGGAGAAAAGTCATAGTGAGATGACTCCACCTGAGTCAGAGCGGTGTCCTTAGCCTTGGCAGCTTCTTCCGCAGCAATGTGTGCTGCTTCTTCAGCATTAGCCTTGGCTTTGGCTTCAGCTTCAGCAGCAGCAGTAGCCTCAACGGCAACCTTTTCTGCAGTGTCTCTTATTTCTTTCTCTTCTTCTTCTAATCGAGCCTTTTCCTCATCTTCTCTGTGAGCTTTCTCTTCTGCCTCTCTAGCTAGACGGGCCTGTAACCTCTCTCCAACTTCTCTGATACAGTCTTTTATGACTTGTTCAGAGAGGCCTTTCAGCTTGAAAGCCTCAGATGTCATCCATCTGATTACTTTATTCTAGTGAGTCCTCACTAGTAGGGCCTCAGATATGGGAAGTGTTGTGGTAGTGAGACAAAAATGTTGAAGGGGAGGTGAAGGTGGGTTAGAGGTATGAGATTCAGAAGGATTTGTGGTGGATTTTGTGGGTTCATAGTGTGCATAGATGGGGGATGGTTGAGGTAAGTAAGAGGACAATTGCCTTAATTATAAAGTAGGAGATTCAAAGGGTTGAGACTTACTTTGAGAGGAGGATACCAGAGGCACAGGTGGTCTGGATACAAATGGTTCCCCCAGCTTCATAGTTTTCTTCTTTGACTTTCTTTTAGATGGCTCTCGCATCCTCTTCAAGAAATTGGATGGATGTTCAGGTAGCCAATCCACCGAGAAGTCAGAGATGTCTACCCCTTGATTTGCTAGGTCCTGCAGATAGTGGGTGATAACCTGTGGGGGATCTATCTTAGAGAACAGATAGAGACAATTGGGTATCTTTCTCTGATCCTTCAGAGCTTCCCAGGAGGTGTACAAAGATGGCTTGACCAAAACTCTCTCAATGATGCCCATGCTCTTCAGATTTCTTGAGTTCAGAGGCTTGTCGGTGTCTACCGTCACATCTTCCATCAGATTGTGGAATATCAGATGATCCACCAATCCGCTTTCTATCAGAACATCGAAGATTAGCCTTCCCAAAGGAATGTAGTTTCTGGGCTTCATGTGGTTTCGGGTAACCCTGACCGAGTCCCTAAGATATTTGAACAGTAGGGATGACAGATTCATCTTGAGTCCTTTGTGGAGGTAGTAAATGATGCACTTATAGTCAATGTTGATGTAATCTGACGAATTTGATGTTGGACGATGATGAATAGTACCATAATAATCTTCATCCAGACTCTCAGATTCTGGTGAAGCTCCTTGTTCTTGGAGGATTTTCCTTCTGCGCTCTGCTTGAAGATGGTGGGAATAATCTCCTGGGACATGTATTTTGCCCTAGGGTTGATGTTATAGATTCTTCTTCCCCCAGTCTTCTCCATGTTCAGAAGTTTTTCTATTGATTTCTCCGTAATAATTATTTTCACCCCCAGAACGTGTGAGACGATGCAATGGTCGTCGCAATATGCAAATCTCCAGAACTCCTTGACTAGAAATGTGTAGATTGGACCATAAAGTCTCTGAAAGTAGTTTTCCCAAACTCCAGACCTCGCTTCATTTTTCAAAATCCACCAGAGATTCACACAAAACTTCCAGTTTGTCAAAAGGAGTTGCAAGATGAATGTGGGCTGGACGATCCAAAATGTGTGGTTCCTTGTAGACTGGGGTTGATATTACAGCAGTTACAACGGTGGTTCACTAAGAAGCATTTGTATGTTGTTCAATTGATTCCATTTGTTGAGAGAAGTTGTACAGTTGTTGTTGTGAATCCATGAAGAAGATGAAGAATAAGTGAAGAACACTGAAGAACTTTGAGAGGAAGTGTTGGTAACAAGGGTTTGTGTTGGATTGTGAGTGAAAAGTGTGAGAGTGTGAGTTACGACAATTATATATACACAAGGTTAACATGCAAAATGACATCATTTAGTGGGAATAGTAAACAACAACATGAATGGGCACAAAAATAGAGTTGACACGCGAGGGGGAAATCAATTGTAGCTCGTGATGGATGTCTAATCCCAAAAATATGCACACTGCTCGAGGAGACCTCAAAATTCTGGCTCTTGAGTTCTGTGCTAGACAGTTGTCTAGAAGATCCAAGGTCATATGAATGAGAGGCCACATGTTGATATATCTGACGTCAAGAATACCAAGAGATTTGGTCATGAGGATTTCTAATTCAGATTACTTCTAACTGGAAGAAATATTAGAGTTAGATCCAGATGCCAGAAGGTTTTAAGTTAGAGCATATTTTGACATTTCAAAGAAGGAGCACAAATTTTTGACTCATTTTGGGCAATTTTCCATGTTTAAATGTTTCAGAATGAATGAGAATCTATCTTAAGCTAGGGGTTTTATGAAGATATGAGCTCATTGGTAGTCTGTATCTATGAATTTTAATGTTATTACCCCTTTCGGAACATAGTCTCTGATAAAATGATGTTTAATATCTATGTGCTTTGCTCTGGAGGGCAAAATAGGGTTCTCACTTAAACATATGACAGCAGTATTGACACAAAAGATAGGAATGTTACTCTCATATATCTGAAGGTCTTCTAATTGATTCTTCATCCAGAGCATCTGAGTAGTGCATAGTGAAGCTGAAATATTTTATGCTTCTACAGTAAAGTGTTATGGTTGACTTTCTTTTGCTAGCCCAAGAGATAAGGTTTCCTTCCAGAATTTGATAGTTTCCAGATGTACTCTTTCGTTCCAATCTATCTCCAGCGTAATCTGCATCACAATATCCAGAAAGCATATACTCTGATGTTTTCTCACACATCAGGCTAAGGTTAGGTGTTCCTTTCAGATACGTTAGGATTCTCGTAATAGTTATTAGATGAGATTCCCTTGGATCTGACTGGAATCTGGCACAGAGACAAACGCTGAAGAGAATATATGGTCGTGTAGTAGTCAGATAGAGAAGAGAGCCTATCATACCACGATAGAGCTTCTGACAGACCTTTTGACTTACCTCTTCTTTATCCAGAATGCAGGTACAATGCATGAGAGTCTTTGTTGGTTTACTTTCTGACATTTCAATTTTCTTCAGAATGTCTTTTATGAATTTTCTTTGATATACATATCTAGCGTCTGAAGATTGGTTGATTTGAATTCCCAGAAAGAATTTTAGTTTGTGCATCTGACTTATTTCAAATTCTACCTGCATTAACTCAGAAAGTTCTTGACAAACAGAAGGATTAGCATAATCGAAGATTATATCATCAACATATATCTGACAGATCATGAGGTCATTTATCATGTTTTTACAAAAGAGTGTAAAGTCAACTTTGCCTATGATAAAATCCTTTTTCAGAAGAAAAATACTTAGTCTTTCATACCAAGCTCTAGGAGCTTGTTTTAGACCATACAGGGATTTTTTCAGTTTAAAAACATGTTCTGGACATTTTGAATTTTCAAAACCTGGAGGTTGATGAACATACACTTTATCAGAAACATATCCATTCAGAAATGCACTCTTGACATCCATCTGATATAGTTTGATGGAATAATTTACAGCGAATTATAGAAATAAATTCATGATCATCAAGCTATGAATAAGCTAGACATCAATAAAACCAGAGTTGCCACCGCGCTTTTATTGTTTCCAATGGAAAAGGGAAAAGTACGAACAAAACCCAAAAGTAAGAAGTTTTCAAATCAAAACTAATAAAATGTCAGAGATTACAGGTAAGGGGGTTGGTTACATAGAGGAAAGGTGTTAGCACCCAAACTGTCCTAGATACTCCTAGGGAGCCCTTTTTTGTGTGCATATGTATTTTGTACAAATGGATGTTTACAAACAAATAGAGTGGGGGTATGAGAAAAGAATTCAATAATTATGTTTTTGTGTTTGACAAGACCTTCGGACTTGTGCCTACATACCAACATAAAAATGAGAGATCAAAACCTCGTAGCTCGTGATACAAATTTCAAACTGGATGCATTGCTTTTAACAAAAATTAAGTTTGAAAGACACAAAGGCCTAAAATGGTTTGAATGAGTTAGTTCTTTTTGGCTTTTTTGAAAGTTTAACTCAAGTATAGTTAAGTTTATTTACAAATTTGATTTAAGAAAAGGAGTTTGAAAATGCAATGGCATAAGGCCAAAGTTTCTATCTTTTTGCAAAGTGGTCAAAGTTTAGAACAAAATAAGTTCAATCAAAGAAGATTTTAAAAAGAGGGAGGGAGAGATTTTGAAATTTAAGAAATGGGGAGAAGATGAAGAGACTAACCCTATGCACAAAATTAAAAGTTAAGGGTTGAAAAGATCTGACCAATTGGTAGCAATCCAATAGACAAGAATGTCAATAGAAACCTAAGTTCCCTTGGATATTTAGAATCAAGAAACACACAAATGCACAATTATATTATCTTGAAGAGCAAGGCATCAAATAAAGATAGCCACATCCAAGCTTTGCCACTCCATGATCTTCTTCAAATTTGCCCATGTAACAGATGAATTCAACAAGTCACATGTTTAAAATAACAACTTTATAATGATCATGTTGCAAATAAACTCAAAGGGATCTTGAATGATGAATCAGATGGAATTTCAAATTGCAAGCACTTAGTTTCACAAAAGTTGGCATTGGCCAAGTCCTTTAGCATAGGAATGTTGCCTAAGTTCTAAGTCCATTTGTCCAAGATCGAGTCAACAGTCCACACAAAAGTTGTTTAGGATTTTTTTGTTATTATTATGTACATTAATGGTCAAAGACCACACAAACAAACAAAGTATACACAAAATGGGATATATCACACAATATGGTCCAAGTGGATAAAAAATGAAAATTGCATTAACATAAACAATTAGAATGGTATGAATAATGGCAAATGAATAAAGATTAAAATTAAATTACATTAAAATAAATGGCTTGAAATTAAATGTTAGTTGTTAATGATTTAGAGGTTAGTATTGTTTTGCTTTTGGTTTTTTATTTGAAGTCATTCTTTGGAGAATACTCAACCCACTTATCACAAGCATGGATCCTTGAACCAAGACATCTTCCAAAGGAAGGAAAAAAGGCCAAGTTTCCACACAGTACCATGAAAGAGGAGAGACTTACAATCTCACTAACTATAATGTTATGTCTTTTGTATCACAAATTTAGCGCTATGTTAAGAAATCGTAATTGGATTTATATAGAAGTCACAACTATTTGAGACTGGGCAATAGAATTTTGGTGTTAATACATGTTAGAGACATAGTATAATGGACTATGCTCACGAAACATACCACACACAAAAAGAATATGCAAAAGAGGTGGCCTAATCTTATCCATACTTATGTTGATTTTTCAATCAACTAGCCTTGGGACTTTGACACATCATAGGCCAAATGAGATGAATGCATAAAGAAGGGGAATAAGATGAAGATGGAGGGGAATGGATCAAAACTCAAATTGGCCAAAGGAGGACTTTTACCAAATTAATATCATCCATTCATTTTGGGAGATGGAATGTACATTCCATCAATCCCCTAAATCCAATGATATTAACTTGACAAAGTCAAATCAACCTTGACCATGACCCAACAACAAGAGTCAAACTCAAACTAGTCATCATAATTGGTCAACACAATTAATTGGCATTTATTCAAATTAAAAAGACTAAAAATAATGCATTAAATTAAATATGGTTTGTCAAATTCCTAAAACCTCATCAAAACACCAAAGAAATGGCCATGAGATTTATCATAGGTCAAACAAGGTCAAAGGACCTTGGAAAAAAAAATTCAGAATTTTTAAAGACTTAAAAGTATTTTTAAACAATTAAAAATAAACAAAAAATCAATTAAATCATGAAAAATATTAATAATGATCCAAAAAATAAGTTTAATTCAAAATATGAAAGAGGAAATTATTTGAAATTTTTTGGTGAAACTCTAATATTTTTTGGATCAATATTAAAATTAATATGAATTACTGAAAATAAAAGGATTAAAATGAAAATCATAAAATAGAAAAAAATGTGGACCACTTGATCTCCCTCATTAGTTGAGGTGGCAGATCAAGTGGTCCTCAGCGCGCGTTCCACAATGGACACTAGTCAATGCGCTGCAGGGGTGGTATTTAAAACAAACGCACGAGATTAAAACGTTTTGCAAGGATCCCATGGTCTGAGACGTGCCAACACACGGCCGGAGCTGTAGCTCCGGTCTTCTTCTTCGGTGGACCTCACCAGACTGGTCCACCCTCAACCATCACCAAAATGAAAAAGGAGAACATGATCTGAAAGAAAAAAATGGTGTAGAGCACGAATCTGACCTCAATTTTCACTAACTCCAAATATATATAAAAAGATATGAGGAGTTGAATTTTGAGGAATGTCAACTGAGTTGCTTCGATTTGATCTCTAAGCAACTCAATCTTCTTGCCTACATTGGTAGGACTTTAGACAACCAAAGATCCAAGAGAATTGAGTAGAATTGAGTGAGAATCAGAGAGATAAAGTTTTCTAAAAATTACCTTCAATGTTATGCAGTTCTTGATGTCGCTTGCTCCAAACACGATCTGATCACACTTGAGAAGCTAGCAGGAAGTGATTGGAGAGGTTACAAGGCTTTGGATCCTGGAGTTCTTGAATCTCCAACAGTGGAGATTCAAACTTAAATTTCAAATTGAAATTTCTCAGGTTTTCCTTTAAAATGAGAGGGTTTGAATGGGGGGTAAAGCTGGTGCGCAAAGTGTTGTTCAAATGAGCTCAGAAGCCTTCTATTTATAGCCAAAGGGAATGATATTTGCACACTTCAAAATTTGTCCAAAATTGGCAATATGGATGGCACGAGTGTATGGGAATGTACATGCCCATGATGCAATGCATTAAGGTCCAAAATGATTCATATTGAAGTTTGAATGAAGCTTGAATGGCAAGGCAATATGAACTGAAGTTTGTGCAATTGATTCTTTCCAATGATGCCTCCCTGTTAAAGCCATGCGCATACCTAGCAATCTTTGTCCAAAATGAATGAACTTGGGTTCTTTGGAAAGCTTGGATCAAGGGGAACAAGTTTTATGTTGAACACTTTTTCATTTGGATCTTGGAACATGGAGAATTTTGAGGTGGAAATTTGGAAATTTCAACATGTTGAAAAATTCTCTAAGTGTCAAGCCATATACCTCAATATTCCACCTTACTTAACTTTTTATGTGAGCTTCAAATGAGAAACATGTCTGTATCAAAGTTGTATCTCTTTCAAAGACCTTCAAAATGGTCACCAATTTCATGTCATTTGGATTTGGAATGATAGAGTTATTCCTTTTTGGATTTTGGAAAAATCACTTATCAAATGGTATAGGTCAAAAATGACCTATAATATAACCTCATATCACATGCTCATAAAAGTTGAATTAGCTCTCACTCCAAACATCAAAATTGAAGTACACATATTGAATTTGATTTTGCAACTTGAAAATATTTTATATCATAAAAATCGAGCAAGTTATGGCCTTGGGAAGTGGACTTTCAAATTAGAGATTAGACAAAATGACCTATAATGTTTCAACATAGGAAATGATTTTCCAAGCAAAACTAGCTCTAGGTCTCAACATGAAAGTTGTTTGGAATGTCATTTATAGTAACGTTTATCTTGGAATCATTTTCATATGGTGAAAATTGTAGGAGATAGAGTCTAGAGAGACCCAGTTTTGATCAGATGAATTCATCTGGCCAACCACCACCAACCAACTTGCTAACCTTTAATTGTTTGGTATTTCTTGGATCATGGTAGATCATATATGTATAAGATGATAAATCTTGAAGTGTCCCTTGAGAAATTTGATCAATTGGTGAGATAGCTTGTTGGAGAAGTTATTCAAGATACCTAGTCAAACTAGGGTTTCCAAGGCAAATCACCCTCAAACTCTTGAAGAATGCTTGATCAATATGACATGTAGGAATAATTGGGACTCATATATGATGCTTGTAACCATCCTTGGATCAATTCATGGTTGTGCTCTTTGTCATGAGGGTCTTAAACCCTAGATATGAACTTGATAAATCAATGGGATCATGCCCTACCCACAAAAGAGTTAGGCAAATGCAAAGACATATTTTTGGTATTTTGGTTAGTAAAATGATAATATACAAGTATGATACAATCACATAGTGCTTGGTGATCTCTCCCCAAAACAAACCCAATGAAAGAGGGGTAAGGAGGATGCCAAGGTATGATCCTAATGCTAATGCATATGATGAAATTGCATGAGGGATCTTAGGGTCAAAATTAGGGTCTTACAGCTGCCCCTATTTAAGGACATTCTAACTGAGGAGGCGAAGGTTAAAATCTTCATGTCGACTCAGTAGAATGGGCCTAAATAACAACATATAGAAACAAATTTTGGTCCCTAAGAGTCCTCATGATGCATATGATATGAATGTAAAAGTTAATGCTCTATGGGGAAATATTTCCACAAAGGAAAAGAAATCAGAGAGACCAAAAATACGCAGGAGCATAATGCGTTTCGTAAGGAAAACTCACTGGGGAGACAGATACTTTATGGATAAAGGAGTTATTGCATAGGCCAGGCTACAACTTAAAACCGCTGGGGGACCTGAGGAATTCCATATAAAATGGAAAGACTCAGTCGGGGAACAACAACATCTGCAGGGAATACGAGTAAGTCAGGTGTAGCGGTGTATTCGTCGCTATATGATTTATTGATTAAATCAAAAGCAAAGCATACAATGAATCGAGTCGCCACCGCACTTTTATTTATCCAAAGGACTGGCTAAAAAGCGAACAAAAGCCTAAGAAGTTTTACACATAGAAAACTAATCAAAAGATCAGAGAGTCCGGGTAAGGGGTAAATTACGCAATGGGAAGGTGTTAGGCACCCACTACGTTCTAGGTACTCCTAGGGAGCCCTTTTCACACTTGTTGTACTAAATTGTTATTTGTTATGAAATATTTATTGTGCAAACATGAAGGGGATGATGAGAAAAGAATATACAATTTTTATTGTTTTTGTGTTCGAACGGATGAACCCGTTGCCTACGTACCTTCCATCAAAGGTAAGGATCAAAACGCCGTAGTTCGGCTAAAAGATTTCCAAAAGTTAGTGGATTCAATTTTAAACACAAGCCTTAAGGTCTTACGTTATCCACGGGAGAAAACTCAACCTTATACAAACAACGAGTCCACCATGTGAGAATAGCTTCAACTTGCTAGTGAGGGGGTTAACCCTATAATAAGCAAGGAAGACTTACAATTCAATCAACTAAGGACGAATAGGTGAGATTAACATCAACCAACTAGGATAAATCAAACCTATGGCTAATGTATGAAAACTTAACAAGAATGGACAACGCCACAAAACAATTGAATGAGTGAAGTTAATTGATTATGATTATTCACAATTGGAGGGTCAAAGTATGATTAAGATTGATTCAAAAGAAGTATTATGAAATGGAGTTTGAAAAGTCAAGGACTTAGGGTCCAGGTTTCTAATTTGAAAGCATGAAGATGTTTGCACAATATTTATCTCAAGTTTTGAAAGTAATGTGTGAAAAGGCTTAGGACAAAGAGGGATGAACGGATGAAGATGGAGTGTAAAACTTCCTAGAAGGTTCACCTCTTGAAATCATATAGAAGATGACTCAAGTGTGTCCTTTGGAATAGACAGTGGGCAATAACAAACAAGCAAAGCAAAAGAGGAAAGTCAACAAAAGCGGATACCGGATGCCAATCTATCTGGGCTTATACCAATCTCCTAAAACAAAACTGGATATCAGAGGCCACTCTATGGACTTATACCAATCTCCTCAACAAAGGAATAAAAAGTGGATACCGGATGCCAATCTATCTGGGCTTATACCAATCTCCAACAAAATCAAAGCAAACACTTGGATGTCAGATGCCAATCTATCTGGGCTTACTCTAACCTCCAACATATGATCATAGGAAAACAAATGCCAAATTACATGGACTTACAATTGCATCCTCACATAAATCAAACAAATGCATTAAGCAAAGAGAAGATGAGTGGCCAATGAAATGGTCTTATACTCACTTCCATATCATAGGAACAATGGCCAATGAATGGTCTTACAATTGTCCTCAATGGGCAAACAACAAAGATATGTCACAAAGACAAATGAAATGGTCATGCACTAATGAGCAATTAATGATGATAAATGCACAAAGCATGCAAGCAGACATGTACAAATGAACTAAGTAATCAATCAACCAAAGTCATTCAGCACACTCTATAACCAAACAATTAGGCTCATACAAAGGGTAGGCACTGAAGCCAACTGGAATAGGGTTAATGGTGCTCTTAACCTTGACATTGAGAGCCAAGGTGAAGTAGATGAAAGGATATGAGGGGTGTACCTCATGCTCTTATCCCTGGTCAGGGAGAGCTTCAAATGATAGAAGGTGTGGGAGTTCAGAAAGATGGAACTCTCTCCACAAGTTAGACTCGATAGATCTTGGGTTTTTACTCACTATGCATCAACACAAGTAGTGTGAGCAAGGTGAGTGACTCACAGAATAGTAGGAGATAGGCTACATATCTCTTTTGTCTACCAATTGCCTCACATGAGGTCTTTACCTGCTTGGGGACAAAGTTAAACAAACACAAACATTGCCTCTTAAGGAGGACTTCAGACAGTTGCCTGGCCAAGTAACAGGCCAGGTCTTCCAGACTACATGAAGACAAGAGATTCTACCTCAATGCAAATGCTATCAAGCAAAGCAAAGCAAGTTCTTAAAAGAACTGAGCAACTAATGGTACCTGAAACCAGTCAAACAAAATCAGTATACAATTCAAACTCAAAACCAATATAAGATAAGGATCAACAGTCAACACAATCAGTCAAATGTGCAATGCACAAAGCTCAAAGCATATGAGCTAAGCATCCTACAAAACAAACAAGTTAGTTCATGATAATCAATCAAACTTAATCAACTTGCATAAGTCTCCTTAAGGCATTTGCTTCTTAACCTGAAAAGCAAACTTAAACATGAGAAACAAGACCACTAGGACAAGCCTAAGGTCAAAAAGAGATAAGAAATCCAAAACAGCAAGTGAAAGCTATCCAATCAAGTTCAAACAATTAAGAAACAAACCCAAGTGGTTTCATGTTCATATCATTCATCATTATCATTTCACAAACAAAGTAGGTCAAAGCATGTCATATAGAACCTCAAAGAAGTCAACAGAAAGACTCCACTCAAATCCAGTCACAAACATTTCAATAAATCCTCAAATAATTCATGATCAAACATCATCCATAACATGATAAGCATACCAAATTTCAGCTCATTTGGATCAAGGGAAGTAGGTCAATGAAAACCAGAAAGTCAAAGCAAGTTCAAGCAAACTCATACAAAGCATCAAAACATGCACCAACTTCAATTAATCATAAAACAGAAACAAAACATGATAAATGAATGGGACTAAAACCATGATAAACTTCAAGATGTCTAAAATTCACATGTCAAATTTTGAGTCCATCCAATAATGCATGAGGATTTCACAAATCATATGAAATCATGTATCACAAAAAAGTCAACAATTTGGTCAAACAGGGGAGAAAATTCCAATCAAAAAGGAAATGCCATCAATAATTCCAGAAAAATTCACATGTATTCGCAACATCCATAAGTATATTCATGCAAAAATACAGACCATTTTGAGTTCAATAAGCATGGTAATTAAAATCATGAAGTTGGACATGAATGGTGTGACACAAATTGTCACACCTCTATTCAAAAAATCATATCTTATCAACCAGCAATGATAAAATCACAAACTCTACACCAAAATCACCATGAAGATGTCTAGTTTAAGCACAAAAAATTTCAGAGGCATTGGATTAAGTATCATCATTTCACAAGCAAAATGGCATGGCATACACAAAATGGACACACATGAACAAACCCTAGGCATTTTTAAAATCCACACGTGCAAAAAATCTGGAAAAATCACCATAATAAACTAGAGATCATAAGGAGCATTTCACAAAAAATCCCATCAAATTTGGACAAATATTGAAGAACTTATGAATTTTCTAAAGATTGGCACACAAAATGAAATAAATATTGAAAAAAGAAAAAGATTTAAATCCAATTAAACACGGCAGTGGCAATTTTGTAAATAGTTGGTCCCTTAAGTGAAACGCTGCGTTTCACTTAAGGACGTGTCATCCAGGGATTGGCTTCATGGGCCAAAAACTGCGGAACGCATGCAGGACACGGGCTTGGAAGATCAAATACGGGTTTTGGCAAGGAAAATTAGGGTTTCGAGCTACAGTTGCCATGTTCATCATCCAAAATCCCAGCAAGAACACTTGGCAACCAAAATCAAAAAGCGACATACCAAACAACTCATCTTGCAGTGTACAACAATAATCTAACCCTAGTTTTCACTAACTCGAGCCAACATGAAAGAACTAAGCACAACAACATTTGACCAACAAACTTTAAATCAACATTTCACTCTCAATACTTAACTAAAATCCAAACCATAACATTCAGTGAACTCAGCATGGCAAGATCTATCCAAAGCACAACATGATTTCAAGAATAATGAGGTTCGAAAGTTCACCTGATTTGAAGAGCAGTGGTGAAATCGTGGTTTTCAGGCCGTGTTGAGCTGAAACAGATGCACAATGATGTTCCAAATGATGAATGAACAATGAATTTTAGCTCAACAACCCTTGAGGCGGCTCCAATCGATACTTGCCATGGAAGAACTTCAATGTAACAGTGTTGTTCCTTGCTTTACAGTTGTGATTCTAAGCTTGCAAAAGCTTCCAAAAGGATGGTGGATGATGGTCCAATACCCAGAAGCACGAATCCTTTGACAATTTTTCAGAAAAGTTCAAGTAAGGAAATGAGAGTTTTTGAGAGGAAATGAATTTCAGATCTGATTTGTGAATGTGGCTAGGGTTTTTCAGTCTGAAATGAGTCATATATACTCTGATTAACAAAGCCTAAGTTTGGTTAATGAAGTGGTAAGTGAAATTAGCTTAAATGAAGTGTTTTGGTTAATTGGTGAAATCCACTCAACATGCATGTGCATGGCATGCTACAGTGCGAAAATGGGCCTAAACAATCTCCAAATGTGGTTTTCAGTCATTTGCAATTGGTAGAATACATTGGCAAAGCTTAATTTGAAAGTCCATTTTTCACCCCTCTCTTTTTTAATTCAATGCACTTGAAAAAGGCCATTTTGATTGGAAGATTTTTGGTGAAATGTGATGAAGGATTTGGATAGAGCATATCAAATGTGACTTGTAGCAAAAAACCTCACTCAATTTGGCCAAATGGTTTGGAAGTTATCTCACTTTGAAGTTCAAAAATTCTTGAGAATGATTTGATCATAACTTGCCAACCACATATGAGAAATGAGTGTTCTTGGACTTTTTGGAAATGGGAGAACAAGATCTTCAACTTTCATGTTGGACAAAAATTCATTTGAAGCTTGTATGATGATGTAATTTTGAGGAGAAGAACTTTCCATTTTTGGCAAATTCCAATTACAGGTCAACTTACTATTTTTGGAAACTTTTTGTCTGACCTCCAATCCTTCACTGATGATGTTTGACATGTTATATGAGGCTTATATGGACATGAATGAGACCTCTCAAACCAATTCCTACCATCAAATCACTGATTAAATGCACAGTTGACCACAGTTGACTGTGCTAGGGTTTTGGTTGACTGAACCATGTTCTGATGAATTCCAAGCCCCTACCACTTGAGATCTTGATTCAAAATGATGTCACAACTCATATGAACTCTTGATGAATGATCATGGTGCCCAAATTCTTCAAGAATGGCCACCATCTATTGCTCAATGACTGTTTTGACTGATTTGACCTAGCTGGCTTCATCTGCAAGTAGCAGGGTTAGATGACAATATTTTTGTACTTTTGGTTAATAAACAAATGAAAAGCAATGATATACAAATGCAATACATGCTTTGTGATCAAGAACCACACTCACAAAATAGCCCACCCACTAGGAGGGAAGCAAAGGTGCACAAAGATCCTTGAGGCAATGATATGGTATGATATGATTCCATGAGGGATCTTAGGGACAAAATTGGGGTCTTACAGATGCCCCTATTTAAGGTCATTCTAGCCGGAGAAGTGAAGTTTAGAAATCTTCATCTCGACACGGTAGAATGGGCTTAAATAACAGTAATGAGACAAATTTTGGTCCCTAAGAGACCTCATGATGCAAATGTTTGTATGCAAAAGACACACTCTGTGGGGAATATGATTCACACAGAAGAAAAGACGATCCGTCGGAGTAATACACTCACCAGGGACAGAGACTCTAACAAGACTCTTATTGGGGATAGTAAAAGAAAAAGAATGCGTGAGCAGGGCACGACTTCAAGTTGGGGAAAAACAAAACTGACACAGCGTGGACAAGACACGACTCTGATTAGGGGAATAACAGAAATCAGACTGGAGACCTCACTGGGGAGTGAAGGACTCACACTGGGGAAAAGAAAATTCCAAAGGAAAAACATCCATTGGAGAGACACAAGCTGACTCCTGGAAAGCAATAGGAAACTCTACTGGGGAAGCACCAAAGAATGAGGTGTTACCGGTATAAGGGTAATAAACTCAGGAAGAATGAATATCTAAGACCGGTATAAGGGTGAGAGATATCAATCAACCACACATCTGAGAAAGACCTGGAAATGGTACATAAACTCAGGAAAATCTGACTCCGCAAGGGACCAAAGTCATAATAGGGAGCAGAAAGGAAGGAACACCAGGGATACCGAGGTATATAATAGGTGACCGACCAAAGCGTGAATTGGTATATATGCCAAAACACTCATCATCCGAAAGGAGGGCTTGAAAAAGCAAATCGACTTGCAGGATGGACATTCGAATCCACAACGGGAAAATGAACCTTACTCAATTGGGGACACAAACCCAAAGAGCGCATGAGATATAATATCCATTACCAGCAGACCGTGGATAAGAATACTCGCATGAGATATATTATCTATTACCGTCAGAACGTAGATAATAAACTCGCATGGTAAGAAACACCAGAGATACCAAGGTATATAATAGGTGATCTACCGAACACGTGCATTGGTATATATGCCAAAACACTCATCATCCGAAACACAAACTGGTTAAAGGATGGATATTCGATTCTACAAAGAATACGAATCTTGCTCAGCTGGGGAAAATCAACAAAGGATTCCAACTAAAGAGCGCTTGAGACATATTATTCATTACCGGCAGACCGTGAATAATATACTCGAAAGGAAAAGACACCAGAGATACCGAAGTATATAATAGGTGACTAACCAAAAAGAGAGACAATCGATACCAAGCAACCGGGTAAACGAAAGATAACTCAAAGGGATAAATTGCAAGCATCCGGCAATTATCCGAAACACAACAAATATTCGACTCCGCAAAGGGAAATAACGAATCTTACTCGACCAAGGAAACACGAAAGGCTTCGACTGAAGAGTGTATGAGATATATTATTCATTACCGGCAGACCGTGAATAACATACTCGCATGGAAGATTATCCACAACCGGTTACTGGGTTAATAAAGGATAAATCAACCGAAAAGAAAGGCATCGGGGTACCAAACTAGGTATATAATGATGACCGATCAAAGGGAACAACAACATTACCAACACAAGGGTAAATGAAAGGAGACCCGCTGGGATAAATTGCAAGCATCCGGCAATTATCCACAACTGTACCACAAGGCACAAACTCCGCCGGGGAGAAACATCAATACTTGGGATTTACAACTACCGAATACGGGGTAGAAGATCACAGACTCAACTGGGGATAGAAATCACCACAGGGAGACACCAACTCTGTTAGGGATAAAACCACAACAACAGAAATCCACTTACAATCAGGACGAACCACAAAGGTTATCTCTGTTAGGGGAAAAGAGATAGGACTTACAACTACCGAATACGAGGTAATAGCCATATTCTGGTGGGGATAACCATGAATTAGGGTTTACATCTACCGAATACGGGGTAGAAAACCAAAAAACTTGCCAAGGAATAAAAGGTATATAACCACCAATTCCACTGAAAGGGCAAAGAAAATAGGACTTATAACTACCGGTATAAGGGTAGAGGCCCGAAAAAACTCCGCTGGGGAACAACCCACTGGGAAGCACAAGACAATTGACAAATAGCCAATCCGGGAATAATCCGAAAAGGCAGACTGAATCAAGACACGTCCTAATGAGGATGTAACTCAAATAGGAAAATCCATCCCAATATTTATGTTGGGAGGAAACGGAAGAAACCGTCATCCATGAGGATATATCTCAGTGGGGAACCGCAGAAGGAAAGACAACGCTTTCTGCTTATGGGGCTGACTCTATATGGAGAGAATTAACACCCGACATCTGCTAGGGGAGATCTATTAGGGATCTGTACCACCATAGCAAGGAATAATCAACAAAAGATACATGGCGAGAAATGCAACATGAATATCTGAATGTTTATGAATATGCATGAATATGCGTGATTTATGTTTGATGAATGCTGACAAAACAGACATATCTAACACAAACAGGTCCAGGAATCAAACGCCTGGTACTATACTTCCAGGGGAGAACCAACTGGAAAGCCAATCTGCGGAGATCTACATGCTATAAAGCATAGATCTGCGGGTACTGCTGGGGAGCAGAGGATCAGAGATATCAGGAAACACCAAATCTCTGAGTGATGGATCAGCCAACAACCCAACCAGGGTACAGAAAAGTCACAACGGGCAAAACAGCCACCTAGACGAATCTGTTGGGGAACAAGAGAAAATCTCGAAGATCCGCAGGGGATCTCAGCATCAACTGAGAAACAAAAAGTTTTGTGACTCCAAACAACTCCGGGGAACAACCCACTGAAGGAGAAAAACATCATCCAAGTAGAATCCAACTGCATAAACAACTCTACTGGGGAAAACTGCTGCTGGAGAAAACTGAGTCTTCAACAACACTTTTCTTGCAACTATGCTGGGGAACGACCCCATCACAAGATCTGGAGAAAGAAGATACAACCAAACCAGGAATATGAACCAAATGTCTTACCTGTTGGAGATCATGCCACCCTTGGGAGAGCACTGAGATATTCTTGAGTATCCTTTCAACCTTATGGATATTCACTTTGTTTAAAAACAGCAAATTTTGAAAAATTTGATTTGTTTAAAAACAATGATATTTTATCAATTAAAACATGCAAAACATTTGTTGAATTGAAACAAATAAGAGTGCAAATAATTGGATAAAAGCTCAAATTCATTTGATGGAATGGTAGCCTGCAAATGGCAAGACTCCATAGATCTGTATAAATTTGACATCAGTGATATATATTGGAAGAGGGCTACATTGAACATAATGATCCTTTCTCTACCAATTTGAATCTCGATGTATTCGAAGCTTCAGTTTGACGACGAATCGAGAATCCTCTGACGAGATGACAGCTGGTGAAACAGAAAGTCTTGTCAGGATGCAATTACTTGCCAAATCCCTAATTTTTGCCTAGATTGCCCCAGAGTGAGGTACTCAATCTAGCGGGATGCAAATATTCTTTTTTCAAGTCTCTAATTTTTGCCTGGATTACCCTTGCGGGTTCTCCACCGAGACGCTCATTTTTGCCTAAGTCGCCCTTTCGGGTTTTCAACCTAGCGAGCTATTCTGTTTTTCATTTGCATATACTTTTTTTTCTAGGCAAAGTATCTCTTGATTGCATCTGAATTCACAGGACGAGTGAAATCCTCCCCATCCATTGTTGTAAGCATCAAAGCTCCGCCTGAAAAGGCTCTCTTAACAACATATGGACCCTCGTAGTTTGGAGTCCACTTGCCCCTGGAATCGGGCGCGAAAGACAAGACTTTCTTGAGCACGAGGTCACCTTCTCGGAACACACGAGGCTTGACCTTCTTATCGAATGCTTTCTTCATTCTCTGCTGATATAACTGACCATGACACATGGCAGTTAACCGCTTCTCTTCAATCAAATTCAATTGGTCATAACGACTCTGCATCCATTCAGCATCAGTCAACTTGGCTTCCATCAAGACTCTCATTGATGGGATCTCCACCTCTACTGGGAGAACAACCTCCATGCCGTAAACAAGAGAGAAAGGGGTTGCCCCTGTTGAAGTGCGTACAGACGTACGATATCCATGCAAAGCAAATGGCAGCATCTCATGCCAATCTTTGTACGTAACAGTCATCTTCTGGATAATCTTCTTGATGTTCTTATTAGCAGCTTCAACAGCCCCATTCATCTTAGGTCTGTAGGGAGAGGAATTATGGTGTGCAATCTTGAATTCAGCGCACAACTCATCCATCATCTTATTGTTCAGATTAGATCCATTATCAGTAATGATCCTCTCTGGCACACCATAACGGCAAATCAGCTGGTTCTTGATAAACTTCACAACCACCTGTCTAGTCACATTCGCATACGAAGCGGCTTCAACCCATTTAGTGAAGTAATCAATTGCTACGAGAATAAACCGGTGTTCGTTGGACGCTTTCGGCTCAATCATGCCGATCATGTCAATTCCCCACATAGAGAAAGGCCATGGTGACGAAATCACATTCAGAAGTGTCGGAGGAATATGAATCTTATCCGCATAAATTTGACACTTGTGACATTTCTTCACATACTTGCAACAGTCAGACTCCATTGTCAGCCAATAGTAGCCTGCTCTCAATATCTTCTTAGCCATGGCATGTCCATTGGAATGAGTACCAAATGAACCCTCATGGACCTCAGTCATCAATAGGTTTGCTTCGTGTCTATCCACGCATCTGAGCAAAACCATATCAAAATTTCTCTTATACAGCACTTCACCACTGAGGTAGAAACTGCCTGACAACCTTCTCAAAGTTTTCCTATCTTTCACAGATGCCCCAGGCGGGTAGACCTGGTTCTGGAGGAAATTCTTGATATCAAAATACCAAGGCTTGTCATCTTTCACCTCTTCAATCGCAAATATGTGTGCTGGTCTATCTAAGCGCATCACAGTAATATTGGGGACATCATTCCACCGTCTGACTACAATCATGGAAGCGAGCGTAGCAAGAGTATCTGCCATCCGATTATCCTCTCGAGGAATGTGATAAAATTCAACTTCCGTGAAGAATGTTGAAATCCTCCTTGCGTAATCTCTGTATGGGATGAGACCAGGTTGATTCGTCTCCCATTCTCCCTTGATCTGATTAACCACCAGGGCCGAATCACCATACACATCAAGATACTTGATTCTCAAATCAATGCATTCTTCAAGTCCCATAATACAGGCTTCATACTCCGCCATATTATTCGTGCATTTGAAAGTTAGCCTCGCTGTAAACGGAATGTGTGAACCTTGAGGAGTAATGATCACTGCCCCAATTCCATTTCTATATTGATTAACAGCGCCATCAAACACCATCGTCCATCTGGAACCAGGTTCCGGACCTTCATCAAGTGTAGGCTCATCGCAATCTTTCATCTTCAAATACAGAATTTCCTCATCCGGGAAGTCATACTGAACAGACTGATGATCTTCGATCGGCTGGTGCGCTAAATGGTCAGCCAAGATACTACCTTTGATAGCCTTTTGAGCTCGATACTCAATATCATACTCAGACAACAACATCTGCCAACGGGCAATCCTCCCAGTTAAAGCAGGCTTCTCGAAGATATACTTAATTGGATCCATTCTGGATATCAACCAAGTTGTATGATTTATCATGTACTGGCGCAAACGCTTAGCAGCCCAAGCCAAAGCACAGCACGTCTTCTCAAGCATAGAGTACCGAGACTCACAATCAGTAAACTTCTTACTGAGGTAGTATATAGCAAACTCCTTCTTCCCTGATTCATCTTGTTGACCGAGTACACAACCCATCGAGTCTTCAAGAACTGTCAAATACATGATCAGAGGTCTTCCTTCCACAGGCGGAGACAAGATCGGAGGTTCAGACAGATATTCTTTGATACTGTCGAAAGCTTTCTGGCAATCCTCGGTCCAATCATGAGACTGATCTTTCCGGAGGAGCTTGAATATCGGCGCACATGTGGCAGTCATGTGGGATATAAATCTGGAAATGTAATTCAAGCGGCCAAGAAAACCTCGGACTTGCTTCTCAGTTTTGGGTGCAGGCATCTCTTGTATTGCTTTGACCTTTGCAGGATCAACTTCAATACCTCTTTCACTTACCACAAAACCCAACAATTTGCCAGAACGGACTCCAAATGTACACTTGTTCGGATTCAGGCGAAGTTTAAACTTCCTCAAACGCTGAAAAAGCTTCAACAAATGCTCAATATGCTCAACTTCCGTTCGGGACTTAGCAATCATATCATCAACATAGACTTCTATCTCCTTGTGCATCATATCATGAAACAAGGTAGTCATAGCTCGTTGATACGTGGCTCCGGCGTTCTTCAAACCGAAGGGCATCACTCGATAACAGAATGTTCCCCAAGGTGTGATGAATGTTGTCTTCTCCATATCCTCTGGTGCCATTTTGATTTGATTATATCCGGAAAATCCGTCCATAAAGGAAAAGACTTTGAATTTAGCTGTATTGTCTACCAACATATCAATGTGTGGTAGAGGAAAATCATCTTTCGGGCTAGCCTTATTCAAATCTCTATAATCAACGCACATACGGACTTTTCCATCCTTCTTAGGAACAGGCACAATATTGGCCACCCATTGAGGATATGTAGAAGTCACCAGAAACCCCGCATCAATTTGCTTCTGAACTTCCTCTTTGATCTTCACTGCCATATCTGGATGAGTTCTTCTGAGCTTCTGCTTCACAGGCACGCACTCAGGCTTTAAAGGCAGGAAATGTTGCACAATATCTGTATCTATACCCGACATGTCTTCATAGGACCAAGCAAAGATATCTGAATATTCTCGTAGCAAACTGATCAAATCTTCCTTGACAGACCCTTCAAGAAGTGCCCCAATCTTCACCAGACGAACACAATCCTCAGACCCCAAGTTGACTGTTTCCAAGTCTTCGAGATGCGGCTGAATGATCTTCTCTTCGTGCTCAAGGAGACGGGTAATCTCATCAGGAATCTCCTCAACGTCATCTTCCTCTGCCTCAAATACAGGGAATTCAAAATTGGGAGATGGCGTTGGATCATTATGTTCAATGGGTTTTAGGATCAACTCTGATCTATGGATGACCGTAGGAACATCTACAGCGACCCAATTGTGGCAGACACCACCAGGAATAACGAAATTGTTCACGTCTTCTGCATCCTCTTCCAAGATAGCAGCAACTTCCTCCTCAGGTTGATCAGCATGGATGAATCCTCCACTTGTGAACAAACCTTGCTCATTACATGCCCCAGAACAGTATCCAATGCCAGCCCGGGATCTATTGTCTTCAAGTTCGATCACCTTCCCTAATCCAGCAACTGCGCCACATTCAATGGCTAGCTTTGCATCACGGTAGGAAGTGAATGAAGGAGACTTCTTCTCGATTGGTTCATCAATAGATAAAGCTTGGAACGGCGTTCCAACTTCATCCTCAGCGTCAATGTAGGAGAAAGAAGACAGATGGCTAACCAGGAGAGCCTTTTCTCCCCCTACTACAACCAATTTCTTGTTTTTGACAAATTTCAGCTTCTGGTGTAGGGTGGATGTCACGGCGCCAGCCTCGTGAATCCATGGTCTGCCTAAGAGACAGCTATAAGATGGGTGGATATCCATTACCTGGAAGGTAACCTGGAAATCGCTTGGTCCAATCTTGATTGGGAGATCAACTTCCCCAATCACGGTCTTACGCGACCCATCGAACGCTTTCACAACAACCCCACTCTGCCTCATAGGAGGACCTTGATATGACAATCTGGAGAGTGTGGTTTTTGGCAATACATTTAAAGAAGATCCAGTGTCCACCAGCACATTGGACATTGCATCAGATTTGCAATTCATGGAGATATGTAAAGCCATATTGTGGTCTCTTCCCTCCTCAGGGAGATCAGCGTCACAAAAGCTCAAAGTGTTGCAAGCGGTAATGTTTGCAACAATACTATCAAATTGCTCAATGGTGACGTCGTGATCAACATACGCCAAATCCAAGACTTTCTGCAGAGCCTCCCTATGGGGTTCTGAATTCAGCAATAGAGAAAGTATGGAAATCTTGGATGGCATTTGTAGAAGCTGGTCTACAACGTTGTACTCACTCTTTCTGATGAGCCTCAGCATCTCATCAGATTCATCATCTACAATGCCACTCGGGCCAACTGAAGAAACGGGAGTTTTTTGTACAGAGGAGGATGGTTTGGCAACATCACGTGCCTGATTCTGAATATTAACAGCGGTCCCAACCGGACGCTCAACCGTATCAGAAGCAACAGCCTTAGGAGGCGCAGAAAACACACGACCACTTCGGGTCAACCCACTTACATCAGCGACGTTGGTCACGGAAGTTGAAGGCAAAGGCACTTCTACCCCATCTTGCACAGCAACAGGGTTATATCTGAATGGTACGGCTCTGTCTGAAGAGTAAGGCACAGGGCCTGCAGGTTTAATGACCAAAGAAGGGGAAGCCTTCGGCTTGCTGCAATTGTAGCGGATAACAACAGGCTCAGGTAACTTGAATACTGGTGAAATCACATTCACTTCAGGCTCGTCTTCATCAACGTTGCGATTCTGCAGAATCTCAACGGTACCCTCATCCAACAACTTTTGGAGTTCTCTTCGTACTTGATCGCAACCCAAGCGGTTAACCGAGCAGACGCGGCATTTGTCGTGGTTATGCTCTAAGTAGCTGTACTGACACAGCAAACGATGTAATTCAACCAACGACTGCCTAATGTGGCTTACATATCTGACCTTGTACTTCCCAAGGCATTCCTGAACCATATTAACTGATTTCCCATGCGCAGGCAATGGGTTCTTGGTGACATTCGGGCCTGAATCTTCAAAACTCAAGATTCCACATCTCATAAGGTCTTGAACCTTAGTCTTGAGTGGGTAGCAATTCTCAATGTTATGACCCGGAGCACCGGAATGGTAAACACAATGCTGATCTGGTTTATACCACCATTGTGGATTTGCAAGACTGGCAGGAGGATCCCTGGGAGAAACCAATTTCCTTTCCAACAAGGAAGGATAAAGCTCTGCATATGTCATAGGAATTGGATCGAAGCTGATCTTCTTCCTATCATAACTCAAGTTAGCTTGATTGGTTGTACTGCCACGAGGCTGGTAAGCCTGTTGCTGTGGACGATGTTGTTGCTGATACTGAGGTTGTTGATATTGTTGCTGATGCTGATACTGCTGATGTTGCTGAGCATTGTCTTTAAAGACAGGTGCTATATGAGCCACCTGGTGCTGACGACCGGCACGACGTGCAGGCTTCCTCTGAACAGAGGGTCTTCTGTGCTGGGGATGGGATTGCACAGCATGTGCTTCCCCATCCTTCCTCTTAAACGCTCCATATCGTTTAGAAGAAGAGCTCTCGTCCTTCGCCAATCGTCCTTCACGGACACCTTCCTCAAGACGCATCCCCATGTTCACCATCTCGGTGAAATCAGAGGGAGCGCTTGCTACCATCCGCTCGTAATAGAATGAGCCAAGAGTCTTCAAAAAGATCTTGGTCATTTCTTTCTCCTCCAGCGGTGGAGTAATCTGAGCTGCCAGCTCTCGCCACCTCTGGGCGTACTCCTTGAAAGTTTCCTTGTCCTTCTGTGACATGGACCTGAGTTGATCTCGGTCAGGCGCCATATCGACGTTATATTTATACTGCTTGACGAAGGCTTCGCCAAGGTCGTTGAAGGATCTGATATTGGCACTGTCTAAGCTCATGTACCATCTGAGCGCCGCACCGGACAGACTGTCTTGGAAATAATGAATCAGAAGCTGATCATTATCAGTCTGGGTAGACATCTTCCTGGCGTACATGACCAGGTGAGCGAGTGGACATGTGTTCCCTTTATACTTTTCAAAGTCAGGTACTTTGAATTTAATCGGTATCTTCACACCGGGAACAAGGCACAACTCGGCAGCAGACTTGCCGAATAAATCTTTACCTCGAAGAGTCTTCAATTCCTTTCTCAGCTCAAGGAATTGGTCGTTCATGGCGTCCATCTTTTCATAAACGTCCGGGCCCTCAAACGGCTCGGAGTGATAGATGGTGTCGTCTACCCTTGGCATGGTATGCACGACAGGAGGAGCAGCAACAGAGACCGGGCTAGATGCCGGCATGTGAGCAAAAGTTGGAGCAGGCCGATCAGGCATAAAACCTGGAGGCATTCCCCAAGGGAATCCGGCTGGCATAGCATTGGGCACCTGATGAGCACTGACTGGCACAGTCGAAGTGACGACCTCTGAGATGACCGTCCTCTGGGCAGGCGTTGCAGGCGATTGAGCAGGTTGATTTTGAGCAGCGAGGAGTTGCTCCATCAAAGCGCCAAGTCTGGCGACCTCTTCTTTCAGTTCTCTGTTCTCTTGTTCTAGCTGCTCCATGACTCTCGCAGAATTGACTCGAGTATAATACCGGTGAGTCAGCTTGTCTTCAAAATAAATGAAGAACACAGAGTTAGGACAAGAAGACCAGAAACAAAGGGTACCTGCTTATGCAAAAAATGATGCATGAAATGCTTGTGCAGATGCTTTATTTATTTTCAAGGAACCCTTAGGGTATTATTTGCAATATTTTGAATAGTTAAAGCATTTTAATTTCTCACGGAAAATATTTCATTCAATATATCGAAACAAAGAAGTACAGCATTTTTTATTATTACAAAGAGAAAAGGGAAATAAACATCCTATGGATCCCTAGAAGCTCGGGATGCTGGAAGACGAGAAGTACACAGCTTCTTGATCTCTCTCTCATAGGCCGCTTCCATATCTGCTTTCTCCTTTGCAAGTCGATCATACCTCCTCTTCCAGAATTTAGAAGACTGAGGAAGCAGAGAGGTCCAAGTGTCGTTCGGATCGTCGATCACTCGATGCTCAAGGAACTCAATCATAGCGTCCTTCTCCTTAAGCTGCTGAAGCAATTCTTCTCTTTCACGGATCCAAGCACGTGAAAGGTCTTCTTCTCTCAACTCCTCTACACGTTGGGTAGGGAGGGTTGAAGGCCCAGCCACATCCAACGGTGTAGGTCTCGGATGATCATATGGCATCAAGTACACGGCAACTCTCTGTCTGACCCAAGAGGTGTATGGCTCCAAAGCAATGCAGTTCTTTGGACCCAACTCGTTCCTACTCTTCTTGTGAATACTGCGCCAAGCACGGACAAATCTGGCTTTCAGGCCTTGGGGATCTTTACCCTCCTGGAAGAACACACCTTCTAACAGAATGTTATGAGGTTTATCCTTCAGGGGGAACCCAAGCTGACGTCGTGCGAGAATGGGATTGTAGCTGATCCCACCACATGTGCCAAGAAGAGGCACATTAGGGAATTCACCACAATAGTCAATGATCTGGACGGTATCATACACGCGATCATACCAAGTGATATCATCATTAGTGAGAGACATAAGTCTATGAGACCACCGTAGACATCCCTTGTTCTCCTTGAAAGCAACTGTCTGCGGCAAGTGCGAAATAAACCACTTGCATAGCAAAGGTAGACAGCAGACAATAACTCCTCCACCCTTTGCATTCCTCAGATGCAAAGAGACATAGGCATCGCCCAACAAAGTCGGAACGGGATTAAGAACAGAGAAGATCCTAATAGCGTTCATGTCCACGAACTTGTCGAAGTTGGGAAACAACACTAATCCATAGATGAGCAACACAAACAAAGCCTCAAAGGCATCCTCACTCATGGCCTTCCCATAAAAGGTAGCTTGAGCAACGAGGAACTCGGAAGGAAAACCCTGAATTCCGCCTTTGGTAGTCAGATTAGCCCTAATCAAATCTTCATCTATGTGCAACAAACTGGCAATCTCTCGAGCAGTCGGAATACTCTCTAGGCCACTGAACGACACTTGATCCAGAATCGGAATCCCAATGAGATGAGAATACTCCTCCAAAGTAGGCAGCAACTGGAAATCCGGAAATGAGAAGCAATGATACAGCGGATCATAAAACTGGGCTAGAGTACTCATCAACCCTTCATCAACCTGAGTAGTCAGCAGAGGTAGAAGCTTCCCATATCGAGCTTTGAAACCCAAGGGATCTAATACATAAGATGTCAGATTCCTTAACTCTTTTACATCGGGTTGTCTAAAGCTGTACTTCTTTGTATGCCTTTTTGGTCTTTCCATGTCTGAAAATTTTGCAAATAAACCCTTTTAAGTTCCTTGAAAATATTCTTTCTTCTTTTTTTTTTGATGACATGAAGTGCAGATGAATGCATGAATGCATGAATGCAACAATCACACTCAAGGATCAAATAAGTCACACCAAACAAAGGTCATGGGAAAGCTCATTGTATCCCTAATATCAATCATCCATTTTGGTGGATTTAGGTTTTCACCTTATCGACACCCAAGTTCCATTGATATTAACGGTACATGAACCGGCTCGAACATCCTTAATATCAACCATCCTTTTTGGGGGATTTAGGTTTTATACCTGATCAACGCCCAGGTTCCATTGATATTAAGGTTGTCTGAACGACTCAACCACGAATCACGGGTTTGTTGAGAGTCACGAGCATGGAGCCTCGGTTAAGAACCACCCAAAGGGAGTGTACTAGGGTTTAAACCTGCCAGACATGTTCTACCAGAGGTTCCCATAATCATCGTTCCATCTTTCGAATATTATCGGAGGAACGAATACTCGTATTCCAAAAATATTCTCAAGAGAAACTCTTATGAGTGTAGTATCGCGTAACAATCGCATCAAAACTTACATCTGAACGACCTCCGCACCACGTCCTAAAAAATAGGCCAAGATGGGCTTGGTAAACTACGGTCCTTGGCTTCTGCGGCACATGATTGAAAGAATAATGCCTAACCACAAATAACTTGTGTGACATTATTAATCCAACATGACCTCCACCAAGTGAATGGACTCGCAAGTCAACTGGCTAAGGAATACTCCACACCAGTCAACAAGACTATGCCATTCTCCTATCCTAGAGTGCACTCGAGTTCGGGTATAGAACTCATCTCACAAAGATCACCAAAGCAAACAACAATTGTATATCAAGCAATTCAAACATTACAATCAATACAGTTATCCCAAATCGTACAAAAATATGTCATATAACAAATAACAATATATCACACAAAACAAGGGTGAAAAGTAGGCAATACCACCAAGGATTTGCATCCCAGCAGAGTCGCCACTTTTCTGTAGCGGTGTATTCGTCGCTATATGATTTATTGATTAAATCAAAAGCAAAGCATACAATGAATCGAGTCGCCACCGCACTTTTATTTATCCAAAGGACTGGCTAAAAAGCGAACAAAAGCCTAAGAAGTTTTACACATAGAAAACTAATCAAAAGATCAGAGAGTCCGGGTAAGGGGTAAATTACGCAATGGGAAGGTGTTAGGCACCCACTACGTCCTAGGTACTCCTAGGGAGCCCTTTTCACACTTGTTGTACTAAATTGTTATTTGTTATGAAATATTTATTGTGCAAACATGAAGGGGATGATGAGAAAAGAATATACAATTTTTATTGTTTTTGTGTTCGAACGGATGAACCCGTTGCCTACGTACCTTCCATCAAAGGTAAGGATCAAAACGCCGTAGTTCGGCTAAAAGATTTCCAAAAGTTAGTGGATTCAATTTTAAACACAAGCCTTAAGGTCTTACGTTATCCACGGGAGAAAACTCAACCTTATACAAACAACGAGTCCACCATGTGAGAATAGCTTCAACTTGCTAGTGAGGGGGTTAACCCTATAATAAGCAAGGAAGACTTACAATTCAATCAACTAAGGATGAATAGGTGAGATTAACATCAACCAACTAGGATAAATCAAACCTATGGCTAATGTATGAAAACTTAACAAGAATGGACAACGCCACAAAACAATTGAATGGGTGAAGTTAATTGATTATGATTATTCACAAAAGGAGGGTCAAAGTATGATTAAGATTGATTCAAAAGAAGTATTATGAAATGGAGTTTGAAAAGTCAAGGACTTAGGGTCCAGGTTTCTAATTTGAAAGCATGAAGATGTTTGCACAATATTTATCTCAAGTTTTGAAAGTAATGTGTGAAAAGGCTTAGGACAAAGAGGGATGAACGGATGAAGATGGAGTGTAAAACTTCCTAGAAGGTTCACCTCTTGAAATCATATAGAAGATGACTCAAGTGTGTCCTTTGGAATAGACAATGGGCAATAACAAACAAGCAAAGCAAAAGAGGAAAGTCAACAAAAGTGGATACCGGATGCCAATCTATCTGGGCTTATACCAATCTCCTAAAACAAAACTGGATATCAGAGGCCACTCTATGGACTTATACCAATCTCCTCAACAAAGGAATAAAAAGTGGATACCGGATGCCAATCTATCTGGGCTTATACCAATCTCCAACAAATCAAAGCAAACACTTGGATGTCAGATGCCAATCTATCTGGGCTTACTCTAACCTCCAACATATGATCATAGGAAAACAAATGCCAAATTACATGGACTTACAATTGCATCCTCACATAAATCAAACAAATGCATTAAGCAAAGAGAAGATGAGTGGCCAATGAAATGGTCGTATACTCACTTCCATATCATAGGAACAATGGCCAATGAATGGTCTTACAATTGTCCTCAATGGGCAAACAACAAAGATATGTCACAAAGACAAATGAAATGGTCATGCACTAATGAGCAATTAATGATGATAAATGCACAAAGCATGCAAGCAGACATGTACAAATGAACTAAGTAATCAATCAACCAAAGTCATTCAGCACACTCTATAACCAAACAATTAGGCTCATACAAAGGGTAGGCACTGAAGCCAACTGGAATAGGGTTAATGGTGCTCTTAACCTTGACATTGAGAGCCAAGGTGAAGCAGATGAAAGGATATGAGGGGTGTGCCTCATGCTCTTATCCCTGGTCAGGGAGAGCTTCAAATGATAGAAGGTGTGGGAGTTCAGAAAGATGGAACTCTCTCCACAAGTTAGACTCGATAGATCTTGGGTTTTTACTCACTATGCATCAACACAAGTAGTGTGAGCAAGGTGAGTGACTCACAAAATAGTAGGAGATAGGCTACATATCTCTTTTGTCTACCAATTGCCTCACATGAGGTCTTTACCTGCTTGGGGACAAAGTTAAACAAACACAAACATTGCCTCTTAAGGAGGACTTCAGACAGTTGCCTGGCCAAGTAACAGGCCAGGTCTTCCAGACTACATGAAGACAAGAGATTCTACCTCAATGCAAATGCTATCAAGCAAAGCAAAGCAAGTTCTTAAAAGAACTGAGCAACTAATGGTACCTGAAACCAGTCAAACAAAATCAGTATACAATTCAAACTCAAAACCAATATAAGATAAGGATCAACAGTCAACACAATCAGTCAAATGTGCAATGCACAAAGCTCAAAGCATATGAGCTAAGCATCCTACAAAATAAACAAGTTAGTTCATGATAATCAATCAAACTTAATCAACTTGCATAAGTCTCCTTAAGGCATTTGCTTCTTAACCTGAAAAGCAAACTTAAACATGAGAAACAAGACCACTAGGACAAGCCTAAGGTCAAAAAGAGATAAGAAATCCAAAACAGCAAGTGAAAGCTATCCAAAATCAAGTTCAAACAATTAAGAAACAAACCCAAGTGGTTTCATGTTCATATCATTCATCATTATCATTTCACAAACAAAGTAGGTCAAAGCATTTCATATAGAACCTCAAAGAAGTCAACAGAAAGACTCCACTCAAATCCAGTCACAAACATTTCAATAAATCCTCAAATAATTCATGATCAAACATCATCCATAACATGATAAGCATACCAAATTTCAGCTCATTTGGATCAAGGGAAGTAGGTCAATGAAAACCAGAAAGTCAAAGCAAGTTCAAGCAAACTCATACAAAGCATCAAAACATGCACCAACTTCAATTAATCATAAAACAGAAACAAAACATGATAAATGAATGGGACTAAAACCATGATAAACTTCAAGATGTCTACAATTCACATGTCAAATTTTGAGTCCATCCAATAATGCATGAGGATTTCACAAATCATATGAAATCATGTATCACAAAAAAGTCAACAATTTGGTCAAACTGGGAAGAAAATTCCAATCAAATAGGAAATGCCATCAATAATTCCAGAAAAATTCACATGTATTCTCAACATCCATTAGTATATTCATGCAAAAATCCAGACCATTTTGAGTTCAATAAGCATGGTAATTAAAATCATGAAGTTGGACATGAATGGTGTGACACAAATTGTCACACCTCTATTCAAAAAGTCATATCTCATCAACCAGCAATGATAAAATCACAAACTCTACACCAAAATCACCATGAACATGTCTAGTTTAAGCACAAAAAATTTCAGAGGCATTGGATTAAGTATCATCATTTCACAAGCAAAATGGCATGGCATACACAAAATGGACACACATGAACAAACCCTAGGCATTTTTAAAATCCACACATGCAAAAAATCTGGAAAAATCACCATAATAAACTAGAGATCATGAGGAGCATTTCACAAAAAATCCCATCAAATTTGGACAAATATTGAAGAACTTATGAATTTTCTAAAGATTGGCACACAAAATGAAATAAATATTGAAAAAAGAAAAAGATTTAAATCAAATTAAACACGGCAGTGGCAATTTTGTAAATAGTTGGTCCCTTAAGTGAAACGCTGCGTTTCACTTAAGGACGTGTCATCCAGGGATTGGCTTCATGGGCCAAAAACTGCGGAACGCATGCAGGACACGGGCTTGGAAGATCAAATACGGGTTTTGGCAAGGAAAATTAGGGTTTCGAGCTACAGTTGCCATGTTCATCATCCAAAATCCCAGCAAGAACACTTGGCAACCAAAATCAAAAAGCGACATACCAAACAACTCATCTTGCAGTGTACAACAATAATCTAACCCTAGTTTTCACTAACTCGAGCCAACATGAAAGAACTAAGCACAACAACATTTGACCAACAAACTTTAAATCAACATTTCACTCTCAATACTTAACTAAAATCCAAACCATAACATTCAGTGAACTCAGCATGGCAAGATCTATCCAAAGCACAACATGATTTCAAGAATAATGAGGTTCGAAAGTTCACCTGATTTGAAGAGCAGTGGTGAAATCGTGGTTTTCAGGCCGTGTTGAGCTGAAACAGATGCACAATGATGTTCCAAATGATGAATGAACAATGAATTTTAGCTCAACAACCCTTGAGGCGGCTCCAATCGATACTTGCCATGGAAGAACTTCAATGTAACAGTGTTGTTCCTTGCTTTACAGTTGTGATTCTAAGCTTGCAAAAGCTTCCAAAAGGATGGTGGATGATGGTCCAATACCCAGAAGCACGAATCCTTTGACAATTTTTCAGTAAAGTTCAAGTAAGGAAATGAGAGTTTTTGAGAGGAAATGAATTTCAGATCTGATTTGTGAATGTGGCTAGGGTTTTTCAGTCTGAAATGAGTCATATATACTCTGATTAACAAAGCCTAAGTTTGGTTAATGAAGTGGTAAGTGAAATTAGCTTAAATGAAGTGTTTTGGTTAATTGGTGAAATCCACTCAACTTGCATGTGCATGGCATGCTACAGTGCGAAAATGGGCCTAAACAATCTCCAAATGTGGTTTTCAGTCATTTGCAATTGGTAGAATACATTGGCAAAGCTTAATTTGAAAGTCCATTTTTCACCCCTCTTTTTTAATTCAATGCACTTGAAAAAGGCCATTTTGATTGGAAGATTTTTGGTGAAATGTGATGAAGGATTTGGATAGAGCATATCAAATGTGACTTGTAGCAAAAAACCTCACTCAATTTGGCCAAATGGTTTGGAAGTTATCTCACTTTGAAGTTCAAAAATTCTTGAGAATGATTTGATCATAACTTGCCAACCACATATGATAAATGAGTGTTCTTGGACTTTTTGGAAATGGGAGAACAAGATCTTCAACTTTCATGTTGGACAAAAATTCATTTGAAGCTTGTATGATGATGTAATTTTGAGGAGAAGAACTTTCCATTTTTGGCAAATTCCAATTACAGGTCAACTTACTATTTTTGGAAACTTTTTGTCTGACCTCCAATCCTTCACTGATGATGTTTGACATGTTATATGAGGCTTATATGGACATGAATGAGACCTCTCAAACCAATTCCTACCATCAAATCACTGATTAAATGCACAGTTGACTGTGCTAGGGTTTTGGTTGACTGAACCATGTTCTGATGAATTCCAAGCCCCTACCACTTGAGATCTTGATTCAAAATGATGTCACAACTCATATGAACTCTTGATGAATGATCATGGTGCCCAAATTCTTCAAGAATGGCCACCATCTATTGCTCAATGACTGTTTTGACTGATTTGACCTAGTTGGCTTCATCTGCAAGTAGCAGGGTTAGATGACAATATTTTTGTACTTTTGGTTAATAAACAAATGAAAAGCAATGATATACAAATTCAATACATGCTTGGTGATCAAGAACCACACTCACAAAATAGCCCACCCACTAGGAGGGAAGCAAAGGTGCACAAAGATCCTTGAGGCAATGATATGGTATGATATGATGCCATGAGGGATCTTAGGGACAAAATTGGGGTCTTACATCAGGATAAAACTGAAGTACTTGAATTATGCAGGGGAAGCAATTTCACTAAGGTGTAGCACCTCAAATTTGCACCTGTCATTGTACATACATTTTCATATTAGGTCATAGCATATCATGGTCCATTGCATAGCATTGCATTGCCTCATTTGCCTCAGGTGCAAGCCAATCAAGAAATTAGGTCAAACTGATCAGGAGATCAGTCAACCAATCAAGCAAGGGTGATTTTCAAGGAGCCAAAGCCTTGGGGTTGGTCCAACAAGTTCACATGACTTGGAGGTCCATTTGAAGTGTTCAAGTCAAGGGTTGAAGGCTCAGAGGTCATCAGTTCATACACAGACAGTCAAAAACCCTAGAAAGTCAACAGTCAGTCAAAGCAGTGGATGGTGGTCATTCTTGTGGAATTTGGGCATCATGATCAATAATCAAGAGTCCATACAACTTGGGACATCATTTGAAGTCAGATTCTCAAGGAATTAGGGTTTGGAAGTCCTCAGTCAATGAGCAGACAGCCAGAAACCCTAAAAGTCAACTGTTGGTCAACTGTCCATTTAATCAGTGATTTGATGATTGGAATTGGTTTGTGAGAGCTCATTCATGTCCAAATAGGCCTCATATATCATGTCAAACACCATCATGGAAGAATTTGAAGCCAGATCAAAAATTTCCAAAAATGGAAACTGGACCTGTAACTGAAACCTGCCATAAATGGAAAGTCTTGATCCTCAAACTTACATCATGATACAAGCTTCAAATGAATTTTTGCCCAACATGAAAGTTGAAGATCTTGTTCTCCCATTTCCAAAAAGTCCAAGAACTCTGAATTCCCATGTGTGGTTGGCAAGTTATGATCGAATCAATTTCAGAAATTCTTGAACTTCAAAAGGCCATATCTCTCAAACCGTTTGGCCAATTTTGGTGGGGTTTTTTCCTACAAGTCACATTTGATCCCCTCTTTCCAAAAATATAAATTTCACAAGCCAAAACTTCACCAATCAAAATGACATTTTTTGACTTTTCTCATTTAAATGCAAGTTTGACCAAGGGTTGACTTTTTGATATAATCATTTTTCTAACATTTGGCCAATTGGAACAGCTCAGAAATGTCATTTAAAACATGTTTGCCAAGTCAAATTATGCAGTACATGAGGCCATTACTTAGTTGCTTGAAATTTGAAAAAAGGACAATTTCACCATGCCATCCATACTTGCATTTGAGCCATGCTTTGTACTTCAGCAAAACAGAAAATTAGCAGGTCATTTGCTGATTAGAACCACAATTTACAGCCAAAAAAACCAGCAAAACAAGAGGCCATGTCCTAGTTGCTTAAGAATGGGCAAAAGTACATTTCATCCATACTTCCACAACAATGCCTTGTACTGTCCAGCAGAATTTTTCCATCATTTTCTGTCTTGGACAAGCACATTTGGACAGCACAAAACCAACAGAACTCATTCTCTCACTTTGGGCTCAAAAAACACATTTCATGCATTTTTCATTTTCTGTCAAAAGCTTCCAAAAGACTGAATCTGGCATTGGCTATTTCACTATCCATTCCTCATTTTGGAGAGTCTCTAACACATGACAGACCAACCAACTTCATTCACTCTCAAAATCTCACCTTGCTATTTGCATTTCAAGAAAAGGCTGTCAAAACAAAACCACAAAAGCAATTTCTAACAGCAGATTTTAGACCTCATTTTTCTGTCATAAGAAGCATATAGCAGTCACAAGCCATGGCATTGCACACAAAACCACCCTCATTCATCTTCTAAAAACTCATCTTGGCATTTGCCCAAAAACCAGTCAAAAACTCCAAGGGAGAAAAGCACTGCCTTACCACCAACAACATCAAACAGAACATTGTCATCATTTTGAAAGTAGCAGCAGCAGCCAACATACACAGCAGAACCAATCTGCTTCAATCATTCTCCAAAAACTCACTCATTGGCATTTTTCAAACTCAGTCAAGAACTCTCAATGAACTAAACCCTGGCCATTGCTTTTCACCATTTTTTCAGCATTTTTGAACCTCAAGTTGCAGCCATCATAACACAAAGAGAACATCATTCTCCTTCTCATTCTTGGCCATCTACCAAATCTGTCCAAAAGCTTCTAAAAGAATGAAACCCTGCCTTGCTTAACACAATATTTCCTCACCATTTTTCTGTCATATGAAGCCCTGCTAGCAGCCACAAGAGACCACAAACCAACAGAAACCTCACTCTCTCTCAAACTCATTTTTTGGCCATTCTCCAAAATCTTCAAAAACTTCAAAAGACTCGAGCTTGGCTTAGGTTTATCATCACATTCCATCACTTTGAAAGCTGTTGCAAGTCCTGAACCACGACTGGAAGCAAGAAAAGTAGCATTGTTTGTGCAGCACATCATCCATGACAGAAGTTGCTTGTGCCCAAACCAAGCCATTTCAAGCCAAAGTGCTTCTCCCATTCATCATCTGGAGTGTTGAGGGCCAGCTGTTTTGAGCTTCAAAGACCAAACAACAACTGTTTCTCATTCTGCTTCAAAAATAGGTAAAATTTCGACCCTCTCTATTTCAAAAACCATGAGATGTTTTAGATAGGTCTCTTAATGCTGAGCTTCATGATAGCTTTGTTTTTTGAAAATGGTTGAGTAACGGTTGAGTAATGTCGAAATGAATATTGATGATCCAAACTTGTTTTGCTCATTCCTTCTTGCTTAGCTCGATTTAAGGAAAATGGATGTTGGAATATTGTTGTGCTTGGTTTGTTGATGAGAATGATATGCTTGATTTCAATTTTCTGGGCGTTTTTGAAAAATCGTGTTTGAAGATGATGAATGAGCACTGTATGTGAAACCCTAGCCTTCAAGTGTAATTCCCAGAATTTTTCTGTTTTATTTGTACGTGTGCCTGGCCTTGGTTTGTACTGGCCAATGAAAACATTTTATTTTCATGGCCAAAACGACCGCGTTTGATTAAGTGGTCCAAGGAATTACAAGAATGCCATCCGGTCATTAATAAATCACTTAATCCATTTAATTTTCAATTATTATTTCATTTAATCACTCAAACTTCCAAAAATCATAACTTGTTCATTTTAAGTCCAAATTTAATGGGATTTTTTGTGTTGTGTTCATCATGGTCTCTACTTTTTTATCATAATTTTTCCAGAATTTTGTGATCAATGGATTTTAATTTGTATGAGGGTTTGTGACATGTATGCACATTTTGTACACTTTGCCAAAACATTTGTGAAATGGTGATACTTTATCCAATGGCTCCCAAATTTTTTGTGCTCAAACTAGACACATTCATGGTGATTTTGGTGTAAAGTTTGTGAATTTATCATTTGTGGTTTGAGAGTTATGATTTTTTGAATTAGGATGTGACAATTTGTGTCACACCATTGATGTCCAACTTCATGATTTTCATTACCATGCTTCTTGACCTCCAATTGATCCAATATTTTGCATGACCCTACTCTTGTATGTCTAGTTTACATGTGAATTTTATTGGAATTATTTGTGGCATTTCCTAATTGTTTGAGATTTTCTCTCTGCCTAGCTAAAATGTTGACCTTGTGTGACACTTGTTCCCATTCCATTTGTGAAATTCTCATACTTTATTGGATGGACATGAAATTTGACATGTGATAACTAGACATCCTCATCTTTGCCATGGCTTTGATCCCATTCATTTATCATACACCATTCTTGACTTATGATTTTTCTAAGTTGATACATGTTTGGTTGACTTCTTTGAGCATGTTCAAAATTGCTTTGACTTTCTGATTTTCATTGACTGCCTTCCACTTGTCCAAATGAGATGAAATTTGACATGCTTACCATGCTGTGGGTTGTGATTGATCATGATTTATTTGGTGATTTTTGGAAATGTTTAAGATTGCTTTTGAGTTAAGTCTTGCTGTTGACTTCTATGAGCTTCTAAATGCCCTGCTTTGACCTAAATGGTTCATGAAATGATGATAGTGATTGATATGGATGTGAGCCCAATTGGTTTTGTTTCCTAATTGTTTGAACATGATTTTGGATACTTACCCCTTGCTGTTTTGACTTTCTCATTCATTTTTGACCCTAGGCTTGCCCCTAGTGGTCCTGTTACTCACCCTTGAGCTTGTGTTTTCAGGTTGGCCAACAAATGACCAATGAGACCCATTCTTTTGATTGAGCTTGCTTAGATATCATTGTCTAACTTGTTTGTTTTGTAGGTGGCTTGGCTCACATGCCTTAAGCCTTGTGCCTTGCACATCCATGTGCCTCTAATTGACTGTTGGTGTCTGTTTCTGTTTGTTTTGTTTGAAGTTGCATACTAACATCTGCTTGACTGTTTCAGGTGCTTTAGTTGCTTAGTTCCTTGTGAACTTTTTGCTTTGCTTTGTTTGTATAAGCAATTTGCATTGAGGTATGTTGCCTAACTCCATGTAGTCTGGAAGACCTGGCCTGTTACTTGGCCAGGCAACTGTCTGAAGTCCTCCTTAAGAGGCAATGTTTGTGACTGTTTAATTTTGTCCTTGCATAGAGTCAAAGTCCTCCTAAGTGAAGAGGCAATTGGTGGAAGGTAGGGATATGCAATCTATCCCCCACTATTCAGTGTGTCATCTGCTTTGCTCACACCACTGTGTTGATGCATTACAGATAAAAACCCAAGATCTTGTGCAATTGCACAGTTGAGTCAGTCTTAAATGTGTAGAAGGGTTCCCACTTTCTGAACCCACACATTCTTGTCTTGAGCTCTCCCAGGCCAGGGATAAGAGCTGTGAAGTCTTATCTTCACTCACCTTTCATCTGCTTCACCTTAGCCCCTCAATGGCAAGGTTAAGAGCAACACTCACCCCATTCCAGAGGTTTGTTTGTTGAGGTTGATATGACCCCTCGACTAAAACCTAACCCTTGTTTGAGCCACTTGCTTGTGTATAGTGTGTGCTATCTGTGCTTGTAGGATTGTTTGACTTGCTTCCTGTGCAAGTTAGGATTGTTTGACTTGCTTCCTGTGCAAGTTAGGATTAGTTTAGACTTGCTTCCTGTGCAAGTAGGTTTTGCTTGGCTTGCTTCCTGTGCAAGTTAAGTGTGTGTGTGGCTTGCTTCCTGTGTGAGCCATGCTTAGGATAGGTTGGCCCTTGTGCCATTTAGTTAGAAACCTTAACTTAGGGATGATTTTGCATGACAACATCTAGGCTCGAGTCGTAGTCTCCCTAGTGTTATGTCTCCCTCTGTTATCTGGTTAGGCTAGTCCTTTGTCCCTCTGTAGGGGAACTACATCGCCCTGATCTTCATACCAGATGAAGTATGTAGGCAGGAGATTGAGCTGATCTCTCCGGGCGCCCTTTTTCTTTTTTGTGTGTGTTGTCTGACAGTTGCTAGGCTCGAGTGCCCGACTCCTTAGCAATTTGTTGTCTGTCTGTTTGAGTGTGTGCTTGACAGTTATAGGCTCGAGTCCCCGACTCCCTATTAACTTGTTGTGTTGTTGTGTGCTTGGAAGCTGATGTAAGTCCATCGAGTGGCATTTGGGTTCCAGTGTGCGTGTGTTTGGTTCGGATGCTGATATAAGCCCAGTGATTGGCATTCAGGCTCCATGTTTGCCTTCTTGTGTGAGTTTTGGTTCGGATGCTGACATAAGTCCAGTGATTGGCAGTCGGGCTCCACGTTTTCCTTTGCCCGTGTTTTGTTTGTGTGCGTGTCAGCCGAGCTACGAATGCTCTGATTCTTCTCTCGTCCGAGAAGATACATATGCATAGGATGCGATATCCTAGCGAGCATGTGTCGTTTCCCCAGTCCGAACTACTTTGACTCTGATGTCTATGCCTGATAGACTAAGTAGGCCCAGGATACGATGTCCTGCCGAGTCAGTTTCAGTCAGTTTCTTTTGTCTCTTTTCAGCCAGTGTGTGTGAGTATTTGAGCAGTGTTTAGCAACCAATTTATCCTTCCTTTTGTGCGTGGATCCCGTAGAGTACTACGGATGCGTAGGGGTGCTAATACCTTCCCTTCGCATAACCGACTCCCGAACCCATTCTCTTTGGTCGCGAGACCATGTTCTTTTCCTAGGTTTACTCTGAGCGTTTCCTTTCCTTCTTTTGGGATAAATAACGCACGGTGGCGGCTCTGTTGTTCTTTCTTTTCCCGCCGGTTTTTCGCGTGATGCGACAGCTGGCGACTCTGCTGGGGATTAAGAGAAGTTGACCTATGCTGGTCCATCTTCCCTAAGCGAGTCTCTCCTAGCGTTCTCTAGGTTAGGTTTTTGGTTGCTGTTTGCTGTTTTTTTTTTATTGCATTCATTTATTTATTTGTTTGCATTTATTTGTTTGCATTAATTGTGCATTCATATTCATCTATTCACCTGGCTGGTTGTCTGTTTCTCTCTGTTGGGGTGGGAGTTACATGAGGTAAAAGGCCCAATACCCAGGCCATGAGTGAAATCTAGGATACTTAGGAATAGAGTGATTCATGGGAAGCGGGTGGTATTGCGCCACTTAGCGGAACATTGATATCACGAGCAGTTCAGACCCTGGTGGGACAGTATCGTTACATACTTCGGGTGTATATGATGATGTTCTGCGAAAGGTTATTTATGCTGCGTTTCTCTCGACCTTACCCTGGCCTAGATGACACCCGTGAGTGGGGAGGGAATGATCATTATTACAGGTACAGTTGGTGACTTGTTGGTGACTTGTGATCCTGTTGGTGACTATTGGCTCAGAATTTTGGGGTCTCAGATGACTTTGGGTTTCAGATGAATTTGTGGTTCCGAGTTCAAGCCGAAGCTTTGATCCTGTGTTCTGAGAGACACAGCCAACCAGTCGAGTCTGCATCATTTGCATCATAGCATATTTATTTTTCAAAAGAAACGCAATAAAAAAAGATACAAAAAAAAAAGAAAAAGAAAAAAAGAAAAAAAACTAATCCCTGCATGCATATCATTTCTCAGGTACATTCCAGAGCTTGTTCACTGATAGAGATGGCAACAGTCCCAGAGTTGAAGCGGAAGACTTGTTCCTACAGCTTTCACCGTGAACCTTTGACGTCTCTGATTGAGTTGAGCAACCTTATGACCAGTGGTAACCAGAAGGGGTTTGTTGACCAGTATGGAGATATTCTGACACTGTTGAAGATGGTAGTCGATCCGGTGCCGTTGCAGACTCTTCTACAGTTCTACGACCCAGAGCTTCATTGTTTCACCTTTCAAGATTATCAGTTGGCGCCTACTCTTGAGGAATACTCCATTCTGCTGAGTGTCCCGGTCCGGTATCAGGTTCCTTTCTTGGATGTGCCTAAGGAAGTTGATTTCAGAGTTGTTGCCAGAGCTCTCCATTTGGGTATCAAGGAAGTCAGTGATAGTTGGAAGTCCAGTGGGGATGTTGTAGGGTTGCCTTTGAAGTTTCTGTTGAGGGTAGCTAGAGAAGAAGCAGAGAAGGGAAGTTGGGAAGCCTTTCATGCTCAGTTGGCCGTCATGATCTATGGGATCGTCCTATTTCCGAGTATGCCCAATTTTGTTGACTATGCTGCAGTCAGTATTTTCATTGGAGGAAATCCAGTTCCTACTCTATTAGCTGACACTTACTATGCTATTCACAGTAGGCATGGTAAGGGTGGAGCTATCAGGTGTTGCCTGCCTCTTCTGTTCAAATGGTTCATGTCTCTTCTGCCAGCCAGTGGACCATTTGTGGATACCCAGAGCACTCTGAAGTGGACTCAGAGGGTCATGTCGCTCACTTCCTATGACATCAGGTGGCAATCTTACCGGATGGATGTGCGTAACGTCATTATGAGTTGTGGAGGATTCCGTAATGTGCCACTCGTAGGGACTAAGGGTTGCATCAATTACAACCCAGTTCTTTCTCTTCGCCAGTTGGGGTTTGTGATGAAAGGAAGACCACTTGAGGCTGAGGTAGCTGAAAGTGTGTGTTTTGAGAAGCAGAGTGACCCGGCTAGATTGGAGCAGATAGGGAGAGCTTGGAAGTCTATTGGTGTGAAGGATGGATCTGTCTTAGGGAAGAAGTTTGCCGTTGCTATGCCTGATTACACTGATTGGGTCAAGAAGAGAGTAGAAACTTTGTTGTTACCCTATGATAGGATGGAGCCGTTGCAGGAGCAACCACCTTTGATCCTTGCTGATAGTGTGCCTGCGGAGCGCTACAAGCAAGCCTTGATGGAGAATCGCCGTCTGAGAGAGAAGGAGCAAGACACTCAGATGGAGTTGTACAAAGCTCAGGCTGATAAGCTGCACTTGGCCCATCAACTCAGGGAGGTGCAAGGAGAGGATGCTAGCAGAGCAAGAGGTAAGAAGAGGTCATATGAGGAGATGGAGTCTATGTTAGATGCAGAGCATAGGGAATGTCTGAGACTGCAGAGGTCAGAAATCAGCTACCAGAAGAAGATCAGAGACTTGGAGAAGCAACTCAGAGACAAAGACGCTCAGTTGGAGAAAGAGATGGAGTTGAGACAGAAGTCAGAGGATTATCTTGAAGAAGAAGTCTTGGAGCTGAGAAGACAATTGAAGGAGAAGATTACCCCTCTACCAGAATGCTCAGAATGCTCATTGTTGATAGACCAGTGTCGGTACTTGAAGACTCTCATTCCGGAAGATCGTCTGTCTTAGTTTGTATCTCTGATTATTTTTGTTGAGAATCACCTCCAGGCTTGTTGGATGGGATTCATTTGCGTGTAAGCCATCTCTTGGATCTTTTGTTAAGGATCACCTCCAGGCTTGTTGGATGGGATTCTTTTTCTTTGTACGTTGTTTATTCAGATTATTCTGTTGACATTGGTTGTATGCCTTTTTACCCTTATGTATATATAAGGATGTCAGCATTTCCTTGTATCTGTTTGTTCTCTTGTTGCTGCAGGTTGCCATCTTTTCAGGATGGGTCAGGCTCTTTGAATGCCTGAGAAATGAGCATATCATGTGCATCATACGCATCATTAGCATCATACTCATATCATTTTGCATAACAGGTGTTCTTGGTCGTGGCTTCTCACTCTGGTTCCTGTTTTAGGCAGGATAGCTGATCAACGTCCGCACCGCTACTCAACAAGACTGAATCAACAGAGAAGTATGGATCAATTTCAAGCTGAGTTGGCTGAGATGAAGGCTAGCATGGCCCAGTTTATGAATATGATGCAAGGGGTTGCGCAAGGTCAAGAAGAACTTCGAGCTATGGTTCAGAGACAAGAGGCTGCAAATCCACCGATCAACCATGCTCCGCCAGAAGGAGGCCCGGTCAATGATAACAATGTTGCTGCTGCTGTACCCATCAACAACTATGCTGTGGGTGATGAGTTGGGGGGTATTCGAATCAACGGTCAACCTATTGTTCCAGATGCCGCTAATGCCAGAGTAGTCCGTGCTCCGGCCCGTAATCCTGTTCCGATTGTTGACAGACAAGAGGATATGTTCTCTCTGCTCAGTGAAGACGAAGACGTTCTGGGAAGGGTTAATGAGAGGGACCGTAAAGTTGAGGCTCTTGCTGAAAAGATCCGTGCTATGGAAAGTCAGAATTCTCTCGGTTTTGATGTTACTAATATGGGATTGGTTGAAGGTTTGAGAATCCCGCACAAGTTCAAAGCACCATCCTTCGACAAATACAACGGTACTTCTTGCCCTCGCACCCATGTGCAGGCTTATTATCGAAAGATCTCTGCGTATACCGATGATGAAAAGATGTGGATGTATTTTTTCCAAGATAGTCTATCTGGGGCTTCTTTGGACTGGTACATGGAATTGAAGAGAGATTCTATCCGCTGTTGGAGGGATCTGGGTGAGGCCTTTTTGAGGCAATACAAACACAACATGGACATGGCGCCTAGCCGGACTCAGCTGCAGAGTCTATGTCAGAAATCTGGAGAAAGCTTCAAGGAGTATGCCCAGAGGTGGCGTGAACTGGCTGCCAGAGTTCAACCCCCTATGCTGGAGAGGGAGTTGACGGATATGTTTATCGGTACTCTTCAAGGTGTGTTTATGGACCGGATGGGGAGCTGCCCATTCGGTAGTTTTTCTGATGTTGTCATTTGTGGAGAGAGGACTGAGAGTTTGATCAAAACTGGGAAGATTCAAGATGCTGGTTCCTCTTCTTCTAAGAAGCCATTTGTTGGGGCACCTCGTCGAAGAGAGGGTGAAACTAATGCTGTTCAACACCGCAGAGATCAGAACAGAAGTGAATACCGTCAAGCTGCTGCAGTAACCATTCCGGCACCTCAACCTCGTCCGCAACAACAACAAAGAGTTCAACAACCGCAACAACAACAACAACAGCAACGTCCGTATCAGCCCAAACAAAGGATGCCTGATCGACGTTTTGATTCGATACCCATGTCGTACGCCGAGCTGCTGCCCGAATTACTCAGGTTGGGGATGGTTGAGTTGCGTACAATGGCTCCGCCTACAGTATTGCCTCCGGGGTACGACGCCAACGTCCGTTGTGACTTTCATTCTGGGGCACCAGGGCATCATACTGAGAAGTGTCGGGCTCTCCAGCACAAGGTCCAAGATTTGATCGATGCCAAGGCAATCAACTTTGCCCCAGTGCCTAACGTCGTAAACAACCCTATGCCTCAGCATGGTGGGCATAGAGTGAACAATATTGAGGGGAAAGAAGCTGAAGATCTGGTTGTTAATGTTGATGATGTTCAGACTTCTCTGCTAGTTGTGAAGGGCCGTCTGCTGAATGGGGGTGTCTACTCGGGCTGTGATGAGGATTGTTTGGGCTGTGCAGAATCAGAGAATGGTTGCGACCAGTTAAGGGCCGGTATCCAGGGTATGATGGATGAGGGTTGTTTGCAATTCAGTAGGGCTGTAAAAGATCGTGGAATAGTGTCAACTATCACCATATACTTTAAACCGTCTGAAGGACGTGGACAAAGGGTCGTTAGTGCACCTGCAGTAAATGGTACCCCAGTTACCATTTCCGTGCCTGTAACCATCAGTGCTCCAACTACTATCGTTGCGTCTGGAAGAAGGGCTGTTGAGAATAGTAGAGCCGTGCCGTGGAAGTATGATAATGCTCACCGCAGTTACAGAAGGGCTGAAAGTCAGACGAGACCAGTGAATCAAACTCCAGTGACAATTGGTTTACCGAATAGAGTTCCTGCAACTGTTGGTCCGGCTGTGGATAATGTAGGGGGTCCAGGAGGTTTTACCAGAAGCGGTCGTCTGTTCGCACCGCAGCCTTTGAGGGACAATAATGCTGAGGCTCTCGCCAAAGCAAAGGGTAAGCAAGCTGTGGTTGAGGAAGAGCCTGTCCAGAAGGGAGCGCCCGAGGGGTCATTTGAGAAGGACGTGGAGGAGTTTATGAAAATAATCAAGAAGAGTGACTACAAGATTGTAGATCAGTTGAATCAAACTCCGTCCAAGATTTCTATACTTTCACTCTTGATGTGCTCTGAGGCATACCGTAATGCCTTGCTGAAGATGTTGAATCTGGCTTACGTGCCTCAGGAGATTTCTGTCAATCAACTGGAGGGTGTGATGGCCAATGTGAGCACCAGGCATGGTGTAGGATTCACCAACCTGGACTTACCGCCTAAAGGGCGGAACCATAACAAAGCCTTGCACATCACCATGGAGTGCAAGGGGGCAGTGTTGTCTCACGTATTGGTAGACACCGGGTCGTCGCTGAATGTGTTGCCTAAGCAGATTCTGAAGAAGATTGATGTGGAAGGGTTTGTGCTTACTCCCAGTGACCTGATCGTTCGTGCTTTCGACGGATCCAAACGTTCTGTATGTGGGGAAGTTACCTTGCCTGTGAAGATAGGTCCTGAGGTATTCGATATCATCTTCTATGTTATGGACATCCAGCCCGCCTATAGTTGTTTATTGGGGCGTCCATGGATTCATGCAGCAGGGGCAGTCTCGTCGACTCTCCATCAAAAGCTCAAGTATGTCTGGAACGGTCAGATTGTGACTGTGTGCGGTGAAGAAGAGATTCTGGTGAGTCATCTATCCTCGTTCAAGTATGTTGAGGTGGATGGCGAGATCCACGAAACCTTATGCCAGGCATTTGAGACTGTGGCTCTTGAGAAAGTGGCGTATGCTGAGCAGAGGAAGCCAGGTGCTTCAATTACTTCTTACAAGCAGGCTAAGGAGGTTGTTGATTCTGGCAAAGCTGAAGGCTGGGGCAAGATGGTGGATTTGCCTGTCAAAGAAGACAAATTTGGCGTTGGTTACGAGCCTCTCCAAGCAGAGCAGAATGGTCAAGCGGGTCCGAGTACCTTTACCAGCGCTGGGCTGATGAATCATGGCGACGTCTCTGCAACCGGTAGTGAAGAATGTGACAGTGATTGTGATCTGGACAACTGGGTTCGCCCGTGTGCACCGGGGGGGTCTATCAACAACTGGACGGCTGAAGAAGTGGTTCAAGTTACTCTTCTGACAGAGTAATTTTCTGTTGTTTTGTCATTTTGCATGAAAATCCTACGATCTGCCCAAGGCGTAGTGATTCATTGTAGGGCCTCATCATGTTTTAATGATTATCATTAATGAAGGACATTTTTTGCAATCAAACTTTGTGATCCCTGTCTTTCTATTTTTTGTTTTCATCTTTTTTCAAAAACAATAAAAATGGCAATGTTTTTGTTTTTTGTGACTTTATTGAACTCTTTTTCTAAAACAAAGCATTAAACATGCAGAAGCGATCTTATGGCATTCACTATGAACAATTCTATTATGGCTCAGTATGATTTCGACAATCCCATCTACCAAGCTGAAGAGGAGAGTGAGGAAGACTGTGAACTCCCTGCAGAATTGGTCAGATTGCTGAAGCAGGAGGAAAGGGTCATCCAACCTCATCAGGAGGAGTTGGAGGTTGTTAATTTGGGTACTGAGGACGCCAAAAGAGAAATCAAGATTGGGGCTGCTTTAGAGGACTCTGTCAAGAGGAGGCTGATTGAGATGCTGAGAGAATATGTAGAGATATTCGCCTGGTCATATCAAGATATGCATGGGTTAGATACCGACATTGTGGTGCATCGATTACCTCTTAGAGAAGGATGTCCTTCGGTCAAGCAGAAGCTTCGTAGAACGAGTCCTGACATGGCAACTAAGATCAAGGAAGAGGTTCAGAAGCAGTGGGATGCGGGTTTTTTGGCTGTTACAAGTTATCCCCATGGGTGGCCAACATCGTTCCTGTGTCGAAGAAGGATGGCAAAGTCAGAATGTGTGTCGATTACCGGGATTTGAATAGAGCAAGGCCGAAAGATGATTTCCCATTACCTCACATTGATGTATTGGTTGATAATACGGCTCAATCCTCGGTATTCTCTTTCATGGACGGTTTCTCAGGCTATAATCAGATCAAGATGGCGCCAGAGGACATGGAAAAGACGACATTCATTACACCTTGGGGCACGTTCTGCTATAAGGTGATGCCATTTGGGTTAAAGAATGCTGGTGCTACCTATCAGAGGGCAATGACGACTCTCTTTCATGACATGATGCACAAAGAAATTGAAGTATACGTAGATGATATGATTGCGAAGTCGCAGACAGAAGAGGAGCACCTGGTTAATTTGCAGAAGCTGTTTGACCGGTTGAGAAAGTTCAAATTGAGATTGAATCCGAACAAGTGTACGTTTGGGGTGAGATCATGGAAGCTTTTAGGCTTCATTGTCAGTGAGAAAGGGATTGAGGTTGATCCAGCGAAAGTCAAAGCTATTCAAGAGATGCCTGAACCGAAAACGGAGAAGCAAGTCCGTGGGTTTTTAGGGAGGTTGAACTACATTGCAAGGTTCATATCTCATCTAACTGCTACATGTGAACCAATTTTCAAACTGCTTAGAAAGAATCAAGCGATCAAGTGGAATGATGATTGTCAGAAAGCTTTTGACAAGATCAAAGAGTATTTACAGAAACCTCCAATCCTTATACCTCCAGTTCCTGGGAGACCTCTGATAATGTACCTGTCAGTGACTGAGAACTCGATGGGGTGTGTATTGGGACAGCATGACGAGTCTGGTCGAAAAGAGCATGCCATATACTACCTTAGCAAAAAGTTTACCGACTGTGAAACAAGATATTCACTGCTCGAGAAAACTTGCTGTGCTTTGGCCTGGGCTGCTCGCCGACTGAGACAGTATATGTTGAACCATACTACCTTGTTGATTTCTAAGATGGATCCAGTAAAGTACATCTTTGAGAAACCGGCTCTCACCGGACGCGTTGCCCGTTGGCAGATGATTCTAACAGAATATGACATTCAGTACACGTCTCAGAAGGCCATCAAGGGTAGTATTCTGTCAGATTACCTTGCCGAGCAACCGATTGAAGATTATCAGCCAATGATGTTTGAATTCCCTGATGAAGACATCATGTACCTGAAGATGAAAGATTGTGAAGAGCCTTTTGTCGAGGAAGGACCGGATCCTGATGACAAGTGGACACTGATGTTTGATGGGGCTGTGAATATGAATGGTAACGGTGTTGGGGCAGTATTGATCAATCCCAAAGGTGCTCATATACCTTTTTCTGCCAGATTGACGTTCGATGTCACCAACAACGAAGCTGAGTATGAGGCTTGTATCATGGGGATAGAAGAAGCCATTGATCTGAGGATCAAAACCCTTGATATTTATGGAGATTCAGCTCTAGTGGTCAATCAAGTCAATGGATATTGGAATACGAATCAGCCGCATTTAATTCCGTATAGAGATTACACCAGAAGAATACTGACGTTCTTCAAGAAGGTGAAGTTGTATCATGTCCCCCGGGACGAGAATCAAATGGCTGATGCCTTGGCTACTTTGTCGTCTATGATCAAAGTTCATTGGTGGAATCATGTGCCACATGTTGCGGTGAATCGACTTGAGAGGCCTGCGTATGTGTTTGCAGCCGAGTCTGTTGTGATTGATGAGAAGCCGTGGTATTATGACATCAAGAACTTCCTCAAGACTCAGGAGTATCCTGAAGGTGCGTCGAAGAATGACAAGAAAACCCTGAGGAGGCTAGCTGGAAGCTTCTATTTGAATCAGGATGATGTGCTGTATAAGAGAAACTTTGACATGGTCTTGCTCAGATGCGTGGATAGACACGAGGCAGACATGTTAATGCAGGAAGTTCATGAAGGTTCCTTCGGTACTCATGCCGGCGGGCATGCAATGGCTAAGAAATTGTTGAGGGCGGGTTATTACTGGATGACTATGGAATCCGATTGTTTCAAGTATGCTCGGAAGTGCCATAAGTGTCAAATTTACGCTGATAAGGTGCATGTACCACCAAGCCCTCTGAATGTCATGAATTCGCCTTGGCCGTTTGCCATGTGGGGCATTGATATGATTGGGAAGATTGAGCCTATTGCTTCGAATGGACATCGCTTCATTTTGGTTGCGATTGACTATTTCACCAAGTGGGTGGAAGCAGCTTCCTATGCTAACGTTACCAAACAAGTGGTTACCCGGTTCATCAAGAAAGAAATCATCTGTCGTTATGGAGTTCCTGAGAGAATCATCACTGACAATGGTTCGAATCTCAACAACAGGATGATGAAAGAGCTTTGTAAAGATTTCAAGATTGAACATCACAATTCTTCTCCTTACAGACCGAAGATGAATGGTGCTGTAGAAGCGGCGAACAAGAATATCAAGAAGATTGTGCAGAAGATGGTCGTTACGTACAAGGATTGGCATGAGATGCTGCCTTTCGCTCTGCATGGGTACCGTACCTCAGTACGTACGTCGACCGGGGCAACCCCTTACTCCCTTGTGTATGGTATGGAAGCTGTCCTACCTGTTGAAGTGGAGATTCCGTCTCTGAGGGTATTATTGGATGTCAAGCTGGACGAAGCCGAGTGGATTCGAACACGGTTTAACGAGTTGAGCCTTATAGAGGAGAGACGGCTAGCAGCTGTATGCCATGGACAGCTGTATCAGCGAAGGATGAAGCGAGCCTTTGATCAGAAAGTGCGTCCTCGAAGCTATCAGATTGGTGATCTAGTTTTGAAGAGGATCCTCCCTCCCGGTACAGATAACAGGGGCAAGTGGACTCCTAATTATGAAGGTCCGTATGTTGTGAAGAAGGTCTTCTCCGGTGGAGCCTTAATGCTTACAACTATGGATGGTGAAGATTTTCCGTCTCCTGTCAACTCAGATGTAGTCAAAAAATACTTCGCATAAATTGACCCGCTGGACAAAAAGAATAAAAGAGTCCAGGCAAAAAATGGGCATCCCGGCGAACCAAAAAACAGAAAGAAAAGGTTCGGGCAAAAGTTAGGGATAAAAATATAAGAAATGTGTACACCAGGTAAGTCGAAAACCCGCAAGGGCGGCTTAGGCAAAAATGGGTATCCCGGTGGATTGAAAACCCGAAAGGGCGATCCAGGCAAAAATTAGGGATTAAAGCGAAGACTACAGTCTGAGTTGTCTGTACTTCATCAAGCTTTGTCGTCTGCCATCTCGAAAGATGTGATCCGTCCAGTCATTCTTCTCGGAAAGCAAGGAGTTGGGAGGAAAACTGATGATCTGTGAGTTATAGCAGAATTGGGAAATAGTGAATGCCGTGTTCACGTTGCCATTAGGGTAGATTTTTCCTTTTGTGCGCAATTACCTCTTTCTAGGAATTGCTTCCTAATGTATTTTGCCTCTTCAGGCACATTTTCAATCAATAAAAGTCGTTGTTCAGATAAATAGCTCTTTTTTGTTTTTATTTTTACTGTTCTGTTTGCAAAAATGTCCGAATTTTTGATAAGCATTGCATATAAGAACATGAAGGCTACACAATAGCTTGCAAGATGATAAAACATTTGAAAATCATTTTTGAATGTTGAGGACACTTGAGCGTATCTTGTCCATGTATACCCTGGGGCATTTTGTTGTGCTGTTTTTCAGATGGGCATCTGTGAGGGCGTTTCCTCAGCAGATATTTTCCCCCAAGCAAGTTTGGAAGCTACCAGAGCTATGTTCCCCTGCGAAGACGTCTGTGGATAGTGCCTTCTATTCCCTAACAGATCTAAGGATTGCCTATCCCCAGCAGGCCTGTATTTGCTGATTTCCTCCCCGAGTGAGGCAGGTTCATCGAATTTATCTCCAACATTTATCCTGTCTGTGGACTGAAGGATATCCCCAGCGGAGTTTACCTTTCCCCAACAGCAGTGCTCTTCTTCAACAGGAGTGTGAAGTCGCTTTACCATTCCTCAAGCAGAGTTCCCCGCAGAGTATTTCCCCAAGAGGAGTCTCCCCACAGAGTCAGAGTATCTGATCATTTCGGCTCCCTAGCCAGAGTTCATTTGCATTTTGCATGTAGTAATCATTGCATCCTCAAAAATCGCGTAGCATTTCCATTCCATATGGAGCATTACGCCATAGAAAAATTCAAACATATGCATTCATGTGTTAACCTCACCAGACCGTATCCCCGGCAGAGGCGGATCATTTCATTCAACATCAGCACAGCAAGTCTGCTACAGTTGCTCTTGACAGCGTTCAGGATTGATATCCCCACAGAGGTTATTTCCTCATCCGTTGGTGAAAGAAAAGCCTGTTTTGAGACCCCCCCTGCAAGTGTTCAGCCTTGCCCTGTCATCTTGAGAACGTTAGTATACCCTGTCAGCACCCGTGCGTGTTGTTTCCTTGGTGTCGGTAAACACCATCTCTCGGTGATTCCCAGTCGTGCGTAAGTGTCTGGTCTTCTTTGATGTCTGTAAACATCATCTTTCGATGTTCGTAACGTCGTCCCTCCCCCAGTAGAGTTTCCTCCTCTCCGTTGGTGTCGATAAACGTCGAGTTTTTCCTAGTCATCCGGTGATGTCTAGTTGTACCCTCCCCATGTGGACTTACCTCTCCGTTGGTTTCGATAAACGACGAGTTTTTCCCAGTCGTCCGTTGACGTCTGGTTGTGTTTCTCTTATTCCCATTCATCTGTAAATGTCTGGTCAATCTTTTTGGTGTCTGTAAACATCATCTTTCGATGTCTGTAAACGTCGAGTATTCCCATTCATCTGTAAATGTCTGGTCAATCTTTTTGGTGTCTGTAAACATCATCTTTCGATGTCTGTAAACGTCGAGTATTCCCATTCATCTGTAAATGTCTGGTCAATCTTTTTGGTGTCTGTAAACATCATCTTTCGATGTCTGTAAACGTCGAGTATTCCCATTCATCTGTAAATGTCTGGTTAATCTTTTTGGTGTCTGTAAACATCATCTTCCGATGTCTGTAAACGTCGAGTTTTCTCCCATTCATCCGTTGATGTCTGGTCGAGTCCTCCCAGTCACTCATTAATGTCTGGTTACCTCTCCGTTGGTTTCGATAAACGTCGAGTTTTTCCTGGTCGTCCCCAGTTGGTTACCTCTCCGTTGGTTTCGATAAACGTCGAGTTTTTCCTGGTCGTCCCCAGTTGGTTACCTCTCCGTTGGTCTTGGTAAACGTTGAGTTTTTCCCATTTCGTCCGTTGACGTATGGTTGTATCCCTCCCAGTTATTCAATAGCGTCTGGTTACCTCTCCGTTGGTCCCGACAAACGTCGAGTTTTTCCTAGTTGTCCGTTGGCATCTAGTTGTGATTGTTGTTCCCATTCACCGTCGTTGTGATGTCTGGATGTAGCCGTACCCTTTGAAAACAAAACCAAAAATATATATACCCAGCAATAAATATCAAATCCCAGTGGACGTTTCCATTGGTGGATCCCTGTATTGTGCAAATTCTACGGTTCTTGGTATTCAATCCCTGTTTACCCTGAAAGTCTGACAGCCGTTGCTCTCATCCATTCGGGTTCCCAGCTGATTGAATAGGGGCAGCTGTAGCACCTCAAATTTGCACCTGTCATTGTACATACATTTTCATATTAGGTCATAGCATATCATGGTCCATTGCATAGCATTGCATTGCCTCATTTGCCTCAGGTGCAAGCCAATCAAGAAATTAGGTCAAACTGATCAGGAGATCAGTCAACCAATCAAGCAAGGGTGATTTTCAAGGAGCCAAAGCCTTGGGGTTGGTCCAACAAGTTCACATGACTTGGAGGTCCATTTGAAGTGTTCAAGTCAAGGGTTGAAGGCTCAGAGGTCATCAGTTCATACACAGACAGTCAAAAACCCTAGAAAGTCAACAGTCAGTCAAAGCAGTGGATGGTGGTCATTCTTGTGGAATTTGGGCATCATGATCAATAATCAAGAGTCCATACAACTTGGGACATCATTTGAAGTCAGATTCTCAAGGAATTAGGGTTTGGAAGTCCTCAGTCAATGAGCAGACAGCCAGAAACCCTAAAAGTCAACTGTTGGTCAACTGTCCATTTAATCAGTGATTTGATGATTGGAATTGGTTTGTGAGAGCTCATTCATGTCCAAATAGGCCTCATATATCATGTCAAACACCATCATGGAAGAATTTGAAGCCAGATCAAAAATTTCCAAAAATGGAAACTGGACCTGTAACTGAAACCTGCCATAAATGGAAAGTCTTGATCCTCAAACTTACATCATGATACAAGCTTCAAATGAATTTTTGCCCAACATGAAAGTTGAAGATCTTGTTCTCCCATTTCCAAAAAGTCCAAGAACTCTTAATTCCCATGTGTGGTTGGCAAGTTATGATCGAATCGATTTCAGAAATTCTTGAACTTCAAAAGGCCATATCTCTCAAACCGTTTGGCCAATTTTGGTGGGGTTTTTTCCTACAAGTCACATTTGATCCCCTCTTTCCAAAAATATAAATTTCACAAGCCAAAACTTCACCAATCAAAATGACATTTTTTGACTTTTCTCATTTAAATGCAAGTTTGACCAAGGGTTGACTTTTTGATATAATCATTTTTCTAACATTTGGCCAATTGGAACAGCTCAGAAATGTCATTTAAAACATGTTTGCCAAGTCAAATTATGCAGTACATGAGGCCATTACTTAGTTGCTTGAAATTTGAAAAAAGGACAATTTCACCATGCCATCCATACTTGCATTTGAGCCATGCTTTGTACTTCAGCAAAACAGAAAATTAGCAGGTCATTTGCTGATTAGAACCACAATTTACAGCCAAAAAACCAGCAAAACAAGAGGCCATGTCCTAGTTGCTTAAGAATGGGCAAAAGTACATTTCATCCATACTTCCACAACAATGCCTTGTACTGTCCAGCAGAATTTTTCCATCATTTTCTGTCTTGGACAAGCACATTTGGACAGCACAAAACCAACAGAACTCATTCTCTCACTTTGGGCTCAAAAAACACATTTCATGCATTTTTCATTTTCTGTCAAAAGCTTCCAAAAGACTGAATCTGGCATTGGCTATTTCACTATCCATTCCTCATTTTGGAGAGTCTCTAACACATGACAGACCAACCAACTTCATTCACTCTCAAAATCTCACCTTGCTATTTGCATTTCAAGAAAAGGCTGTCAAAACAAAACCACAAAAGCAATTTCTAACAGCAGATTTTAGACCTCATTTTTCTGTCATAAGAAGCATATAGCAGTCACAAGCCATGGCATTGCACACAAAACCACCCTCATTCATCTTCTAAAAACTCATCTTGGCATTTGCCCAAAAACCAGTCAAAAACTCCAAGGGAGAAAAGCACTGCCTTACCACCAACAACATCAAACAGAACATTGTCATCATTTTGAAAGTAGCAGCAGCAGCCAACATACACAGCAGAACCAATCTGCTTCAATCATTCTCCAAAAACTCACTCATTGGCATTTTTCAAACTCAGTCAAGAACTCTCAATGAACTAAACCCTGGCCATTGCTTTTCACCATTTTTTCAGCATTTTTGAACCTCAAGTTGCAGCCATCATAACACAAAGAGAACATCATTCTCCTTCTCATTCTTGGCCATCTACCAAATCTGTCCAAAAGCTTCTAAAAGAATGAAACCCTGCCTTGCTTAACACAATATTTCCTCACCATTTTTCTGTCATATGAAGCCCTGCTAGCAGCCACAAGAGACCACAAACCAACAGAAACCTCACTCTCTCTCAAACTCATTTTTTGGCCATTCTCCAAAATCTTCAAAAACTTCAAAAGACTCGAGCTTGGCTTAGGTTTATCATCACATTCCATCACTTTGAAAGCTGTTGCAAGTCCTGAACCACGACTGGAAGCAAGAAAAGTAGCATTGTTTGTGCAGCACATCATCCATGACAGAAGTTGCTTGTGCCCAAACCAAGCCATTTCAAGCCAAAGTGCTTCTCCCATTCATCATCTGGAGTGTTGAGGGCCAGCTGTTTTGAGCTTCAAAGACCAAACAACAACTGTTTCTCATTCTGCTTCAAAAATAGGTAAAATTTCGACCCTCTCTATTTCAAAAACCATGAGATGTTTTAGATAGGTCTCTTAATGCTGAGCTTCATGATAGCTTTGTTTTTTGAAAATGGTTGAGTAACGGTTGAGTAATGTCGAAATGAATATTGATGATCCAAACTTGTTTTGCTCATTCCTTCTTGCTTAGCTCGATTTAAGGAAAATGGATGTTGGAATATTGTTGTGCTTGGTTTGTTGATGAGAATGATGTGCTTGATTTCAATTTTCTGGGCGTTTTTGAAAAATCGTGTTTGAAGATGATGAATGAGCACTGTATGTGAAACCCTAGCCTTCAAGTGTAATTCCCAGAATTTTTCTGTTTTATTTGTACGTGTGCCTGGCCTTGGTTTGTACTGGCCAATGAAAACATTTTATTTTCATGGCCAAAACGACCGCGTTTGATTAAGTGGTCCAAGGAATTACAAGAATGCCATCCGGTCATTAATAAATCACTTAATCCATTTAATTTTCAATTATTATTTCATTTAATCACTCAAACTTCCAAAAATCATAACTTGTTCATTTTAAGTCCAAATTTAATGGGATTTTTTGTGTTGTGTTCATCATGGTCTCTACTTTTTTATCATAATTTTTCCAGAATTTTGTGATCAATGGATTTTAATTTGTATGAGGGTTTGTGACATGTATGCACATTTTGTACACTTTGCCAAAACATTTGTGAAATGGTGATACTTTATCCAATGGCTCCCAAATTTTTTGTGCTCAAACTAGACACATTCATGGTGATTTTGGTGTAAAGTTTGTGAATTTATCATTTGTGGTTTGAGAGTTATGATTTTTTGAATTAGGATGTGACAATTTGTGTCACACCATTGATGTCCAACTTCATGATTTTCATTACCATGCTTCTTGACCTCCAATTGATCCAATATTTTGCATGACCCTACTCTTGTATGTCTAGTTTACATGTGAATTTTATTGGAATTATTTGTGGCATTTCCTAATTGTTTGAGATTTTCTCTCTGCCTAGCTAAAATGTTGACCTTGTGTGACACTTGTTCCCATTCCATTTGTGAAATTCTCATACTTTATTGGATGGACATGAAATTTGACATGTGATAACTAGACATCCTCATCTTTGCCATGGCTTTGATCCCATTCATTTATCATACACCATTCTTGACTTATGATTTTTCTAAGTTGATACATGTTTGGTTGACTTCTTTGAGCATGTTCAAAATTGCTTTGACTTTCTGATTTTCATTGACTGCCTTCCACTTGTCCAAATGAGATGAAATTTGACATGCTTACCATGCTGTGGGTTGTGATTGATCATGATTTATTTGGTGATTTTTGGAAATGTTTAAGATTGCTTTTGAGTTAAGTCTTGCTGTTGACTTCTATGAGCTTCTAAATGCCCTACTTTGACCTAAATGGTTCATGAAATGATGATAGTGATTGATATGGATGTGAGCCCAATTGGTTTTGTTTCCTAATTGTTTGAACATGATTTTGGATACTTACCCCTTGCTGTTTTGACTTTCTCATTCATTTTTGACCCTAGGCTTGCACCTAGTGGTCCTGTTACTCACCCTTGAGCTTGTGTTTTCAGGTTGGCCAACAAATGACCAATGAGACCCATTCTTTTGATTGAGCTTGCTTAGATATCATTGTCTAACTTGTTTGTTTTGTAGGTGGCTTGGCTCACATGCCTTAAGCCTTGTGCCTTGCACATCCATGTGCCTCTAATTGACTGTTGGTGTCTGTTTCTGTTTGTTTTGTTTGAAGTTGCATACTAACATCTGCTTGACTGTTTCAGGTGCTTTAGTTGCTTAGTTCCTTGTGAACTTTTTGCTTTGCTTTGTTTGTATAAGCAATTTGCATTGAGGTATGTTGCCTAACTCCATGTAGTCTGGAAGACCTGGCCTGTTACTTGGCCAGGCAACTGTCTGAAGTCCTCCTTAAGAGGCAATGTTTGTGACTGTTTAATTTTGTCCTTGCATAGAGTCAAAGTCCTCCTAAGTGAAGAGGCAATTGGTGGAAGGTAGGGATATGCAATCTATCCCCCACTATTCAGTGTGTCATCTGCTTTGCTCACACCACTGTGTTGATGCATTACAGATAAAAACCCAAGATCTTGTGCAATTGCACAGTTGAGTCAGTCTTAAATGTGTAGAAGGGTTCCCACTTTCTGAACCCACACATTCTTGTCTTGAGCTCTCCCAGGCCAGGGATAAGAGCTGTGAAGTCTTATCTTCACTCACCTTTCATCTGCTTCACCTTAGCCCCTCAATGGCAAGGTTAAGAGCAACACTCACCCCATTTCAGAGGTTTGTTTGTTGAGGTTGATATGACCCCTCGACTAAAACCTAACCCTTGTTTGAGCCACTTGCTTGTGTATAGTGTGTGCTATCTGTGCTTGTAGGATTGTTTGACTTGCTTCCTGTGCAAGTTAGGATTGTTTGACTTGCTTCCTGTGCAAGTTAGGATTAGTTTAGACTTGCTTCCTGTGCAAGTAGGTTTTGCTTGGCTTGCTTCCTGTGCAAGTTAAGTGTGTGTGTGGCTTGCTTCCTGTGTGAGCCATGCTTAGGATAGGTTGGCCCTTGTGCCATTTAGTTAGAAACCTTAACTTAGGGATGATTTTGCATGACAACATCTAGGCTCGAGTCGTAGTCTCCCTAGTGTTGTGTCTCCCTCTGTTATCTGGTTAGGCTAGTCCTTTGTCCCTCCGTAGGGGAACTACATCGCCCTGATCTTCATACCAGATGAAGTATGTAGGCAGGAGATTGAGCTGATCTCTCCGGGCGCCCTTTTTCTTTTTTGTGTGTGTTGTCTGACAGTTGCTAGGCTCGAGTGCCCGACTCCTTAGCAATTTGTTGTCTGTCTGTTTGAGTGTGTGCTTGACAGTTATAGGCTCGAGTCCCCGACTCCCTATTAACTTGTTGTGTTGTTGTGTGCTTGGAAGCTGATGTAAGTCCATCGAGTGGCATTTGGGTTCCAATGTGCGTGTGTTTGGTTCGGATGCTGATATAAGCCCAGTGATTGGCATTCAGGCTCCATGTTTGCCTTCTTGTGTGAGTTTTGGTTCGGATACTGACATAAGTCCAGTGATTGGCAGTCGGGCTCCACGTTTGCCTTTGCCTGTGTTTTGTTTGTGTGCGTGTCAGCCGAGCTACGAATGCTCTGATTCTTCTCTCGTCCGAGAAGATACGTATGCATAGGATGCGATATCCTAGCGAGCATGTGTCGTTTCCCCAGTCCGAACTACTTCGACTCTGATGTCTATGCCTGATAGACTAAGTAGGCCCAGGATACGATGTCCTGCCGAGTCAGTTTCAGTCAGTTTCTTTTGTCTCTTTTCAGCCAGTGTGTGTGAGTATTTGAGCAGTGTTTAGCAACCAATTTATCCTTCCTTTTGTGCGTGGATCCCGTAGAGTACTACGGATGCGTAGGGGTTCTAATACCTTCCCTTCGCATAACCGACTCCCGAACCCATTCTCTTTGGTCGCGAGACCATGTTCTTTTCCTAGGTTTACTCTGAGCGTTTCCTTTCCTTCTTTTGGGATAAATAACGCACGGTGGCGGCTCTGTTGTTCTTTCTTTTCCCGCCGGTTTTTCGCGTGATGCGACATAAGGAAACGCGCACTTAACTCGACTGGAGAAGATAAACTTCAACACAGGAGGAGTAGAAATCTATTATCCACTCCCTGTTACTAGGTAAGGAGATAATAAAGATCTGATAGAGAGGACATCCGTCATCGGCTAGGATGAACATATCAAGGATGACTCGTTGGGAAAAAGCCAGGAGGGAGTATTCATTACCGGTTACTGGGTAAGAATAGCCTTGTTGGGGAAAACTGAAGGAGAAGAGCGATCCAAAACGTAGCAGAATTTAAAATTTATCCTTTAGTGATCCTTACGAATGGGCATGATCCGTGATAGAATCGTTACCTCTTGTGGCGATTGTAACCTTTGATGCAGATCTATAGAGAGATCACGAATGTTAAATGATGACAACGCCTCTACTCAGTCCACACGAACGGATTCCTTCAATCTTAGTGCTAGCTGCTACGAATGAAGGCTTTGAGTGAGAGAGAGAGAAACGAAATTGCAATTGCACAAATGCTTCTACACAAGGGTTCTATTTATAGAACCACTTGTGTGGGATGCAAGCTATAAAAAAAGTCCACTCAAGTGCATGTGGCCCATAACTTATTATATGCCAAAATCACTTAAGCGCATGGTACTTTACCATATTTCGTATTCTACTTAAGTACACCGTACCTTACGATGTTCTACAATTAACTTAAGTGCACCGTACATTACGGTATTCCTTAGTTACTCTATCTCTCATCAATCCGTCCTTATGTTTGTGACCCTGTAGGTTTTCGCGGCATTGGCAATTATATTAAATCACGTATTTAAGATAATAAACAGTGAGCGGTATCTAGCAACACATCACTACTACCCAAGACACGAAAATGTCATGTGATCTGACAAATCCTTTTATGATAATACTTATGTGTACAATTACCCTTTTGCCCTTATGTCTATATTGAACACAAGGCATAGACCGTGTCATCCTTGTCCAGTTCAATATTGGGCCCATAGACATTTATCCTGTTACGCATGATGGGCAAATTCCATCTAGGTCACTCATGTCCCTTAGCATGCTTCGTGGAGTACCCATCAACTATCTTTATGGTCATCCAATTATGGACAATGTTTGATCAGCAATAAGGCACTCGACTCTACATCTAGGGTCCATAGTGGTTTCAGGTCGAAAGGTGGTATACACCATTATCACCATGAGAATAACTTATGACACTTTGCATAACATTCTATATAGTATTCTCATAGCGGGACAATCCAGTATAAATATTACTCTTAATATTCATACCTATGTTTAAGACTTGATAACTCCTTATCCATGATACATGAGATGTGATCATCAGTCTATATACATAATAGTATGAATGCTTTAATGTTATCCCACTTCACAATAAAGCTCGACTATGGATACTTTAAGAATAGTGTTCTTATGTTTAATGTGATCTCATGATTAAGTCACACTTGATACATTAAACGGACTATCTATTCTAAGGACTTTATTAGAAAAACATAATAAAGAAAAAGCCTTTTATTATTAATAAATAATTCAATACAAGTACTAAAAGTATTGGCCTCTAGGGCTTACACCAACATCTGCAGGTGTAGCGGTGTATTCGTCACTTTATGATTTATTGATTAAATCAAAAGCAAAGCATACAAAGAATCGAGTCGCCACCGCACTTTTATTTATCCAAAGGAATGGCTAAAAAGTGAACAAAAGCCTAAGAAGTTTTACACATAGAAAACTAATGAAAAGATCAGAGATCTGGGTAAGGGGTTAATTACGCAATGGGAAGGTGTTAGGCACCCAAAACGTCCTAGGTACTCCTATGGAGCCCTTTTCACACTTGTTGTACGAAACGTTATTTGTTTATGAAATATTTATTGTGCAAACATGGATTGAAGAGATGAGAAAAGAATGTACAAGTTATTATTTTTGTGTTTGAACGGATGAACCCGTTGCCTACGTACCTTTCCATGGAAGGTAAGGATCAAAACGCCGTAGTTCGGCTAAAAGATTTCCAAAATATGAGTGGGTTCATTTTAAAACAAAAGCCCTAAGGTCTTTCGTTATCCACGGGAGAAAACTCAACCTTATACAAACAACAAGTCCACCATGTGAGAAAAGCTTCAACTTGCTAGTGAGGGGTTAACCCTATAATAAGCAAGGAAGTCTTACAATTCAATCACTAAGGACAAAAGGTGAGATTAACATCAACCAACTAGGATAAATCAAACCTATGGCTAATGCATGAAAACTTATCAAGAATGGACAAAGCCACAAAACAATTGAATGAGTGAAATTAACCAATTAGGATTTATTCACAAAAGAGGGTCAAGAAATGATTAGAATTCAATTCAAAAGAAGTATTATGAAATGAAGTTTTGAAAATCAAAGGCCTAAGGCCTAGGTTTCTAATTTGAAAAGAGATGAGAATGTTTGCACAATATTTTTCAGGTTTTTGGATTAGCATGCACATGGAGGTTTAAAGAAACAAAAGGTGGGAGGGTGAGGGAGTGTAAACCTTCTTAGATGTTCACCTCTTGAAATCATATGTAGATGATTCAAGTGATTCCTTTGAAATAGGCAACAATGCAAATAAGCAAATGAAAAAGGGATATCGCATGCCAATCAATGGACTTACACCAATCTCCTAAAACAAAATGGATACCGGATACCAATCAATGGATTTACACCAATCTCCTAAAACAAAAGGAACAAATGATACCAGATGCCAATCAATGGACTTACACTAATCTCACAAAAAATCAAAGAGAAAACATGGATATCAGATGCCAATCAATGGACTTATACTAGTCTCACAAAAACAAAATGAAACAAGGATACCAGATGCCAATCAATGGACTTACACTAGTCTCCCACCATATCATAGGAACAACTGCCAAATAATGGACTTATGCTTGTCTCCTCCATGGACAAAGCAAAATGCTATAAAGCAAAGTTTATGAAATGATATACAAATGATGATGATAAATGCACAAAGACACACTCAAGCACATATGCACAGATGAATCAAGTAAGCAAACAATCCAGTCAGTTAGCACACACTATATACAATCAATTAGGCTCAAACAAGGTTAGACTTTACAGTCAACTGGAATGGGGTAATATGATCTCTTAACCCTAACATTGAGAGTTAGGGTGAAGCAGATGAAATGGAGATGAGGGGTGTGCCTCATAGCTCTTATCCCTGGTCAGGGAGAGCTTTAAACAATGGAAGGTGTGGGAGTTCAGAAAGTTGGAACTCTTCTCCACAAATGAATGACTCTATAAGATCTTGGGTTAATATCCATAATGCATCAACACATTGTGTGAGCAAGGTGGATGACACACTGAATAGTAGGAGATGGATTACACATCTCTTTTATCTACCAATTGCCTCATAAGAGGACTTTTCCTGCTTGGCACAAAAGATAAACAATCACAAGCATTGCCTCTTAAGGAGGACTTCAGACAGGTGCCTGCCCACATAACAGGACAGGTCTTCCAGACTACATGAAGGAGAGAGGCTATACCTAAGTGGTTAAGCAACCAAGCAAAAGCAAGTTCAAAGTGAACTTAAAGCAACTTATGTACCTGTGGAAACATCAAGCAAATCAGTACACAATTCAGACAATCAAACAACAGTCAATAAGCAACAAACAATCCCAATGTACAAAATGTGTAAGCCAAATGTCAAACTCAAATGAGTCAACATTAACCTACAAAACACACAAAGATTAGTAATCAAAGGCAAACATCAATGCTCAAATGATGGAGCATCATTAACCATGTAACTTGGATGTTCAACCTGAAATCAAAGCTCAAATGTGAGAGGCAAACCACTAGGTCAAATCCTAGGGTCAAAGATGGAGAAAAAATTCAAAACAGAAGCTGAAAATTAACATGAATCAACTTTAAACACATCTTGAAACAATCCAAAAGGTCTCACATCAATATCATATACCAAAAGCATTTCATGATCAATTGAAGTTCAAGGCAATTTAAAAGCTCAAATGTGATCAACCAGAATGAAAAATCTCAATTAAATCAGAAATGATTCAAATAAATCCAAGAAAGTTCATGAGTAATCACAACATCCATAACATGCATCACACAAAAAATCAGGCCAATTGGAGATCATTTGGCAAGGCAAATACATCACATAAGTTGACCATCAAAAGGTGTGACACAAATTGTCACACCAACTTAACATGATCATAAAACAGAAATGATAAATGGTAAAAATACCAAATCAACACCAAAATGTCAAGCAAAGAGTCTAGTTTCATCATGCAAATTTTCAGATTCATTGGATTAACAACCAGCATTTCACAAATGATATAGCAAGGCAAGGTACAAAATGCATACATGTTCACATGCCCTAGCACAAAATGAAATCCAGCCAAGCACAATTTATGGAAAAATGATCAAAAAGTAATAGACAAGATAAGGAATGCAATGCAAAAACCCTCATAATTTTTGGATGATTATTCAATTAGATATGAATTTTGTAAGATGATGAAAAAATAAAAAAAATGATGTGAAGCATGGCACATGAATACATGCAGGGAAAAGAAAAAATCATGAAGCATTTGAAATATTTGCTACAAGTCGGAATCGAAGCATGTGATAATTCAAATAGTGGCGCGCCTGGGATTGAAACGCTGCGTTTCATTAATCCCAGTGGCAGTCAATGCGCGGTCAAACAAATACCAACCAATGGATGTGCTGTGTGTGCAATGACGTGGACCAGTACATGTTAAGATACAGGCAAACACATGCAATGCACAGAAAACTGTTTTCTGAAGATCAAAAACCGTGGCCAAAGCAATTATCATCTTCTTCCTCACGTGTTTCATGTGAACAGTAACAACATCATCATGCATCAAGAACTTTTGTTCCAGAAATTGAAATTAAACACATCATCATGTAGCATATTCAATGTAGGTCACGAATCAATGAATAACTAAGCATAAATCCACATATTAAGATCAAATCGAGCAAATCAAGTTTCATGCATGGATCTTTAAATCAACATAACTAACTCAATTCTGCATGGAATTTCATGAATTAAAGCTCAACATAACCAGCATCACAAGATCTACAACAATAGCATAATAATTTTGAGAAAGGAGAGAATCAATTCATGACCTCTTGAAGAGCAACTTTGGAATTCGCGTGGTTCAAGGCCTTACAATGCTCAAAAGTTCTTCTATAATACTTGTATGGATGATTGGAAGAGAAATTGCAGCTCAATTACACACGATTTTGCCAGAATTTGGATTTGCCATGGATGCTTTCAAGCTTCGATATGCTTCAATCTTGTACTGTTTTCTTCAACTCCACGTGTAAACCTGCTCAAGAACAACTCAGAAACAAGGATCAAGCAAGAAGAATGGATTGAATGTGAAGAAATTGCAAGAAAAAAGTGAGATAAATTTTTTGGAGTTTTAGATCTAGATCTGAAATTGTGATTGTTGTTAATGCTGAAACAGTTAGGGTTTCATTTATATATGCTATGCTAATCACCCTTCTAATCATGTTTAGCCAATGGTAAGTGGAATTAGCAAAATAGGGTGTTTGTGCAATTTAGCTTTTTCACCCTATGCATGAAAATGCACGGTGAACAGTGCACGGGATTGTGTTTGTTTTCACTCAAAAAAATCATTTTGGAGCTAAAGGCAATGGTGGAATGTTCAAATAATGCACCAATTTTAAACTTCACATTTTCCCTCCAAGAATCAAGTGAAATGGCAAATGTTCATATGATGATAATTGATGAAATGTAATGCATGATTTGGAAACTAGAGGTCAAAATGAGAATTTAGCGAAAAGAACCACTTGAATTGGAGCTTTGGTTGGAAAGTTATGCCCATTTGAATCTTCAAGTACACTTTGCCATGTTTTGATCATATCTCCTTAACCACACATGAGAAATTGATGATCTTGGACTTTTTGGAAATGGGAGAGAAAGATCTACCACTTTCATATTCAACAAAATTTCATTTGAAGCTTTCTTGATGATGTAATTTGAAGTTGAAGTTAGGTTAAAACCTTTCCATTTTTGGCAAATTCAAATTATAGGTCACTTTCTATTTTTGGAAAGTTTTGACCTGACTTTATTTTCTTCAATGTTGATGTTTGAAAGGTCAAATGAGACTTGTTTGAACATGAATGAAGTATTTCTAATCACTTCCCACCTCCAAATCCACAGTTGACTTGGCAGTTGACTTTCTAGGCCTCTAGTTGACCTGGCAATGTTCTCATGAAATTCAAGCCTCTACCACTTGGGATTTTGATTCAAAATAATATCATAGCTCATATGAATGGCCACCATCTATTGCTCAATGAATGCCTTTGACTGCTTTGACTGTTGATTGCTTCATCTGCAAGACAAGGGTTAGATGACATATTTTTGTACTTTTGGTTAGTGGTAAAAAGAAATGCAATGATATACAAATGCAAAACATGCTTGGTGATCAAGAACCACTCTCAAAAAGATAACCCACCCATAGGGAAGGAGGCAAGGTGCACAATGATCCTTAAGGCAAATGCAATGTTATGATATGATGCCATGAGGGATCTTAGGGACAAAATTGGGGTCTTGCAGATGCCCCTATTTAAGGTCATTCTAGTCGGAGAAGTGAAGTTTAGAAATCTTCATCTCGACGCGGTAGAATGGGCTTAAATAATAGTAATGAGACAAATTTTGGTCCCTAAGAGACCTCATGATGCAAATGTATGCATGCAAAGGAAACAATCTCTGTGGGGAATATGGGTCCACAAAGAAGAAAAGACGATCCATCGGAATAATACACTCACCAGGAACAGAGACTCTAACAGGACTCTCATGGGGATAAGAAAAAGAAAAAGAATGCGTGAGCAGGACACGACTCTGAATTAGGGTAAAACTGACGCTGCGTGAACAGGACACGACTGGACTGGAGACCTCACCGGGGAGTGAAGGACTCAAACTGGGAACAAACGAGAAATTCCAAAAGGAAGACACATCCATTGGAAAGACACAAGCTGACTCAAACTATCCACAAAGGATACTTCGGATAAAATCCGGACTCGGACTGGGGAAAAGATTCACAAAGAACCTCCCTGCCGGGGAAAACTGCATATATTGGGGAAAACGCCAATACAGCACAAGGGTAAAATCACCACAAGAAACTCCACTGGGGAATGTCTAACAAAGAGACTCTCCTGGAGAAGCAACAAAGAATGAAGTGTTACCGGTATAAGTGTAACAAACTCAGGAAGAATGAATATCTAAGACCGGTATAAGGGTGAGAGATATCAATCAACCAAACATCTGAGAAAGACCTGACAAAGGTACATCAACTCAGGAAAATCTGACTCCACAAGGGACCAAGGTCATAATAGGGAGTAGAAAGGAAGGAACACCAGGGATACCGATTACTGGGTATATAATAGGTGACCGACCAAGGCGTGAATTGGTATATATGCCAAAACACTCATCATCCGAAAGGAGGGCTTGAAAAAGCAAATCGACTTACAGGATGGACATTCGAATCCGCAACGGGAAACGAATCTTACTCAGCTGGGGAAACAAACCCAAAGAGTGCATGAGATATAATATCCATTACCGTCAGAACGTGGATAGTATACTCGCATGAGATATATTATCTATTACCGTCAGAACGTAGATAATACACTCGCATGGAAGGAAACACCAGGGATACCGGTTACTGAGTATATAATAGGTGACCTACCGAAAACGTGAATTGGTATACATGCCAAGACACTCATCATCCTGAAAGAGCAAAACGCAAACTTATCAAAGGATGGATATTCGATTCTACAAAGAATACGAATCTTACTCCGCTGGGGAAAATCAACAAAGGATTCCCACCAAAGAGCGAAAGAGATATATCATTCATTACCGTCAGAACGTGAATAATACACTCGCAAAGGAAGAGACACCAGAGATACCGACTAATGGGCATATAATAGGTGATCAACCAAAAAGAGAGACAATCGTTACCACATCAACAGGGTAAACGAAAGATAACTCACAGGGGATAAATTGCAAGCATCCGGCAATCATCCAAGAACAAAGAATATTCGATTCCACAAAGGAATAACGAATCTTACTCGACTGGGGAAACACAACAGGCTTCGACTGAAGAGTGCATGAGATATATTATCCATTACCGTCAGAACGTGGATAACATACTCGCATGGAAAATTATCCACAACCGGTTACTGGGTTAATAAAGGATAAATCAACCGAAAAGAAAGGCATCGGGATACCAAACTAGGTATATAAAGATGACCGATCAAAGGGATCAACAACATTACCAAGCAAAAAGGGTAAATGAAAGACGACCCGCTGGGGATGAATTGCATAAACAGCAACTATCCACAAGGACTTGCTGGGGATACAATTTCTAGCATACGGCAATTGCCCAGAAGCAAGGAGGGAAATATCAACATCAAATATTGAATGAAGATAACCACAAAGAGTAACCATCATCGGTTAGGATGAATAACAAGGTTAACTCTGCAAAGGGGAGAAATCAGGGTTTACAACTACCGAATATGGGGTAGAAGACCAAAACTCTGGCTAAGGATAAAATTGCTAGCATCCGACAATTATCCACAAGAAAGCACAGACTCCGTTGGGGATAAAACCACAACAACATAGGATTTACAACTACCGAATACGGGGTAGAAGACCACAAAATCCACCATCACCCAGAATGAACCACAAAGGTTCCCTCTGCTAGGGGAAAAGAGATAGGACTTACAACTACCGAATACTGGGTAGTAGCCAACAACTCTGATGAGGATAAAAAGTAGGGTTTACATCTACCGAATACGGGGTAGAAAACCAACGACTCCACATAGGGAATGAAAGAATCACAATTCCGCACGGGAAACAAAAATAAGGTTTATAACAAACCACCAACTGCTGAGGAGCAAGAAAATAGGATTTACGACTACCGACTACTAGGTAGAAAACCAATCGACTCTTGCCGAGGAATAAAAGGTATATAACCACAAATTCCTCCAAGAGGAAAAAGGAACATAGGACTTACAACTACCGGTATAAGGGTAGAGGCCCAAAAGATTCCGCTGGGGATAAAAGAATTATTGCCGGTTACTGGGCAATTCATTCATTTATTCCACAGGGGAACACAAGAAACAGTTGACAAATGCCAATTCAGGATCAAACCGAAAAGACAGACTGAATCAAGACTCATCCTAATGAGGATATAACTCAAATAGGAAGATCCATCCCAATATATGTATTGAGAGGAAACGGAAGAAACCGTCATCCACGAGGATATATCTCAGTGGGGAACTGCAGAAGGAAAGACAGACACTTTCTGCTTATGGGGCTGACTCTATATTGAGAGATTAAACACCCGACATCTGCTTGGGGGAGATCTACTAGAGAGATCTATATCACCCATAGCAGGGAACACAAACAAAAGATATATGGCAAAAATGCAACATGAATATCTGAATGTTTATGAGTATGCATGAATATGCGTAATTTACGTTTGATGAATGCTGACAAAACAGACATATCTAACACAAACAGGCCCAGGAATCAAACGCCCGGTACTACACTTCCAGAGGGAAAACCAACTGGAGAGCCAATCTGCTGGAGATCTACATGCTAAAAAGCGAAGATCTGCGGGAAGGCAAAAGATCAGAGATATCAAAGAAATCACAAAAGCTCTGAGTGATGGATCAACAATCAACCCAACTGGGAAACAAAAGTCCACAACAAGCAGGAACTGCTACAAAGACAAATCTGTTGGGGAAAAGGAGAAATCCCGAGATATCTGCAGGGGGTCCTCAGTATCAACTGGGAAACAAAAGTTCACTGCACAAGCAAGAACTGCTGAAGAGAACAGAATACAAGTAGAATCTAGCTGCACAAGCAACTCTACTGGGAATACTGTCAGCCACTCCATCGGGGATAAAACCACTGAGGGAAAATAGATCACACAAGTAGATTCTGCACACCACTCTACTGGTGATCAAAAACATCAGGAAATCAACCAAATCTATGGATGATAGATCACCAACCAACCCCACTGGGGAAACAGAGATTTTCAACAGGCAGAAACTGCCACAAAAGCAACTCTGTTGAGGATACCAACTCTGGCGGGGATCCCGTAGGGAAACATCACGGATACAATCCACCATACCACAAATCTGATGGTGGCTCCACTAGGGATAAGGAAGAGAGCTGGGGATCAACCACCAAATGTTGAACCTTCCAAAAAGAAATCAACAAGCTGAAGAGGAAATAATCACTGCTCCGCTGAAGGATAAGAGGTGAATACCTCAACAAACGCTCTGATGGGGAGATATAGCATAAATGCAGTATATCATATCAACAACTCTGCTAGCGACTGTGCTGAGGAAAGCAACCATGCTGAGGAGAGAATATTGTTGGAGAGGACCATAAAGTCTTAACCAACACTCTGCTTAGGGAACAACCCCAACAAAATCTCTGCTTGGGGAACAACCCCTAACAACAAAAATCTGGAGAAAGAGGATACAACCATGCCAGGAATATGAACGAATGTCTTACCTGTTGGAAATCATGCCACCCTCAGGAGAGCACTGAGAAATTCTTAAGTATCCTTTCATCATTGTGAATGTTCACTTTGTTTAAAACAACAAATTGAAGAATTTTGTTTGTTTAAAACAATGACATTTTATCAATTAAAACATGCAAAACATTTGTTGAATTGAAACAAATAAGAGTGCAAATAATTGGATAAAAGCTCAAATTGATTTGATGGAATGGTAGCCTGCAAATGGCAAGACTCCATAGATCTGTACAAATTTGAAATCAGTGATATATATTGGAAGAGGGCTACATTAAACATAATGATCCTTTCTCTACCAATTTGAATCTCAATGTATTCGAAGCTTCAGTTGACGACGAATCGAAAATCTCTGACGAAAAGACGGCTGCGGAACAGAAAGTTTTGTCAGGATGCAGTTACTTGCCGAATCCCTAATTTTTGCCTAGATTGCCCCAGGGTGAGGTACTCAATCTAGCGGGATGCAAATATTCCTTTTTTCAATGTCTCTAATTTTTTCCTGGATCACCCTTTCGGGTTTTCCACCGAGACGCTCATTTTTGCCTAAGCCGCCCTTTCGGGTTTTCAACTTAGCGAGCTATTTTGTTTTTCATTTGCATACTTTTTTTTTAGGCAAAGTATTTCTTGACTGCATCTGAATTCACAGGACGAGTGAAATCCTCCCCATCCATTGTTGTAAGCATCAAAGCTCCGCCTGAAAAGGCTCTCTTAACAACATATGGACCCTCATAGTTTGGAGTCCACTTGCCCCTGGAATCGGGCGCGAAAGACAAGACTTTCTTGAGCACGAGGTCACCTTCCCGGAACACACGAGGCTTGACCTTCTTATCGAATGCTTTCTTCATTCTCTGCTGATATAACTGACCATGGCACATGGCAGTCAATCGCTTCTCTTCAATCAAATTCAGCTGGTCGTAACGACTCTGAATCCATTCAGCATCAGTCAACTTGGCTTCCATCAAGACTCTCATTGATGGGATCTCCACCTCTAATGGGAGAACAACCTCCATGCCGTAAACAAGAGAGAAAGGGGTTGCCCCTGTTGAAGTGCGGACAGATGTACGATATCCATGCAAAGCAAATGGCAGCATCTCATGCCAATCTTTGTACGTAACTGTCATCTTCTGGATAATCTTTTTGATATTCTTATTAGCAGCTTCAACAGCCCCATTCATCTTTGGTCTGTAAGGAGAGGAATTATGGTGTGCAATCTTAAACTCAGCGCACAACTCTTCTATCATCTTATTATTCAGATTAGATCCATTATCAGTAATGATCTTATCTGGCACACCATAACGGCAAATCAGATGATTCTTGATAGACTTCACGACCACCTGCCTGGTCACATTCGCAAACGATGCGGCTTCAACCCATTTGGTGAAGTAATCAATTGCTACGAGAATAAACCTGTGTCCGTTGGACGCTTTCGGTTCAATCATGCCGATCATGTCGATTCCCCACATAGAGAAAGGCCATGGTGATGAAATCAAATTCAGAAGTGTCGGAGGAATATGAATCTTATCCGCATAAATCTGACACTTGTGGCATTTCTTCACATATTTGCAGCAGTCAGACTCCATTGTCAGCCAATAGTAGCCTGCTCTCAACATCTTTCTAGCCATGGCATGTCCATTGGAATGAGTACCAAATGAACCCTCATGGACCTCAGTCATCAACAGGTTTGCTTCGTGTATATCCACGCATCTGAGCAAAACCATGTCAAAATTCCTCTTATACAACACTTCACCACTGAGGTAGAAACTGCCTGACAACCTTCTCAAAGTTTTCCTATCTTTCACAGATGCCCCAGGTGGGTAGACCTGGTTCTGGAGGAAATTCTTGATATCAAAATACCAAGGCTTGTCGTCATTCATTTCTTCAACTACAAACACGTGAGCTGGTCTATCCAAGCGCATCACGGCAATGTTGGGAACTTCATTCCAATACTTGACCACAATCATCGAAGCAAGCGTAGCAAGCACATCTGCCATCCGATTATCCTCTCGAGGAATATGATGAAAGTCAACTTCTGTAAAGAACGTCGAAATCCTCCTCGCATAATCTCTATACGGAATGAGACCAGGCTGATTCGTCTCCCATTCACCCTTGATCTGATTGACAACCAGGGCCGAATCACCATACACATCAAGATGCTTGATTCTCAGATCAATACATTCTTCCAGTCCCATAATGCAGGCTTCATACTCATCCATATTATTCGTGCATTTGAAAGTTAGCCTTGCTGTAAACGGAATATGCGTGCCATGAGGAGTAATGATTACTGCCCCAATTCCATTTCCATACTGATTTACAGCGCCATCAAACACCATCGTCCATCTGGAACCAGGTTCTGGACCTTCATCAAGTGTAGGCTCATCACAATCTTTCATTTTCAAATACAGAATCTCCTCATCTAGGAAGTCGTACTGAACAGACTGATGATCTTCAATAGGCTAGTGCGCTAAATGGTCAGCTAAGATACTACCTTTGATAGCTTTCTGAGCTCGATACTCGATATCATACTCAGACAAAACATCTGCCAACGGGCAATCCTCCCGGTTAAAGCAGGCTTCTCGAAAATGTACTTGATTGGATCCATTCTGGATATCAACCAAGTTGTATGATTTATCATGTACTGGCGCAAACGCTTAGCAGCCCAAGCCAAAGCACAGCACGTCTTCTCTAGCATAGAGTATCGAGACTCACAATCAGTAAACTTCTTACTGAGGTAGTAGATAGCAGATTCTTTCTTCCCTGATTCATCTTGTTGACCGAGTACACAACCCATCGAGTCTTCAAGAACAGTTAAATACATGATCAGAGGTCTTCCTTCTACAGGCGGAGACAAGATCGGAGGTTCAGACAGATATTCTTTGATACTGTCAAAAGCTTTCTGGAAATCCTCGGTCCAATCATGAGACTGATCTTTCCGGAGGAGCTTGAATATCGGCGCACATGTGGCAGTCATGTGGGATATAAATCTGGAAATATAGTTCAAGCGGCCAAGAAAACCTCGGACTTGCTTCTCAGTTTTGGGCGCAGGCATCTCCTGTATTGCTTTGACCTTTGCAGGATCAACCTCAATACCTCTTTCGCTGACTACAAAACCCAACAACTTGCCGGAACGGACTCCAAATGTACATTTGTTCGGATTCAGACGAAGTCTAAACTTCCTCAAACGCTGAAAAGGCTTTAACAAATGCTCAACATGTTCAACTTCCGTTCGGGACTTAGCAATCATATCATCAACATAGACCTCTATCTCCTTGTGCATCATATCATGAAACAAGGTAGTCATAGCTCGTTGATACGTGGCTCCGGCGTTCTTCAAACCGAAGGGCATCACTCGATAACAGAATGTTCCCTAAGGTGTGATGAATGTTGTCTTCTCCATATCCTCGGGTGCCATCTTGATTTGATTATAACCGGAAAATCCGTCCATAAAGGAAAAGACTTTGAATTTAGTTGTATTGTCTACCAACATGTCAATGTGTGGTAGAGGAAAATCATCTTTCGGACTAGCCTTATTCAAATCTCTGTAATCAACACACATACGGACTTTTCCTTCCTTCTTAGGCACAGGCACAATGTTGGCCACCCATTGAGGATATGTAGAAGTCACCAGAAACCCCGCATCAATTTGCTTCTGCACTTCCTCTTTGATCTTCACTGCCATATCTGGATGAGTTCTTTTGAGCTTCTGCTTCACAGGCACGCACTCAGGCTTCAAAGGCAGGAAATGTTGCACAATATTTGTATCTAAACCTGGCATGTCTTCATACGACCAAGAAAAGATATCGGAATATTCTCGTAGCAGACTGATCAACCCCTTCTTAACAGACTCTTCAAGAAGTGCCCCAATCTTCACCATACGAACACAATCCTCAGACCCCAAGTTGACTGTTTCGAGATCCTCAAGATGCGGCTGAATGACCTTCTTCTCGTGCTCAAGAAGACGGGAAATCTCATCAGGAATCCCTTCAACATCATCTTCCTCTGCCTCGAATACAGGGAATTCAAAATTGGGAGATGGCGTTGGATCATTATGTTCAATGGGTTTTAGAATCAACCTGCATAATGATTTTGGATAATAAAAACTTTAGAATTTAAACAAGCAAACCATTATGCAGATGAAAAGATTGCTTTTATTCTTGTTTTTAGGTTTTTTGTGATCACTGATTTCATGCAAAAGCAAAAAGTGAAAACAAATGGAAAAACAAATGTTTAACAATGCATTAATTGAATGAAATATCATTGTATAAATGCTGCCAACAATGTCATCACTTCTCCTTTTGGCATGGGAGAAGGGTTTTTGAACAAAGTGAACAAATTACGCAGACTTATGAATGACCGTAGGAACATCCACAGCGACCCAATTATGGAAGACACCACCAGGTATGATGAAGTTGCTCAAATCCTCTGCATCCTCTTCCAGAATAGCAGCAGCTTCCTCAGCTTGATCAGCATGGATGAAACCTCCACTCTTGAACAGCCCTTGCTCGTTGAATGCCCCAGAAGAATAGCCAATGCCAGCCCGGGATTTGTTGTCTTCAAGCTCGATTATCTTCCCTTAACCAGCAACTGCACCATATTCAATGGCCAGTTTCGCATCACGATAGGAAGCAAATGAAGGAGACTTCTTCTCAATCGGCTCAGCAATAGATAAAGCTTGGAAAGGAGTTCCAACTTCATCCTCAGCATCAATATATGAGAAAGAAGACAGGTGACTAACCAGGAGAGCCTTCTCTCCCCCTACCACAACCAGTTTCTTACTCTTGACGAATTTCAGCTTCTGGTGTAGGGTGGATGTCACGGCGCCAGCCTCGTGAATCCATGGTCTACCAAGGAGACAACTGTAAGACGGGTGGATATCCATAACCTGGAAGGTAACTTGGAAATCACTTGGTCCAATCTTGATTGGGAGATCAACTTCCCCAATCACGGTCTTACGCGACCCATCAAAAGCTTTCACAACGACACCACTCTGCCTCATGGGATGCCCCTGATATGACAATCTCGAAAGAGTGGTCTTTGGCAATACATTCAAAGATGATCCAGTATCCACCAACACGTTAGACATGGCATCAGTCTTGCAATTCATGGAAATATGTAAAGCCATGTTGTGGTCTCTTCCCTCCTCAGGGAGATCAGCGTCATAGAAACTCAAAGTGTTGCAAGCAGTGATGTTTGCAACTATACTATCAAACTGTTCAATAGTGGCGTCATGATCAACATAGGCTAGGTCCAAAACTTTCTGCAGAGCCTCCCTATGGGGTTCTGAATTCAGCAGCAAAGATAGCACGGAGATCTTGGACGGCGTTTGTAGAAGCTGGTCTACAACGTTGTACTCACTCTTCTTGATGAGCCTCAGCATCTCATCACATTCTTCATTCACAGTGCCACTCGGGCCAACAGAAGAAGCAGGAGTCTTTTGTACAGGGGAGGGTTTGGCAACAGGTGTCGGGTTTGGAACATTCACCGCAGTCCCAACCGGACGCTCAGCAGAATCAGAAACGACAGCTCTAGCATGAGGCATAGGTGCAGAAAACACGCGACCACTACGGGTCAACCCACTCACATCAGCAATATTAACAACGGAAGTTGAAGGCAACGACACTTCTTTCCCACCTTCCACAGCAACTGGATTGTACCGGAAGGGAATAGCTCTATCCGAAGAATAAGGCACAGGGCCTGCAGGCTTGATCACCAAAGAAGGAGAAACCTTCGGCTTGCTCCCATCATAACGGATGACAACAAGCTCAGGAATCTTGAACACAGGAGAAATCACATTCACCTCTGGTTCATCTTCATCAACATTTCTGTTCTGAAGGATCTCAATGGTACCATCACCCAACAGCTCTTGAAGCTCTCTTCGCACTTGGCGACAACCCAATCTATTAACAGAACATATACGACATCTGTCATGGTCGTGCTCCATATGACTGTATTGACACAGCAGACGATGTAACTCGACCAATGACTGTTGAATATGGCTCACATATTTGACTTTATATTTGCCAGGGCAACCCTGGACCATGTTAACCGACTTCCCATGCTCGGGTAATGGGTTCTTCGTAACATTCGGGCCTGAGTCCTCAAAGCTCAGGATGCCGCATCGCATAAGGTCTTGAACCTTGGTCTTCAACGGATAGCAGTTTTCAATATTGTGACCCGGAGCACCGGAATGATAAACACAATGTTGATCTGGCTTGTACCACCACTGCGGGTTAGCAGGTACAGCCGGAGGCTCTCTGGGAGTAACCAGTTTCCTCTCCAATAAGGAAGGATACAACTCGGCATATGACATAGGAATAGGATCAAAACTGATCTTTTTCCTATCATAATTCAGGTTGGCCTGGTTACTGGTACTGCCACGAGGCTGGTAAGCCTGTTGCTGTGGACGATGTTGTTGCTGATACTGAGGTTGTTGTTGCTGATGATGATTAGGCTGCTGATATTGCTGAGAATTATCTCTGAAAACAGGTGCTATATGAGCCACCTGATGCTGACCGCTGGCATGACGCACAGGCTTCCTCTTAATAGAGGGTCTTCTAGGTTTAGCATGAGATTGCACAGCATGTGCCTCCCCATCTTTCTTCTTAAACGCCCCATATCGTTTAGAAGAGCTCTCATCTTTGGACAACCGTCCTTCACGGACACCTTCCTCCAGACGCATCCCCATGTTCACCATCTCGGTGAAATCAGAGGGAGCACTCGCAACCATCCGCTCATAATAAAATGAACTAAGAGTCTTCAAAAAGATCTTAGTCATCTCCTTCTCTTCCAGCAGAGGAGTAATCTGAGCTGCCAGCTCTCGCCACCTCTGGGCGTACTCTTTAAATGTCTCTTTATCCTTCTAGGACATGGCCCTGAGTTGATCACGGTCAGGAGCCATATCAACATTGTATTTGTACTGCTTGACGAAGGCTTCGCCAAGATCGTTGAAGGATCGGATGTTTGCACTATCAAGGCTCATATACCAACGAAGAGTTGCGCCGGACAAATTATCCTGAAAGTAATGAATCAGAAGCTGATCATTATCAGTCTGAGTCGACATTTTCCTGGCGTACATGACCAGGTGAGCGAGAGGGCAGGTGTTCCCCTTATACTTCTCAAAGTCAGGGACTTTGAACTTGACCGGAATCTTCACACCGGGAACCAGGCATAACTCGGCAGCAAACTTGCCGAACAGATCTTTCCCTCGGAGGGTCTTCAATTCCTTACGGAGCTCGAGGAATTGGTCATTCATAGCTTCCATCTTCTCATTAACATCTGGGCCCTCAGACGGCTTAGAATGATAGATGGTGTCGTCTACCATGGGAATGGTATGCACGATAAGAGGAGGCATTGCAAGGACCGGGCTAGATGCCGGCATGGAAGCAAAGGTAGGAGCTGGAATATTTGGCATGAAACCTGGAGGCATACCCCACGGAAACCCGGCTGGCATGGCATGCGGCACGAAGTGGGCACTAGCAGCTGGCACAGATGAAGAAACCACTTCAGATATAACAGTCCTCTGGGGAGGAGTTGCAGGAGGTGGAGACGGTTGATTCTGAGCAGCTAGAAACTGCTCCATCAGAGCACTCAGTCTAGCGACCTCTTCCTTCAGCTCTCTGTTCTCTTGTTCTAACTGATCCATCACTCTTGCAGAATTGGCTCTGGTATAGTACCAATGAGTCAGCTTGTCTTCAAAATAAATGAAGAGCACAGAGTTAGGCCACAGACAAGAAGACCAGAACAACCTGCTTATGCAAAATGATGCATGTAATGCTCGTGCAGATGATTTGTTTTTTCGTTTTTATTTCAAGGAACTTTTAGGGTTCTATTTGCAATTTTCGAAATTTTAAGGCATTTAATCGCATATGGAAAAATATCTCATCAAGTATATTCGAGACAAAGAAGTACAGCATTGTTGATTATTACAAGGGAAAAGGAAAATAAACATCCTATGGATCCCTAGAAGCTCGGGATACTGGAAGACGAGATACACAAAGCTTCTTGATCTCTCTCTCATAGGCTGCTTCCATATCTGCTTTCTCCTTAGCAAGTCGATCATACTTCCTCTTCCAGAATTTGGAAGACTGAGGAAGCAGAGAAGTCCAGGTATCATTCGGATCATCTATCACCTGATGCTCGAGGAATTCGATCATAGCGTCCTTCTCTTTGATTTGCTGAAGCAACTCTTCTCTTTCACGGATCCAGGCACGCGAAAGGTCTTCTTCTCTCAACTCCTCTACATCTTGGTTAGGGAGAGTTAAAGGCCCAGCCACAACCAACGGTGTAGGTCTCGGATAATCATATGGCATAAGATACTTTGAGGCTCTCTGTCTGACCCAAGAGGTATAAGGCTCCAAAGCAATGCAATTCTTCGGACCTAACTCATTTCTACCCTTCTTGTGAATCTTGCGCCAAGCGCGGACCATCCTGGCTTTCAGGCCTTGGGGATCTTTACCCTCCTGAAAGAACACACCTTCTAACAGAATGTTATGAGGTTTATCCTTTAGGGGGAACCCAAGCTGACGACGTGCTAAGATAGGGTTGTAGCTAATCCCACCACATGTACCAAGAAGAGGCACATTAGGGAATTCACCACAATAATCAATGATCTGAACAGTATCATACACGCGATCATACCAAGAGATATCGTCATTAGTGAGAGACATAAGCCTCGTAGACCACCGTAGACATCCCTTATTCTCCTTGAAAGCAACCGTCTGCGGTAAGTGAGAAATAAACCACTTATACAACAGAGGCAAACAGCACACAATAACTCCTCCACCCTTTGCATTCCTCAGATGCAAAGAGAAATAGGTATCATCCAACAGAGTCGGAACGGGATTAAGAACTGAAAAGATCCTAATAGCGTTCACATCCACAAATTTGTCGATGTTGGGGAACAATACCAAACCATAGATGAGCAGCACGAATAAAGCCTCAAAGGCATCCTCACTCATGGCCTTCCCATAAACGGTAGCTCGAGCAATGAGGAAATTAGAAGGAAGACCCTGAATTCCACCTTTGGTGGTCATATGCGCCTCAATAAGGGATTCATCTATGTGCAACAAGTCTGCAATCTCTCGAGAAGTCGGAACACTCTCCAAGCCACTGAACGGCACCTGATCCAGAATAGGAATACCCACAAGATGAGCATACTCCTCGAGCGTAGGCAACAGCTAAAAGTCCGGAAAAGAGAAGCAATGATACAGAGGATCATAGAACTGCGCCAAAGTACTCATCAGCCCTTCGTCAACCTGAGTAGTCAACAAAGGCAGAAGCTTCCCATAACGAGCTTTGAAACCCAAGGGATCTAATACATAGGATGTCAGATTCCTTAACTCTTTCACATCGGGTTGTCGAAAGCTGTACTTCTTTGTATGCCTTTTTGGTCTTTCCATGTCTGAAAATTTTGCAAATAAACCCTTTAAGTTCCTTGAAAATTTTCTGATTTTTCTGATGACATGAATGCGGATGAATGCATGAATGTATGAATGCAGCAATCACACTCAAGGATCAAGCAAAGCACACCAGACAAAGGTCATGGGAAAGCTCATAGTATCCTTAATATCAATCATCCATTTTGGTGGATTATGGTTTACACCTTATCAACACCCAAGTTCCATTGATATTAACGATACATGAACCGGCTCAATCATCCTTAATATCAATCATCCATTTTGGTGGATTATGGTTTTCACCTTATCAACACCCAAGTTCCATTGATATTAAGGATGTCTGAACGACTCAACCATGAATCACTGGTTTGTTGAGAGTCACGAGCATGGAGTCTCGGTTAAGAACCACCCAAAGGGAGTGTACTAGGGTTTAAACCTGCCGAACATGTTCTACCAGAGGTTCCCATAGTCATCATCCCATCTTTTGAATATTATCGGAGGAACGAATACTCGTATTCCAAAAATATTCTCAAGAGAGACTCTTATGAGTGTAGTATCGCGTAACAATCGCATCAGATCTTACATCTGAACGACTTCCATACTACGTCCTAAAAATAGGCCAAGATGGGCTTGGTAAACTAAGGTCTTTGGCTTCTAAGGCACATGATTGAAAGAATAATGCCTAACCACAAATAACTTGTGTGACATTATTAATCCAACATGACCTCCACCAAGTGAATGGACTCGCAAGTCAACTTGTTAAGGAATACTCCACACAAGTCGACGAGACTATGCCATTCTCCTATCCTAAGGTGCACTCGAGTTCGGGTATAAAACTCATCTCACAGAGATCACCAAGCAAACAGCAATTGTATATCAAGCAATTCAAACATTACAAACAATACAGTTATCCCAAATTGTACAAAAATATGTCATATAACAAATAAACAATATCATACAACAAGGGTGAAAAGTTGGCAAAACCCACTGAGGACAATTGCATCCCCAGCAGAGTCGCCACTTTTCTGTAGCGGTGTATTCGTCACTTTATGATTTATTGATTAAACCAAAAGCAAAGCATACAAAGAATCGAGTCGCCACCGCACTTTTATTTATCCAAAGGAATGGCTAAAAAGCGAACAAAAGCCTAAGAAGTTTTACACATAGAAAACTAATGAAAAGATCAGAGATCTGGGTAAGGGGTTAATTACGCAATGGGAAGGTGTTAGGCACCCAAAATGTCCTAGGTACTCCTAGGGAGCCTTTTTCACACTTGTTGTACGAAACGTTATTTGTTTATGAAATATTTATTGTGCAAACATGGATTGAAGAGATGAGAAAAGAATGTACAAGTTATTATTTTTGTGTTTGAACGGATGAACCCGTTGCCTACGTACCTTTCCATGGAAGGTAAGGATCAAAACGCCGTAGTTCGGCTAAAAGATTTCCAAAATATGAGTGGGTTCATTTTAAAACAAAAGCCCTAAGGTCTTTCGTTATCCACGGGAGAAAACTCAACCTTATACAAACAACAAGTCCACCATGTGAGAAAAGCTTCAACTTGCTAGTGAGGGGTTAACCCTATAATAAGCAAGGAAGTCTTACAATTCAATCACTAAGGACAAAAGGTGAGATTAACATCAACCAACTAGGATAAATCAAACCTATGGCTAATGCATGAAAACTTATTAAGAATGGACAAAGCCACAAAATAATTGAATGAGTGAAATTAACCAATTAGGATTTATTCACAAAAGAGGGTCAAGATATGATTAGAATTCAATTCAAAAGAAGTATTATGAAATGAAGTTTTGAAAATCAAAGGCTTAAGGCCCAGGTTTCTAATTTGAAAAGAGATGAGAATGTTTGCACAATATTTTTTAGGTTTTTGGATTAGCATGCACATGGAGGTTTAAAGAAACAAAAGGTGGGAGGGTGAGGGAGTGTAAAACTTCTTAGATGTTCACCTCTTGAAATCATATGTAGATGATTCAAGTGATTCCTTTGGAATAGGCAACAATGCAATAAGCAAATGAAAAAGGGATACCGGATGCCAATCAATGGACTTACACCAATCTCCTAAAACAAAATGGATACTGGATACCAATCAATGGATTTACACCAATCTCCTAAAACAAAAGGAACAAATGATACCAGATGCCAATCAATGGACTTACACTAATCTCAAAAAAAATCAAAGAGCAAACATGGATACCAGATGCCAATCAATGGACTTATACTAGTCTCACAAAAACAAAATGAAACAAGGATACCAGATGCCAATCAATGGACTTACACTAGTCTCCCACCATATCATAGGAACAACTGCCAAATAATGGACTTATGCTTGTCTCCTCCATGGTCAAAGAAAAATGCTATAAAGCAAAGTTTATGAAATGATATACAAATGATGATGATAAATGCACAAAGACACACTCAAGCACATATGCACATATGAATCAAGTAAGCAAACAATTCAGTTAGTTAGCACACACTATATACAATCAATTAGGCTCAAACAAGGTTAGACTTTACAGTCAACTGGAATGGGGTAATATGAGCTCTTAACCCTAACATTGAGAGTTAGGGTGAAGCAGATGAAATGGAGATGAGGGGTGTGCCTCATAGCTCTTATCCCTGGTCAGGGAGAGCTTTAAACAATGGAAGGTGTGGGAGTTCAGAAAGTTGGAACTCTTCTCCACAATTGAATGACTCTATAAGATCTTGGGTTAATATCCATAATGCATCAACACATTGTGTGAGCAAGGTGGATGACACACTGAATAGTAGGAGATGGATTACACATATCTTTTATCTACCAATTGCCTCATAAGAGGACTTTTCCTGCTTGGCACAAAAGATAAACAATCACAAGCATTGCCTCTTAAGGAGGACTTCAGACAGGTGCCTGCCCACATAACAGGACAGGTCTTCCAGACTACATGAAGGAGAGAGGTTATACCTAAGTGGTTAAGCAACCAAGCAAAAGCAAGTTCAAAGTGAACTTAAAGCAACTTATGTACCTGTGGAAACATCAAGCAAATCAGTACACAATTCAGACAATCAAACAACGGTCAATAAGCAACAAACAATCCCAATGTACAAAATGTGTAAGCCAAATGTCAAACTCAAATGAGTCATCATTAACCTACAAAATACACAAAGATTAGTAATCAAAGGCAAACATCAATGCTCAAATAATGGAGCATCATTAACCATGTAACTTGGATGTTCAACCGGAAATCAAAGCTCAAATGTGAGAGGCAAACCACTAGGTCAAAGCCTAGGGTCAAAGATGGAGAAAAAATTCAAAACAGAAGCTGAAAAATAACACGAATCAACTTTAAACACATCTTGAAACAATCCAAAAGGTCTCATATCAATATCATATACCAAAAGCATTTCATGATCAATTGAAGTTCAAGGCAATTTAAAAGCTCAAATGTGATCAACCAGAATGAAAAATCTCAATTAAATCAGAAATGATTCAAATAAATCCAAGAAAATTCATGAGTAATCACAACATCCATAACATGCATCACACAAAAAATCAGGCCAATTGGATTAACAACCAGCATTTCACAAATGATATAGCAAGGCAAGGTACAAAATGCATACATGTTCACATGCCCTAGCACAAAATGAAATCCAGCCAAGCACAATTTATGGAAAAATGATCAAAAAATAATAGACAAGATAAGGAATGCAATGCAAAAAACCTCATAATTTTTGGATGATTATTCAATTAGATATGAATTTTGTAAGATGATGAAAAAATAAAAAAAAATGATGTGAAGCATGGCACATGAATACATGGAGGGAAAAGAAAAAATCATGAAGCATTTGAAATATTTGCTACAAGCCGGAATCGAAGCATGTGATAATTCAAATAGTGGCGCGCCTGGGATTGAAACGCTGCGTTTCATTAATCCCAGTGGCAGTCAACGCGCGGTCAAACAAATACCAACCAATGGATGTGCTGTGTGTGCAGTGACGTGGACCAGTACATGTTAAGATACAGGCAAACACATGCAATGCACAGAAAACTGTTTTCTGAAGATCAAAAACCGTGGCCAAAGCAATTATCATCTTCTTCCTCACGGGTTTCATGTTAACAGTAACAACATCATCATGCATCAAGAACTTTTGTTCCAGAAATTGAAATTAAACACATCATCATGTAGCATATTCAATGTAGGTCACGAATCAATGAATAACTAAGCATAAATCCACATATTAAGATCAAATCGAGCAAATCAAGTTTCATGCATGGATCTTTAAATCAACATAACTAACTCAATTCTGCATGGAATTTCATGAATTAAAGCTCAGCATAACCAGCATCACAAGATCTACAACAATAGCATAATAATTTTGAGAAAGAAGAGAATCAATTCATGACCTCTTGAAGAGCAGCTTTGGAATTCGCGTGGTTCAAGGCCTTGCAATGCTCAAAAGTTCTTCTATAATACTTGTATGGATGATTGGAAGAGAAATTGCAGCTCAATTGCACACGATTTTGCCAGAATTTGGATTTGCCATGGATGCTTTCAAGCTTCGATATGCTTCAATCTTGTACTATTTTCTTCAACTCCACGTGTAAACCTGCTCAAGAACAACTCAGAAACAAGGATCAAGCAAGAAGAATGGATTGAATGTGAAGAAATTGCAAGAAAAAAGTGAGAGAAATTTTTTGGAGTTTTAGATCTAGATCTGAAATTGTGATTGTTGTTAATGCTGAAACAGTTAGGGTTTCAGTTATATATGCTATGCTAATCACCCTTCTAATCATGTTTAGCCAATGGTAAGTGGAATTAGCAAAATGAGGTGTTTGTGCAATTTAGCTTTTTCACCCTATGCATGAAAATGCATGGTGAACAGTGCACGGGATTGTGTTTGTTTTCACTCAAAAAAATCATTTTGGAGCTAAAGGCAATGGTGGAATGTTCAAATAATGCACCAATTTTAAACTTCACATTTTCCCTCCAAGAATCAAGTGAAATGGCAAATGTTCATATGATGATAATTGATGAAATGTAATGCATGATTTGGAAACTAGAGGTCAAAATGAGAATTTAGCAAAAAGAACCACTTGAATTGGAGCTTTGGTTGGAAAGTTATGCCCATTTGAATCTTCAAGTACACTTTGCCATGTTTTGATCATATCTCCTTAACCACACATAAGAAATTGATGATCTATGACTTTTTGGAAATGGGAGAGAAAGATCTACAACTTTCATGTTCAACAAAATTTCATTTGAAGCTTTCTTGATGATGTAATTTGAAGTTGAAGTTAGGTTAAAACCTTTCCATTTTTGGCAAATTCAAATTATAGGTCACTTTCTATTTTTGGAAAGTTTTGACCTGACTTTATTTTCTTCAATGTTGATGTTTGAAAGGTCAAATGAGACTTGTTTGAACATGAATGAAGTATTTCTAATCACTTCCCACCTCCAAATCCACAATTGACTTGGCAGTTGACTTTCTAGGCCTCCAGTTGACCTGGCAATGTTCTAATGAAATTCAAGCCTCTACCACTTGGGATTTTGATTCAAAATAACATCATAGCTCATATGAACTCTTGATAATGATAATGGGGTCCAAATTCTCAAGAATGGCCACCATCTATTGCTCAATGAATGCCTTTGACTGCTTTGACTGTTGATTGCTTCATCTGCAAGACAAGGGTTAGATGACATATTCTTGTACTTTTGGTTAGTGGTAAAAAGAAATGTAATGATATACAAATGCAAAACATGCTTGGTGATCAAGAACCACTCTCAAAAAGATAACCCACCCATAGGGAAGGAGGCAAGGTGCATAATGATCCTTGAGGCAAATGCAATGTTATGATATGATGCCATGAGGGATCTTAGGGACAAAATTGGGGTCTTACAGCAGGGAATATGAGTAAGTCAGGATAAAACTGGAGTATTTGAATCATGCAGGGGAAGCGATTTCACTAAGGAAACGCACACTTAACTCGACTGGAGAAGATAAACTTCAACACAGGAGGAGTAGAAATCTATTATCCACTACCTGTTACTAGGTAAGGAGATAATAAAGATCTGACAGAGAGGACATCCGTCATCGATTAGGATGAACATATCAAGGATGACTCGCTGGGAGAAAGGTAGGAGGGAGTATTCAATATCGATTACTGGGTAAGAATAGCCTTGTTGGGGAAAATTGCAGGAAAATAGGATTTACAACTACCAGTTACTGGGAAGAAGACCAAATGTGAGAATATCTGTCATCGGTTAGGTTGAACATATAAAGGATAGACTCAACAGGGAAGAAAATCCGTCATCGAATAAGATGAACATATCAAGGATAGACTTGCCTGGGACTATCAAGGAGGATACCCGTCATCGGCTAGGATGAACATATCAAGGATATACCAACTGAACAAAAAGTAGGAATTACATCATTCGAATACTGGATAGAATACCATCAAAGAGAAAATCCGTCACTGGTTAAGATGAACATATCAAGGATAGACTATGTGAGGGGAGAATATAGGGATTATATCTATCAGTTACTGGATAGAATACCAAGAGAGAGAATCCTTCACTGGTTAAAGTGAACATATCAAGGATAAACTCTGCACAGGAAAAAGTAGGATTTACAACTACCGGTTACTGGGTAGAAAACCATAAGGAGAAGGAAATTTGTTATCGGTTAAGATGAACATATCAAGGATTAACTCTCTGGGGAACAAAATAGTGATTACAACTACCTTTTTACTGGGCAAAATACCAAGGATGAGAGTATTCGTCATCGGTTAAGATGAACATATCAAGGATAGACTCAGGCAGGGGAAAGAAAGATATCCGTCACCGGTTAGGATGAACATATCAAGGATATACTTCCTGGGGAATCAGAAACAAATGAATCCACTAGGGATTCCACTGCGGGGAAGAAACGGGGATACCTTTGTCGTGTATTGGGCAAGAAGTAACAGACTGCAAACTAAGAAGAATATTACCAATTACTGGGCAACAAAATCTTAGAAGACTCAAATCATCTATCTACGCGCGATCTAGAAAGAAACAGTCAATCAAGACTCCACCCAATAAGGATATAACTCGTGGGGGATGATTCCATCTAGATAATCAACTGGGGAGGAAACTGAAGTAATAATCATCCACGAGGAAACAAACTCAGTGGGGAAAAGAAGAAAGGTTAAAGTCTTTCTGCCTAAGGGGCTGACACTCTATAATTGAGGGAGGACAGACACCGAATCTGTATGGGGATAAAGTACCACCATAACAGAGAATAAGAATCTCAGACAATGAATTAATCAAATGATGATACAAATATGCAATTACGAAATTATATGGATGTATATGTATATGTATATATGATGATTATGCTAACAAAACGATCACAAAGGATACGAAGGTGTCGCCAAGAATTTGAATCATCGGTACAATCCTCGGTCAATCCACAAAAAAGAGGGAGACAATTGTTGGAGAACAGAGAGATCAACAACCCAAAGGCTCAAATCTAGCTGAAGGAGGAGATCTGCTAAGGAGAGGAATCATTATCGAGTCTGTAGGGAATTTTAGGTCAAATCCATATCAAATAGGAGACAACCATACAGAAGATGAATACAAATAGCTGCTCAGAAACCAGGAGGAAACTCTGACTGGGAGCAAGTCGGATGGTGACTGGTGAGGGAACCAACGCGATCTACTGGGGAAGATCATCTTACTCTGCCAAAAATCAACCTTGTTGAGGAAACACAAACTCCGTTGGGGAAATACGGAAACTCTATCGGGAAAACAACACTCCGCAGGGTACTGAATCAACCAACTCAGCTGGGGAAAAGAATCGAAGCTCTGCTGGGGAACTTTGATCAACAAAATCGACTAGGGATACCTGAAGGGTTAACTGCTTGGGGAACCTCTAATGTTTCGCCTTTTAAGGACTTGCTGCACTTTCAAGTGTTGTTGATACTTCTTTTCAATTGCTCTGGAAAATTCTTGCTTTTATATGTTTAAGAAAATGATTTTGATTAAAAAATTTAATTTCAAAAATGATCATAATAAAATTTAAACTATTGGCTGAAGTGAATAAGAGTAGAAATAATTGGATAAAAGCTCAACTTTATTTGATGGGATGGTAGTCTATAAATGACAAGACTCCATAGATTTTTACAAAGTTGAAAGTGGTAATTTACATGGAAAAGAGTTACATTGAATACAAATGATCCTTACTCCTTCTATAAACTCTTGATATCCGCTGTGCTTTTGGCCGCTACTGGGGATGATAACTCGACGTCAACCCTTGTGCTTAACAAAGTCTTTAAAACTGGACGATCAGCAAACTGCAGTTACTTGCCATAATCCCTAATTTTTGCATAAGTTTCCCCAAGATGGGGTACTCAACTTATCGGGAAATTCTTTCTGTTTTTTATGTCTCTAATTTTTGCCTGGATCGCCCTTTCAGGTTTTCAATCCACCAAGACGTTCATTTTTGCCTAAGCCGCCCTTTCAGGGTTTCAACTTAGCGAACTGTTCTTTTCTTTTTTAGGCGAAGTATTTCTTGACTGCATCTGCGTTCACAGGACGAGTGAACTCTTCACCATCCATAGTTGTAAGAATCAAAGCACCGCTTGAAAAGGCTCTCTTGACAACATATGGGCCTTCATAATTACAAGTGCATTTTCCCCTAGAATCTGGTTTAAACGACAAGATCTTCTTGAGCATAAGGTCACCTTCTCTGAATACCCGATGTATGACCTTCTTATCAAAAGCTTTCTTCATCCTTTGCTGATATAACTGACCATGACACATGGTAGTTAACCTCTTTTCTTCTATCAAATTCAACTGATTCAATCTAGTCTGACACCATTCAACCTCAGTCAACTTGGCTTCCATGAGCACACGCAATGAGGGAATCTCAACTTCTATGGCGAGCACTGCTTCCATACCATATACAAGAGAGAAAGGGGTTGCCCCTGTTGAAGTGCGGATGGATGTTCGATACCCGTGTAAAGCAAATGGGAGCATCTCATGCCAATCCTTATATGTTACAACCATCTTCCGAATAATCTTCTTAGTGTTCTTATTCGCAGCTTCAACAACCCCATTCATCTTGAGTCTTTAGGGAGAAGAATTATGATGTTCAATCTTGAAGTCTTTGCAAAGAGCTTCCACCATATTGTTATTCAAGTTCGACCCATTATTAGTAATGATCTTACTTGGCACACCATAACGGCATATGATCTGATTCTTGATAAACCTTACAACGACTTGCTTGGTTACATTTGCATACGATGTCGTTTCAACCCATTTTGTGAAGTAGTCAATTTCCACCAAAATGAAACAATGTCCATTCGAAGCTTTGGGCTCAATCATCCAAATCATATCAATTCCCCGCATGGAGAAGGGCCATGGGGAAGAGATAATATTCAATAGTGTCGGAGGAACATGAATCTTATCAGCATAAATTTGACACTTGTGGCATTTCTTCACAAATTTGCAACAGTCAGATTCCATTGTCAGTCAGTGGTAACCTACTCGCAACATTTTCTTTGCCATTGCATGTCCATTGGAATGAGTACCAAAGGAACCTTCATGCACTTCAGTCATCAACAAGTATGCTTCGTATCTATTCACGCATATGAGCAAAACCATGTCGAAGTTTCTCTTGTACAGTATATCACCATTTAAGTAGAAATTACCGACTAATCTTCTCAAAGTCTTCTTATCTTTCAAAGATGCCCCAGACGGGTAAACCTGACTTTGGAGGAAACATTTGATGTCGTAATACCACGGCTTCTCGTCTTTGATCTCTTCAACAACAAACATATGAGTTGACCTATCATTACGCATCACAAACAAATTGGGAACCTCATTCCAATACTTCACTACAATCATTGACGCCAACATTGCAAGAGCATCTGCCATCCGGTTTTCATCTCGAGGGATGTAATGAAACTCAACCTTTGTCAAGAAAGTTGTAATCCTCCTCGCATAATCTCTATACGGTACCAAACCGGGTTGGTTCGTCTCCCAATCACCTTTGATCTGATTCACAACCAAAAAGGAATCTCCGAAGACATCTAAATACTTGATTCTGAGATTCATGGCCTCTTCAAGCCCCATAATGCAAGCTTCATATTTTGCCATGTTGTTTGTACACTTGAAAGTTAATCTAGCTGTAAATGGTAGATGCGTGCCTTGAGGAGTAATGATTACCGCCTCAATGCCATTTCCATATTGATTAACAGCTTCATCAAATACCATGCCCCGACGGGAACCAGGTTCTGGCCCTTCTTCAAGCAATGGTTCATCACAATCTATCATTTTCAAGTACAAAATCTCTTCATCAGGAAAATCATACTGCACTGACTGGTAATCTTCAATCGGTTGGTGAGCTAAATGGTCAGCCAAGATACTGCCTTTGATCACTTTCTGAGATCGGTATTCGATATCATACTCTGATAACAACATCTGCCAACGGGAAATCCTCCCAGTTAAAGCAGGCTTCTCAAATATATACTTGATTGGATCCATTTTGGAAATCAACCAAGTGGTATGATTCAACATATATTGACGCAGACGCTTAGCATTCCAAGCCAATGCGCAACAAGTTTTCTAAAGCATAGAATACCGAGTCTCACAATCGGTGAACTTCTTACTGAGGTAGTAAATCGCGAATTCTTTCTTTCCAGTTTCATCTTGCTGACCCAGAACACAACCCATACTATCTTCAAGCATAGTCAAATACATGACCAACGGTCTTCCTTCAATAGGCGGAGACAAAATCGGAGGTTCAAGCAGATATTCCTTGATACTGTCAAAAGCTTTCTGGAAATCTTCGGTCCAATCACAAGACTGATCTTTCCGAAGAAGCTTGAATATAGGCGCACATGTGGCAGTCATGTGGGAAATGAATCTGGAGATATAATTCAAGCGGCTGAGAAAACCTTTGACTTGCTTCTCGGTTTTGGGCGCAGGCATCTCTTGTATTGCTTTGACCTTGGCAGGATCAACTTAAATACCCTTCTCACTGACAATAAAGCCCAACAACTTACCAGAACAAACACCAAAAGTACACTTATTGGGATTCAAGTAGAGTTTATACTTCCTCAAACGCTGGAATAACTTCAACAAATGCTCAACATGTTCCTCTTCATCAATTGATTTAGCAATCATGTCATCGACATAAACTTCAATCTCTTTATGCATCATATCATGAAAAAGATTAGTCATTGCTCTTTGGTAAGTTACACCAGCATTCTTTAAACTAAAAGGCATCACTCTATAACAGAATGTTCCCCAAGGTGTAATGAATATGGTCTTCTCCATGTCTTCGGGTGCCATCTTGATTTGATTATATCCGGAAAATCCATCCATAAACGAAAAGACTTTGAATTTAGCAGTATTGTCTACCAATATATCAATGTGTGGCAGAGGGAATCATCTTTCGGACTGGCTTTATTCAAATCTCTATAGTCGACACACATGCGTACTTTTCCATCTTTCTTCAGCACATGCACAATATTGGCCACCCATTACGGATACTCAGCGGTTACAAGGAAACCGATGTCAATCTGCTTCTGCACTTCTTCTTTGATCTTCACAGCCATATCAGGATGCGTTCTTCTCAACTTCTGCTTGACTGGCGGGCATTTTGGCTTCAACGACAATCTATGTTCCACAATCTCAAAATCCAAACCAGGCATGTCTTGATAGGACCAAGCAAACACATCTGAATACTCTCAAAGAAGATCAATCAACCCATTCTTAACATCTGGACACAAGCAAGACCCAATCTTGACTTCCTTCACATCATCCTCGGAACCCAAGTTGACTAGCTCAATCTGCTCTTCGAATGGTTGAATGGTTCTTTCATCATGTTCAAGGAGACGAGATAATTCATCACTCACTTCTTCATCACTTTCCTCCTCGACCTCGAACACATGGAATTCAAAATTTGGAGAAGGAGAAAGATCATTGTATTCAATGGGGTTAGAAACCAACCTGCATAATGATTTGATATTTTGATTTTAGAGAAGTGGATTTGTGATCAAATATTATGCAGATGGAGAATTATATTGTTTATTTATGTGTTTTGTGATTACCATTTTCAGAATAAAGCAAAAAGTAAAAAAACAAAACATCAAAGATGTGGATGAATATAATTAATTTTATTAATGATCAATTTGAAAATGCCCAAACAATGTTCACTTCTCCCTTAGGCATAGGAGAAGGATTTTTAAAAACATATAAAAGAAATTACTTAGATCGATGCAAAATAATGGGAATATCAACAGCAGTCCAATTGTTGTAAGTCTTTCCATGCGTCACAAAATTGGTGCAGTCTTCCTCTTCGTCATCCTCTAGCACAACAGCTAAGTGTTGTTCATTGCCATGAATGAACCCTCCTCTACAGAAGCTAAGTTGCATGTCTTCAGACCTTACAGTTGATGAACCTTTCTGGAACCCCAAACTGGTTCTGCCTTTGTTGTCGGAGACCTCTACCATGCTCCCCCCTAATCAACATCGACTTCTTCCATAATCTTCTTAGCATCTTTCAATGAGGACATAGGTGGCCCAACTCTCTTTTCAGCAGCAATAGATAAGGCTTGGAATAGAGTTCCAACCTCATCCTCTGCTTCAACATAAGAGAAAGATGATAGGTGGCTAACCAACAACGCCTTCTCTCCACCAATAATCACAAGCTTTCCGTTCTTCACAAATTTGAGCTTCTAGTGCAATATGGAAGTAACAGCTCCCGCCTCGTGGATCCATCGCCTTCCCAATAAGCAACTGTAGGCCGGGTGGATATCCATTACTTGGAAAGTAATTTGAAAATCACTCGGACCTATCTTAACTGGAAAGTCCACTTCACCAATAACTGTTTTGCGTGAACCATCAAAAGCTTTGACGATTACACCGCTATACCTCATAGGCGCTCCTTGATATAATAACTTTGACAAAGTTGACTTTGGTAGCACATTCAGAGATGACCCGGTATCAACAAGCACATTTGACAAAGCATCCTCCTTGCAATTCTAAGAAATGTGCAAAGCCAGATTATAATTTCTGCCCTCCTCAGGGAGTTCTTCATCACAAAAACTGAGATTGTTACAGGAAGTGATGTTAGCCACAATATGATCAAACTGATCCACCGTAACATCATGTTCCACAAAAGCTTTCCCTATAACTCTCTGCAGTGCTTCTCTGTGCGCTTCAGAATTCATGAGCAGAGACAACACTGAGATTTTCAAGGGGGTTTGGAGCAGTTGCTCCACCACATTAAACTCACTCTTTTTGATTAACCGAAGTACCTCATCATCATCGTTAGCCTTCAAGTTGCTGGATTCACTAGACTTACCCTTTGAAGCACCAACCAGATCTACAACAGGCACTTCCACCTTCTTTCCAACAACTGATTCTTCATTATCTTTTGGGAACACTGGCCCAAACACTCGACCACTGCGGGTCACCTTAGTAACATCAGCAATGCTCACTACAGAGCTGGTCGTAGGCAATGGGACCTCTTGACCACCTTTTATCATTGTAGCATTATACTGATATAGCACAGCTTTATCAGATGAATACGGGACCGAGCCCGCTAACCGTATTACCAACGGCGATACTGATCTATTGTTGTTGCTGTTACTGTTATCGTATGGATTACCGATTGCTCTGGTTGTTTGAAAATGGGCACTATGACATTCACATTGTCATCTACATGACGGGTTTAAAAAATTTGAATCATGTCTTCATCCATCGGTCGTTGTATGTCCCTTTTCACAACTTCGCAACCTCTTGGGTTAACACTACAGATAACACAACCGTCATGGTCATGTTCACAATCACTCACCAAACAAATATCCTTATGCATCTGCACCAAGTACCTTCGGATAAAACGCACATCAAAAACCTTAAACTCTCCAGGACAACCATCCACCATATTCACAGAAGAATTCCCATGAGTAGGTAATGGATTTGCTTTCACATTCGGCGCGCGGTCCTCAAAGGACACCATTCCATTCTTCATCAACTTTTGGATCTCATACTTGAGCGGATAACAATTCTCGATATCATGTCCGAGTGCTCCTTGATGAAAATCACAACGGAGTTCAGGTTTGTACCCCCAAGGAAGTGGTTCTGGAATTTGTGGCGGGTTTCTTGGTTGAAGTAGGTTCTTGAGAACCAAAGATGGGTATAATTCTGCATAATACATAGGAATCGGGTCGAAAGAGACCTTCTTCGTCTCAAAGTTTTATTGATGATGATTGTTGGTATTGTTGTTGTTGTAGGTGTTCGTTCGTTGTTGTGGTTGTTGTTGTTGACGTTGTTGTTGTGGAACCGGTGTTGATTGATGATTAGAAAATACAGGGCTAACTGAAGATACTTGATGATGATGTTGACGGAATGATGGATTCCTTCTAATCTGAGGCCTCCTCTGCCTCCCACTTGAAATTGCATTTTGCTTCACTTTCCTTTTCTTCTCAAAATTGCTGCCATATCTCTTACTCGACGATGCTTCATCTTTTGACAAACGTCCTTCTCGGACTCCTTCCTCAAGCCTCATCCTCATGTTTACCATTTCGGTAAAGTCACTGGGGGCACTAGCAATCGTTCGTCATAATAAACTGAACTCAGAGTTTTCAGAAAGATCTTTGTCATCTCTTTTTCCTCCAAGGGAGGAGTGATCTGGGCAGCCAATTCCCTCCATCTCTGTGCATACTCTTTAAATGTCTCCTTATCTCTCTGAGACATAGACCTCAGTTGGTCTCTATCAGGCGCCATGTCCACGTTGTACTTATATTGCTTAACAAAAGCTTCTACCAAGTCATTGAAAGTGTGAATGCTTGCACTATCCAATCCCATATACCATCTGAGCGCAACACCGGTCAGACTGACTTGGAAGTAGTGAATTAGCAATTTATCATTGTCTGTTTGAGTAGACATCTTGCGAGCATACATCACTGGATGGCTGAGTGGGCACGTGTTCCCTTTGTACTTTTCAAAGTCAGGCACTTTGAGCCTCACCGGGATCTTGACATTGGGCACTAAACATAACTCAACAACACTCTTTCCAAATAGGTGTTTACCCCTTAGCGTTTTCAATTCCTTGCGCAGCTCAAGAAACTGATCTTTCATTTCATCCATTTTTTCAAAAACATCCGGACCCTCAGACGGCTCAGAGTGATAAATGGTGTCCTCTACACGAGGTAAGGTCTGCACAACGGGAGGTGGCACAGACCTGACCGAGCTAGATGTCGGCATGGAAGAAAATGTAGGTGCAAAGCCTTCAGGCATAAAGTTGGGTGGCATTCGCCACGGGAATCCGGCAGGCATAATGGGTGCAAAATGAGCGGTAGCAGCAGGTATGGTAGAGGTAGCCACTTCTGAAACAACAGTCCTCTGAGGAGGAGGAGTTGCAGGTGTTGGAGAAGACTGGCTCTGAGCAGCGAGAACTGACTCCATCATGGCAGTCAGTCGGGCGATCTCGTCCTTTAGCTCTCTGTTCTCTTGCTCTGGATGCTCCATCACTTTCAGATGATTGGCGCGGGTGTTGTATCGATGAGTCAGCTTGGCCGAAGCACAGAAGAAACACCAATGAGACATATCGCGAAAAGGAAACCTGCTTATGCAAATGATGCATGAAATGCAATGCTTTCTTATTTATTTTTTATATTTCAAGGAACTTACTGTATCATTTGCAAATATATATATATTTAACAATAATTGCAACAATTTTATATCACCAAAAAATCTCTTTTCATTTATATAATTGGAAGGATTACACTGAGTACAACTTCAAAAATAGAAAAGTATAAGAGAAAAGGAGATTAGATATCCTAAGGATCCCTAACAACGATGTCAGAAGATCTGGCTGAAGGCGCGTACTTCCTTCGAATGTGACGGATCTCGGTCTCAAAAGAAGTCTTCATCTGAGTCTTCTCGAGGACAAGTTGATCAATAATCTTCTTCCAAGCAACAGAAGGTTGAGGCATGCTAGAGGAAGATGAAACCTCCGGCTCTCTCTGTCTCTTCGTCACTCGGTCTTCAAGTAGCTCAATAAGTGCGTCTTTGTCCTTAGACTCCAACTGCAACTCTTCATGTTTCTTGCTCAACGTGCGGAAATGCTCTTCCCACATATATTTCTCTTGCTTCATCTTGGCGAGCGCGTCTTCCAACTCCTCTACATCTTGGTTAGGGAGAGTTAATGGCTCAACCATAACCATAGACATGGGTCTCTCACAAGGATAAGGCATCTTCAACTCCATAGCTCTCTTCTTCACCCAAAGAGTGTAAGCTTCCAAAGCTACACAATTGCATGGACCAAGCTCGGATCTTCCTTTCCTATGCATATTATGCAAAGAATGCATAATCTTCTACTTCAAATGTTGGGGATCTTTACCCTCTTGATAGAAAAGACCTTCTAACAGAGTATTATTAGGTTTGTCTCTCAAGGGGAACCCAAGTTGACGACGAGGCAAAGCAGGGTTGTAGTTGATTCCTCCTTGTGCACCAACGATAGGCACATTAGAGAATTCACCACAACTATCAATAATCTCCAAACTCCTCAATGACGGATCATACCAAACTATATCATCATCAGTGAGAGATATAAGTCTCTGAGACCACCGTAGACATTATTTGTTCTCCATAAAAGCAGTTGTCTGAGGCAAGTGTGAAATAAACCACTTGTACAAAAGAGGAATACAACAGACAATCATTCCACCACCCTTAGAATTCCATTGATGCAAATAGAAATACATATCACCTAACAAAATAGGCACAGGATTCCCAATCAAGAAAAGTTTAATGGCGTTAACATCAATAAAACTGTCAATGTTACTGAACAAAGCTAATCCATAGATGAGCAACATAAAGATAGCCTCAAAAGCATCAACACTACCGGCTTGAGCAAAAGTAGTAGCTTCCTTGATGAGGAGATTAGATGGCAATCCAAACAATCCTCCTTTCTTCACCCAATGAGCCTCTATCTCAAAATTCTTCAAGTGAAGAGCTTCAGCAATAAGACTAGATCGGGGAATTTCCTCCAATCCACTAAAAGGCACTCTACTAGAAATAGGTATCCCCAAAAGATGAGAATAATCCTCCAATGTAGGCACAAGCTGATAATCTGGGAAACTGAAAGAGTGGTAGAGAGGATCATAAAACTGCACCAATACACTCAAAAGTCCCTCAACCACATCAGCAGACAAGATAGATAGAAGCTTCCCATGACGTTGTTTGAAGTCCAAGGGATCTAATACAAAAGATGATACTTCCTTAACTATTTCAAATCGGGACATCTGAAACTGTACTTCTTAGTGTTCCTTCGTCCACAATCCATGGTCTGAAAATATTTGCAAATAATACCTCAGTTCCTTGAAATTTTCGTGTGATGAATGTTATGATGCACATGAATGCATGAATGCAACAATAAAAAATAAGGGATCACACACAAGGCAAGCAAACAAAGGTCAAGGGAAGAATCAAGTCATTGTCAAGATCAATCATCCATTTTGGTGGATTATGGTTTACACCTCATCAACACCCAAGTTTCATTGATATTGACAAGATTTGATTGGATCAACCAAGAATTAAGGGTTTTTTGTAAATCACGAGCATGGATTCTGGGTTAGAACCATCCCAAAGGAGTGAACTAAGGATAGAAACCTGTAGATCATGTTCTAAAAAGTTCCCAGAGTCTTAATTCCATCTATCGGATATTATAGGTTAAGATGACTGACTCATCGACCCATAATATTCTCAAGAGAAACTCGTCCAAGTGTAGTATCACGTAACAACTGTTATCAAGTCTACACTTGAACAGTTTCTGCACTACGTCCTAAATAGGCCAAGAGGGGGGTAAATGTTCTAGGTCCTCAGCTTCTCGGACCCAAATTAGAGATAGTAATGCCTAACCACAAATACTTGTGTGACATTTCCAAATCCAAAAGGGTATCCACTGAGCAGATGGATCTCAAGCCAACTTGTTAAGGACTACTCCACACAAGTCGAACATGACTATACCATCCTCCTATCTTAATTGCACTCAAGCTCGGGTTAGAACTTATCTCACTACTTAGAGATCACCAAGCACAACAAGCAGATTATATCACACATACATATATATACAAACATCACATATATACAATTATATACACACAAAAAAGTAGGCTAAACCCACTAGAGACTACTCCCCAGCAGAGTCGCCACTTAATTTCTGTAGCGGTAAATTCATGATCATCAAGCTATGAATAAGCTAGACATCAATAAAACCAGAGTCGCCACCGCGCTTTTATTGTTTCCAAGGGAAAAGGGAAAAGTACGAACAAAACCCAAAAGTAAGAAGTTTTCAAATCAAAACTAATAAAATGTTAGAGATTACACGTAAGGGGGTTGGTTACACAGAGGGAAGGTGTTAGCACCCAAAGTGTCCTAGGTACTCCTAGGGAGCCCTTTTTTGTGTCCATATGTATTTTGTACAGACGGATGTTTCCAAACAAATAGAATGGGAGGATGAGAAAAGAATTCAATAATTATATTTTTGTGTTTGACAAGACCTTCGGACTTGTGCCTACGTACCAACATAAAAATGAGGGATCAAAACCTTGTAGTTCGTGATACAAATTTCAAAGTGGATGCATTGCTTTTAACAAAAATTAAGTTTGAAAGGCACAAAGGCCTAAAATGGTTTGAATGAGTTAGTTCTTTTTGGCTTTTTCGAATTTTTAAGTCAAGTATAGTTAAGTTTATTTACAAATTTGATTTAAGAAAAGGAGTTTGAAAATGCAATGGCATAAGGCCAAAGTTTCTATCTTTTTGCAAAGTGGTCAAAGTTTAGAACAAAATAAGTTCAAACAAAGAAGATTTTAAAATGGGGGGGGGGGGGAGAGAGATTTTGAAATTTAAGAAATGGGGAGAAGACGAAGAGATTAACCCTATGCACAAAATTAAAAGTTAAAGGTTGAAAAGATCTAACCAATGGGTAGCAATCCAATAGACAAGAATGTCAATAGAAACCCAAATTCCCTTGGATATTTAGAATTAAGCAACACACAACTGCACAATTATATTATCTTCAAGAGTAAGGCATCAAATAAAGATAGTCACATCCAAGCTTAGTCACTCCATGATCTTCTTCAAATTTGCCCATGTAACAGATGAATTCCACAAGTCACAGGTTTAAAATAGCAGCTTCATAATGATCATGTTGCAGATGAACTCAAAGGGATCTTGAATGATGTATCAGATGGAGTTTCAAATTGCAAGCACTTAGTTTCTCAAAAGTTGGCATTGGCCAGGTCCTTTAGCATAGGAATGTTGCCTAAGTTCTAAGTCCATTTGTCCAAGATCGAGTCAACAGTCCACACAAACGTTTTTTTAGGATTTTTTGTTGTTATTATGTACATTAATGGTCAAAGACTACACAAACAAACAAAGTATACACAAAATGGGATATATCACACAATATGGTCCAAGTGGACAAAAAATGAAAATTGCATTAACATAAACAATTAGAATGGTATGAATAATGGAAAATGAATAAAGATTAAAATTAAATTGCATTAAAATAAATTGCTTGAAATTAAATGTTAGTTGTTAATGAGTTAGAGGTTAATATTGTTTTGCTTTTGCTTTTTTACTTTAAGTCATTCTTTGGAGAACACTCAACCCACTTATCACAAGCATGGATCCTTGAACCAAGACATCTTCCAAAGGAAGGAAAAAAGGCCAAGTTTCCACACAATACCATGAAAGAGTGGAGACTTACAATCTCACTAACTAGAATGCTACGCTTTTTGTATCACAAATTTAGCGCTATGTTAAGCAATCGTAATTGGACTTATGTAGAAGTCATAACTATTTGAGGTCGGGAAATATAATTTTGGTGTTAATGCATGTTAGAGACATAGTATAATGGACTATGCTCATGAAACATACCACACACAAAAGGAATATGCAAAAGAGGTGGCATAATCTTATCCATACTTATGTTGATTTTTCAATCAACTAGCCTTAAGACTTTGATACATCATACGCCAAATGAGATTAATACATTAAGAAAGGCAATAAGATGAAGAGGGAGGGGGATGGATCAAAACTCAAATTGGTCAAAGGAGGACTTTTACCAAGTTAATATCATCCATTCATTTTGGGAGATGGAATGTACATACCATCAATCCCCTAAATCCAATGATATTAACTTGACAAAGTCAAATCAACCTTGACCAAGGCCCAACAACAAGAGTCAAACTCAAACAAGTCATCATAATTGGTCAACACAATTAATTGACATTTATTCAAATTAAAAAGACTAAAAATAATGCATTAAATTAAATATGGTTTGTCAAATTCCTAAAACCTCCTTAAAACATCAAAGAAATGGCCATGAGATTTATCATAGGTCAAACAAGGTCAAAGGACCTTGGAGAAAAAAATTCAGAATTTTTAAAGACTTAAAAGTATTTTTAAACAATTAAGAATAAACACAAAATCAATTAAATCATGAAAACTATTAATAATGATCCAAAAAATAATTTTAATTCAAAATATGAAAGAGGAAATTATTTGAAATTTTTTGGTGAAACTCTCATATTTTTTGGATCAATATTAAAATTAATATGAATTAATAAAAATAAAAGGATTAAAATGAAAATCAGAAAATAGCAAAAAACGTGGACCACTTGATCTCCCTCATTAATTGAGGTGGCAGATATAGTGGTCCTCAGCGCGCATTCCACAATGGACACTAGTCAATGCGTTGCAGGGGTGGTATTTAAAACCAACGCACGAGATTAAAACGTTTTGCAGGGATCCTATGGTCTGAGACGTGCCAACACACGGCCAGAGTTATAGCTCCGGTCTTCTTCTCCGGTGGACCTCACCGGACTGGTCCATCCTCAACCATCACCAAAATGAAAAAGGAGAACATGATCTGAAAGAAAAAATAGCGTAGAGCACAAATCTGACCTCAATTTTAACTAGCTCCAAATATATAAAAAGATATGAGGATTTGAATTTTGAGGTGTGTCAACTGAGTTGCTTCGATTTGACCTCTAAGCAACTCAATCTTCTTGCCTATATTGGTAGGACTTCAGACAACCAAAGATCCAAAAGAATTTAGTAGAATTGAGTGAGAATCGAAGAGATGAAGTTTTCTAAAAATTACCTTCAATGTTATGCAGTTCTTGATGTTGCTTGCTCCAAACACGATCTGATCACACTTGAGAAGCTAGCAGGAAGTGATTGGAGAGGTTACAAGGCTTTGGATCCTGGAGTTCTTGAATCTACAACAGTTGAGATTCAAACTCAAATTTCAAATTGAAATTTCTCAGGTTTTTCTTTAGAATGAGAGGGTTTCAATAGGGGGCAAAGCTGGCATGCAAAGTGTTGTTCAAATGAGCTCATAAGCCTTCTATTTATAGCCAAAGGGAATGATATTTGCACACTTCAAAATTTGTCCAAAAATGGCCATGTGGATGGCACGAGTGCATGGGCATGTACAGGACCATGATGCAATGCATTAAGGTCCAAAATGATTCATATTGAAGTCTGAATGAAGCTTGAATGGCAAGGAAATGTGAACTGAAGTTTGTGCAATTGATTCTTTCTAATGATGCAGCCCTGTTAAAGCCATGCGCAGACCTAGCAATCTTTGTCCAAAATGCATTAAATTGGGTTCTTTAGAAAGCTTGGATTAATTGCAACACGTTTGATGTTGAACACTTTTTCATTTGGAGCTTGGTACTTGGAGAATTTTTAGGGGATGTTTGGAAATTTCAACATGTTGAAAAATTCTCTAAGTGTCAAGCCATATACCTCAATATTCCACCTTACTTAACTTTTTATGTGAGCTTCAAATGAGAAAGTTATCTTCATCAAAGTTGTAGCTATTTCAAAGAACTTCAAAATGGTTACCAATTTTATGTAATTTGGATTTAGAATGATAGAGTTATGCATTTTTGAAGTTTGGAAAAATCACTTGTCCAATGGTATAGGTCAAAAATGACCAATAATGTAACCTCATATCACATGCTCATAAAAGTTGAATTAGCTCTCACTCCAAACATAAAATTTGAATTAGAAATCTTGAATTTGATTTTTCAACTTGGAAATCTTTCATCTCCTAAAAATTGAGCAAGTTATGGCCTTGGGAAGTGGACTTTCAAATTTGGGTTTAGACAAAATGACCTATAATGTTTCAACATAAAAAATGATTTTCCAAGCAAAACTAGCTCTAGGTATCAACATGAAAGTTGTTTGGAATGTCATTTAGAGTAACGTTGCTCTTCGAATCATTTTCATATGGTGCAAACTGTAGGATATAGGGTCTAGGGAGACCCAGTTTTGATTAGATGAATTCATATGGCCAACCACCATCAACCAACTTGCTAACCTTCAATTCTTTGGTCTTTCATGGATCATGGTAGATCATATATGTATAATATGATGAATTTTTAAGTGTCCCTTGAGAAATTTGATCAATTGGTGAGATAGCTTATTGGAGAAGTTACTCAAGATACCCAGTCAAACTAGGGTTTCCAAGGCAAATCACCCTCAAACTCTTGAAGAATGCTTGATCAATATGACATGTAGGAATCATTAGGACTCATATATGATGCTTGTAACCATCCTTGGATCAATTCATGGTTGTGCTCTTTGTCATGAGGGTCTCAAACCCTAGATATGAACTTGATAAATCAATGGGATCATGCCCTACCTACAAAAGAGTTAGGCAAATGCAAAGACATATTTTTGGTAGTATGGTTAGTAAAATGATAATATACAAGTATGATACAATCACATAGTGCTTGGTGATCTCTCCCCAAAACAAACCCAATGAAAGAGGGGTAAGGAGGATGCCAAGGTATGATCCCAATGCTAATGCATATGATGAAATTGCATGAGGGATCTTAGGGTCAAAATTGGGGTCTTACACGAATGATACAAGTAAACGAATAGATTATAACAATTATAACCTAGCAACTGGAGCAAAGGTTTCGTTGTAGTCAATGCCTTCTTGTTGACTATAACCTTGTGCTACTAGTCGTGCTTTGTTTCTGACTACTTCTCCCTTTCCATTTAGTTTGTTTATGTACACCCATTTGGTTCCAATAACGTGGGTACCTTTTGGATTTGGTACAAGATGCCATACATCGTTCTTTACAAATTGATCAAGTTCTTCTTTCATTTCCAAAATCCATTCTTTGTCTTGAAGTGCCTTTTCACACGATGTTTGCTCTATCAGAGACACTAATCCGAGAGGGGTTTCCTCGGATACTTTGAATATAGACCTTGTTCTGATAGGTTCATCCTTGTGTCCCATAATCAATTATTCAGATACGTTTAGTCTATTTCTTGATCTTTTCTGTGTAGTTGAGATTTTGGTTGCTTTTGGTGTTTCCCTTTCAGCTTCCTCAGATTCTTTAGTCTTTTCGTCAGAACCTGCAAGTGTTATCTCCAAATCTGCAAGTTTTTCAACTAGCTTTGACTTTTCAGAGTCAAGCTTATCATTAAATCTGACATGTATTGATTCTTCCACAATTTTAGTTTATGTATTGTATACTCTGTAGCCCTTAGAGCGTTATGAGTATCCCAACATAATACCTTTTTGTGCTTTTGAATCAAACTTGTTCAGATTATCTTTAGTGTTAAGGATAAAACAGGAGCATCCAAAAGAATGAAAATAAGAAATGTTGGGTTTTCTTCCCTTACACAGTTCATAAGGAGTCTTCTTCAGAATATGTCTTATAGAGATTCGATTCTGAGTATAACAAGTTGTATTTACTGCTTCAGCCAGAAGTGCTTAGCCACATATGTTTCATTGGTCATGGTTCTGGCCATTTCTTGGAGAGTCTTATTCTTCCTTTCTACAACCCCATTTTGTTGTGGAGTTCTAGGACAGGAGAAATCATGGGATATTCCATTGGAATCAAAAAGTTCTTCAAAAAGTTTGTTTTCAAATTCGCCACCATGATCACTTCTGACTCTGATGATCTTAGAGTCAAATTCGTTTTGCACTTTTGAACAGAAACTAGTAAATACAGAGTGTGACACATTCTTGTGTCTTAGAAATTTCACCCATGTCCAGCGACTATAATCATCAACGATGAACAGTCCATACTTCTTACCATTGACTGAAGTTGTCTTAAAAGGTCCAAACAAGTCAATGTGAAGAAGTTCCAAAGGTTTAGAGGTAGAAACAATATTTTTATTTTTGAAGGTTGTTTTAGAAAATTTGCCTTTCTAGTATGCCTCACAAAGAGAATCTGAAGAAAACTTTAGCTTAGGTAGACCTCTGACTAACTCGAGTTTATTTAGCTGAGAAATCCTCCTCGTGCTAATGTAACCCAAGCTTTATGCCATACCCATTGCTCTTCATTTACATACATTAAACATTTTATATTTTGATCTTTTAGAGCTGAAAGATTAATTTTGTAAATGTTGTTCTTCCTCTTGCCAGTGAAAAGAACTGTTCCATTATTCTGATTAATTGCTTTGCATGTTTTTTGACTGAAGATTATATCATAACCGTTATCACTTAATTGACTTATGGATAACAGGTTATACATTAATCCTTCTATGTAAAGAACATAAGAAATAGAGGGAAGATATCTGTTACCAATTGTTTTGGAGCCTCTGATTCTTCCTTTCTGATTTCCTCCAAAACCTACGAAGCTAGCATCTTTAAGTTCCAAGCTTTGGAACATATGCTTTCTTCCCGTCAAGTGTCGCGAGCATCTAGAGTCTGCTACATAGGATATCTGCAACATAGACTATTTTATCCTTTGGTACCCAGAATCTTTTGGATCCTTTATGATTAGTTCTCCCAGAGTTTCTGGAAACTTTGGGTTTTCTAGCATTAATAAATTTTTGTGTTTGTGCATGTGTGTAATGATAATAAAAGGGAGATTTAGGTTTATCATCTGCATAAGGTATTTTCTCATCTTCATCAGAGTCATATCATATCCCTCTTTTCTTATTCTGACTAACTCCATAAATCATGGAAGCCATTTTGCTTCTTTCTAGCCCATTTTTCAGAAATTTTTGAAACTCTTTTTCATATTTATATATGATTGTGTCAGAGGTTTGTGGAGCTTTGGATAGAGCTTCTTCAAGTTTTAAACATTTTTTAGTTGAAAAATCATTTTATTTTTCCAAAACAAAAATGTTGCCTTTTAATAAAGAAACTTCTACCTCAAGCTTATCACATTCTTCAACAGTTTCTTCAAGGACTTTCTTTAGAGCCATGAATTTCTGTCGAAGCTTCTGATAGGAGCTTAGAAATTTAGATAAGCAAGATTCAAGGTTAGAGAGAGAGAGATCAAAAAATACCTCTTCAGGATCAGATTCTTTTTCGGATGTACTTCTAGATGTGGTAGCCATGAATGCCACATTTGCCTATTCCTCTTCAGAGTCTGATTCTGAGGTATCAGATTCAAAGTCTTCCCTGGTAGCCATGAGTCCCTTCTTAGTTTTGAAGGAGTTTTTCTTGAATCCTTCTTTTCTGGAACTGTCTTTCTTGAGCTTTGGACATTCGTTTCTATAGTGTCCTGGTTTTTTACATTCATAGCATGTTACCTCTTTGTTTGATTTGCTTCTGGAAGTTGATTCTGAGCGATCTCCCTTCGGTCTTGGTCTTCTGAAGTTATTATTCTTTTTTCTCCAAAGTTGTTTAACTATTTTGTTAGAAGAGATAGCTCTTCTTCATCATCAGAATCATCCTTTTTAGAGTCATCATTGTCTTTTTCTTCAACTTGAAAAGCTTTGCCCCTTTCTAGATTGCGTTTTTCAGATCTAGACTTTAGAGCCACGAATTTGCTTTTCTTTTGGGGCTCGTCTTCCTCTAGTTCTATCTCATGACTCTCGAGGGAGCTGATGAGTTCTTCCAGGCTTATTGTGCATCTCTTTTGATAGCTTCAATGCAGTGACCATAGGTCTCCACTTCTTTGGCAAGCTTATGATAATCTTTTTGACATGATTTGCAGTTGTGTAGCCCTTGTCCAAAACCTTGAGTCCTACAATTAATGTTTGAAATCTAGAAAACATTACCTCTACAGCTTCATCATCCTCCATCTTGAATGCTTCATATTTTTGAATTAGGCCAGAGCCTTTGTCTCTTTGACTTGAGTGTTGCCTTCGTGGGTCATCTTTAAGGAGTCAATTATTTCTTTAGCAGTTTCCCTATTGGTGATCTTTTCATATTCATTGTAGGATATGGCATTCAATAGTATTGTTCTTGATTTGTAGTGATTTTTGAAATCAAGCTTCTGATCATCAGTCATTTTATTTCTGGCAATAGCAATACCAACATCAGATATATGTGGTTCATAGCCAATTGTACCTATGTCCTGTAGGTCATCGTCATAACCCGGGAAGAAACTTTTGATTCTATCTTTCCAATAATCAAACTTTTCTCCATCAAACACTGGAGGTTTAGCATTGTAGTTGTCTCTTTCATTGGTGTTAGTCATTATGTTTTTCTCGCGCTAGATCTTTTCTACACTGTTAAGTGTTTGATTTGAAAATCAATAACAGAGCCAAAGCTCTAATACCAATGAAGGTAGAGAAAAACAAGAAAGAGGGTTTAAATTGTTTTCACTGATAATAAAAACTTTTACAAACAAAACACAAACAAAATATAAAGCAATCAACACAGAAGTTTATCCTGGTTCGCTTGAAATTCAAAGTTACTCCAGACTACTCGGCCAAGGTGATTTCTCCTTCAACAAGGACTTAATCCAATGATCCAGAAAGATTACAACAAAAGCGTCTAAGAGAACAAAGATCTCTTAGCCCTATCAAGTCTACAAACTTCACAAGTCACTTGAGGAAATATTCAACAACTATTTCAGAATTACAAGGAAGTGTTTAGTGCTTCTAGGTAGGCAATATTAACACAATAAGAACAGTGAAACTTCACACTAAGAGCAACAACTCGTATGAACAGATTTGAACAAGAATTAAAATATAGAAATGAGTTTTTCAGTATTCTTGTGTGATTTCTTCATTTCTTGTATGAAGATGATATGGCCTTTATATAGTGTTTTGGATGTGATGTCGTTGGCTGAAGAATTGATGTTGATATCTTGATAATGATGGGACTTAATTGACTTAATGTGACTTATGGAATTCATCTTCTACATGAGCTAATTTAAAGAAGATCATGGAGTGGCTAAGCTTGGATGTGGTTATATTTATTTGATGCCTTGCTCTTCAAGATTGATATAATATGCATTGTGTGTTGCTTGATTCTAAATGTCCAAGGGAATTTGAGTTTCTATATGACATTCTTGTCTATTGGATTGCTACCCATTGGTCAGATCTTTTCAACTCTTAAGTTTTAATTTTGTGCATAGGATTAGTCTTTTCATCTCCTCCCCACTTCTTTAATTTCAAAATCTCTCCCTCCTTTTAAAATTCTTCTTTGCTTGAACTAGTTTTATTCTAAACTTTGACCACTTTGCAAACTAGAAACTTTGGCCTTATGCCATTGCATTTTCAAACTTCTTTTCTTAGTCAAACTTGTAAATAGACTTAATTATACTTGACCTAAACTTTCAAAAAAGACAAAAAGAATTAACTCATTCAAACCATTTTTAGGCCTTTGTGTCTTTCAAACTTAATTTTTGTTAAAAACAATACATCCACTTTGAAATTTGTATCACGAACTACAAGGTTTTGATCCCTCATTTTTATGTTGGTACGTAGGCACAAGTCCGAAGGTCTTATCAAACACAAAAATATAGTTAATGAATTCTTTTCTCATCCTCCCATTCTATTTGTTTGTAAACATCACATTTGTCCAAAATACATATGCACACAATAAAGGGCTCCCTATGAGTACCTAGGACTCTTTGGGTGCTAACACCTTCGCTATGTGTAACCAACCCCCTTACTTGTAATCTCTGGCATTTTATTAGTTTTGATTTGAAAACTTCTTATTTTTGGGTTTTTGTTCGTAATTTTTCCCTTTTCCCTTGGAAACAATTAAAGCGCGGTGGCGACTCTTATTATTTGATGTCTAGCTTATCCATAGCTTGATGATCATGAATTTACCGCTACAGAAATTAAGTGGCGACTCTACTGGGGAATAGTCTCCAGTGGGTTTACCCTACTTTTTGTGTGTATATAGTTGTATATATGTGATGTATGTTTGTTTGGATGATATAATCTGCTTGTTGAGCTTAGTGATCTCTGAGTGGTGAGATAGGTTCTAACCCGAACTTGAGTGCAAATTAAGATAGGAGGATGGTATAGTCATGTTCGACTTGTGTGGAGTAGTCCTTAACAAGTTGGCTTGAGATCCATCTGCTCAGTGGAGACCCTTTTGGATTTGGAGATGTCACACAAGTATTTATGGTAAGGCATTACTATCTCTAATTTGGGTCCGAGAAGCTGAGGACCATAGAACATTTACCCCTTTTGGCCTATTTAGGACGTAGTGCGGAGACTGTTCAAGTATAGACTTGATAATAGTTGTTACGTGATACTACACTCAGACGAGTTTCTCTTGTGAATATTATGGGTCGATGAGTCAGTCATCTTAACCTATAATATCTGATAGATGGAATAAAGACTCTGGGAACTTTTTAGAACCTGATCTACAGGTTTTTATCCTTAGTTCACTCCTTTGGGATGGTTCTTACCCAGACTCCATGCTCGTGACTGACAACAAACCCTTGATTCTTGATTGATCCAATCAAGTATTGTCAATATCAATGGAACTTGGGTGTTAATAAGGTGAAAACCATAATCCATCAAAATGGATGATTGATCTTGACAATGAATTGATTCATCCCTTGACCTTTGTTTGTTTGCCTTGTGTGTGATCCCTTATCTGTGATTGTTGCATCCATGCATTCATGCGCATCATAACATTCATCACACGAAAATTTCAAGGAACTGAGGTATTATTTGCAAATATTTTCAGACCATGGATTGTGGACGAAGAAACACTAAGAAGTACAGTTTTAGATGTCCCGACAAGAAAGAGTTAAGGAAGCTAGCATCTTTTGTATTAGATCCCTTGGACTTCAAACAACGTCATGGGAAGCTATTGTCTATCTTGTCTGCTGATGTGGTTGAAGGACTTCTGAGTGTACTGGTACAATTATATGATCCTCTCTACCGTTGCTTCACTTTCCCAGATTATCAGCTTGTTCCTACATTGGAGGAGTATGCCCATCTCTTGGGGATACATGTTTCTAGTAGGGTGCCTTTTAGTGGATTGAAGGAGATTCCCTGATCTAATCTTATTGTTGAAGCTCTTCACTTGAAGAAGTCTGAGATAGAGGCTCATTGGGTGAAGAAAGGAGGTTTATCTGGGTTTCCATCTGATATCCTCATCAAGGGAGCTACTGCCTTTGCTCAAGCCGGTAGTATGGATGCTTTTGAAGCTATCTTTGTGTTGCTCATCTATGGATTAGCTTTGTTCCCTAACATTGACGATTTTGTTGATGTTAATGCCATTAGAATCTTCTTGATTGGGAATCTTGTGCCTACTTTGTTGGGTGATATGTATTTCTCTTTGAATTTAAGGATTTCTAAGGGTGGTGGACCCGTTGTCTGTTGCATCCCTCTTCTGTACAAGTGGTTTATTTCGCACTTGCCTCTGACACCTGCTTTTGTGGAGAACAAACAATTTCTACGATGGTCTCAGAGACTTATGTCAATCACTAATGATGATATAGTTTGGTGTGATCCGTCTTTGAGCAGTTTAGAGATTATTGATTGTTGTGGTGAATTCTCTAATGTGCCTCTCATTGGTACACAAGTAGGAATTAACTATAATCCTGCTTTGGCTCATCGTCAACTTGGGTTCCCCTTGAGAGACCAACCTAATAGCACTTTGTTAGAAGGTCTTTTCTATCAAGGGGGTAAATATCCCTAACATTTGAAGCAGAAGATTGTGCATGCTTGGCATAATGTGCATAGGAAAGGAAGATCTGAGCTTGGTCCGTGCAATTGTGTAGCTTTGGAAGCTTACACTCTTTGGGTGAGAAAGAGATCTATGGAGTTCAAGATGCCCTATCCTTGTGAGAGACCTATGCCTATGGTTGTGGTTGAGCCATTAATTCGCCCTAACCAAGATATAGAGGAGTTAGAAGACGCACTCGCCAAAATGAAGCAAGAGAAGGACATGTGGGAAGAGCGTTTCCATGCTATGAGCAAGAAGCATGAAGAGTTGCAGTTGGACTCTAAGGACAAAGATGCACTTATTGAGCTACTTGAAGACCAAGTGACAAAGAGACAGAGAGAGCCGAAGGTTTCATCTTCTGGCATGCCTCAGCCTTCCGTCGCTTGGAAGAATATTGTTGATCGGCTGGTCCTCGAGAAGACTCAGATGAAGGCTTCTTTCGAGACCGAGATTCGACGCATTCGAAGGAAGTACGCGCCTTCAGCCAAATCTTCTGACATTGTTGTTAGGGATCCTTAGGATGTCTAGTCTCCTTTTCTCTTGTATTTTTTATTTTTGGTTTTTGAAGTTTTACTCAGTGTAATCCTTCCAATTATATAAATGAAAAAGAGATTTTTATGGTCATATCAAATTGTTGCAATTGTTGTTAAGTATATATATATATATATATATATATATATATATATATATATATATATATATATATATATATATATATATATATATATATATATATATATATATATATATATATATATATATATATATATATATATATAGTAAGTTCCTTGAAAATAAAAATAAACAAACAAGCATTGCATTTCATGCATCATTTGCATCAGTAGGTTTCTCTTTCGCCAGATGTCTCATTGGTGTTTCTTCTGTGTTTCAGCCAAGCTGACTCATCGGTTCAACACTCACGCCAATCATCTAAGAATCATGGAACCTCTTGAGCAAGAGAACAGAAAGTTGAAGGACGGGATCGCTCAACTGACTACCATGATGGAGTCAGTGTTGGCTGCTGTAAGACCCCAATTTTGACCCTAAGATCCCTCATGTAACTTCATCATAAGCACTAACATTAGGATCACACCTTAGCATCCTCCTTACCTCTTTTCATTATGTTTGTTTTGGGAGAGATCACCAAGCACTTTGTGATTATATCATACTTGTATTTTATCATTTCACTAACCAAAATACCAAAAATATGTCTTTGTATTTGTCTAACTCTTTTATAGGAAGGGCATGATCTCCATTGATCTATCAAGTTCACATTTAGGGTTTGAGACCCTCATGAACAAAGAAGCACAACCAAGAATTGATTCAAGAATGGTTATGAGTATCATATATGAGTCCCAATGTTCTCTACATGTTATATTAATCAAGTTTTCTTCAAGAGTTTGAGGGTGATTTGTCTTAGAAACCCTAGTTTGACTAGGTATCTTGAATAACTTCTCCAACAAGCTATCTCACCAATTGATAAAATTTCTTAAGGTACACTTCAAATTTCATCATCTTATGCATATATGATCTACGATGAGCCAAGAAAGTCAAGAGAATTGGAAGTTAGCAAGTTGGTTGATGGTGGTTGGCCAGATGAATTCATCTAATCAAAATTGGGTCCCCCTAGACCCTATCTCCTACAATTTTCACCATATGAAAATGATTCCAAGATAAACCTTACTCTAAATGGCATTCCAAACATCTTTCATGTTGAGACCTAGAGCTGGTTTTGCTTGGAAAATCATTTTCTATGTTGAAACATTATAGGTCTTTTGTCTAAACCCTAATTTGAAAGTCAACTTCCCAAGGCCATAACTTGCTCAATGTTTATGAGATGAAAGATTTCCAAGTTGCACAATCAAACTCAATGTGTCTACTTCATCTTTGATGCTTGGAGTGGGAGCTAATTCAACTTTTTTGAGCATGTGATATGAGGTTACATTATAGGTCACTTTTGACCTATACCATAGATCAAGTGAGTTTTCCAAACTTCAAAAATGCATAACTCTATCATTTCAAATCCAAATGACATGAAATTGGTGACCATTTTTAAGGTATTTGAGATAGATAAAACTTTGATGAAGACACTTTTCTCATTTGAAGCTCATATAAAAAGTTAAGCAAGGTGGAATATTGAGACATATGGCTTGACACTTAGAAAAAATTTGATATGTCAAAATTTTCCAAACTTCCACCTCAAATTTCTCCAAGTTCCAAGCTCCAAATGAAAACGTGTTGAACATAAAAGTTGTTCCTCTTGATCTCACCTTTCCAAAGAGCTCAAATTCATTCATTTTGGACAAGAAATGCATAGGCTGTGCATGGCATAAACAGGGTGATATCACTTGGCAAGGATCAAACTTCAAACCTCAATGCACACTTACCTTGCAATCCAAGCTTAGTTCAGAGCATCCAATATTCATTTGTGGACCTTAAGCAATCATTTCATTGGTATGTGCGCACCCATGCACACTTGCATCACCGTTTGCCAAAATTGGAAAGTGAATTTGAAGGTGCAATTATCACTTGCTTCAGCTATAAATAGAGCTTCAATTGCTCAAAAATTGACACACATTGGCGCCAGCTTTGATCCCCCATTTCAAACCCTCATTTTGCAAAGGATAAGCCTGAAAAATTCTCTTGAATTTGAGATTGAATTTCCACTGTTTTGAAATTCAATTCTCCACGAATCCACAGCTTCTTAACCATTCAATCCTTCTCCAGCAAGCAAGTGGAGTGAGATCAAGCACAAGCAAGATCAAGATCAATTGAATCCAGACCTACATTGAAGGTATTTTCCATAAATTTTGAACTCTTCGATTCTCTCAAATTCTTGCTCAATTCTATTGATTCTTTGGTTGTTTGAAGTCCTACCAATGTAGGCAAGAAGATTGAGTTGCTTTGAGGCCAAATTGAAGCAACTCAGTTCATGTACCTCAAATTTCAAGTCCATGTATCTCTCAATATACTTGGAGTTAGAGTGAATTGAGGTCAGATTCGAGCTCAGTGCCGTTTTTTCTTTAAGATCATGTCCTTGTTTTTCATTTTGGTGAAGGGTGATGGTGGACCAGTCCGGTGAGGTCCACCGGAGAAGATGAACGGAGCTCTGGCTCCGACGATGAGTTGACAATGCTCTGAACCACATGATCCATCCATTATGTTTTAATCCTGAGCGTTGGTTTTAATTACCACATGTGCAGCGCTGTTGACTCAAGACCATGTGGAACGCGCGCTAGTGACCATCTGATCTGCCACCTCAATTAATGAGGGAGATCAGATGGTCCACGTACTTTTGATTTTTTGAATTTTTATTTTAATTGCATTATTTTCAATAATTCATATTAAATTCAATATTGATCCAAAAAATATGGGACTTTCACCAAAAAATTTCAAATATTTTTCTCTTTCGTATTCTGAATAAAATTATTTTTTGGATCATTATTAATATTTTTCATGAATTAATTGATTTTGCATTTGTTTTTAATTGTTTAAAAATATTTTTAAATGTCCAAAAATTATGAAATATTTTCTCCAAGGTCCTTTACCTTGTTTGACCTATGATAAATCTCATGGCCATTTCTTTAGTGTTTTGATGAGATTTTAGAAATTGGACAAACCATATTTGATTTAAATGCACTATTTTATTATTTTAATTGAATAAATGCCAATTATTTTTGTTGACCACTTGTATTGACTTGTTTGAGTTTGCTTGTTGTTGTTGAGCCTTGGTCAAGGTTGATTTGACTTTGTCAAATTAATATCATTGGATTTAGGGGATTGATGGAATGTACATTCCATCTCCCAAAATCAATGAATGATATTAATTTGGTAAAAGTCCTCATTTGACCAATTTGTAATTTCATTTTATCCCCTTTCCACTTCACCTTATTCCCCTTCTTCATTCATTCACTCCATTTGGCCTATGGCATCTCAAAGTCCTAATGCTAGTTGATTGAAAAATTGACATGAGTATGGATGAGATTAGGTCATACCTTTTGCATATTCTTTTTGTGTGTGGTATGTTTTATGAGCATAGTTCATTATACTGTGTCTCTAACATGCATTAACACCAAAAATTTATTGTCCGACCTCAAATAGTTGTGACTTCTACATAAGTCCAATTATGATTGCTTAACATAGCGCTAAATTTGTGACATAAAAGGCATAAGCATTCTAGTTAGTGAGATTGTAAGTCTCCCTCTTTCATGGTATTGTGTGGAAACTTGGCCTTCTTTCCTTCCTTTGGAAGATGTTTTGGTTCAAGGATCCATGCTTGTGATAAGTGAGTTGAGTGTTCACCAAAGAATGTCTTGAAAACCAAAAGAAAAAATAAAACAATACTAACTTCTAACCAACTAACTACTAACTTTTAATTTCAAGCTTTTACTTTAATGCAATTTACTTTTAGCACTCTATTTCATTTGCCATTATTCATATCATTCTAATTGTTTATGTTAATGCAATTTTCTTTTTGTCCATTTGGACCATATTGTGTGATATATTTTGCTTGTGTATACTTTGCTTGTTTGTGTGGTCTTTGACCATTAATGTACATAATAATAACAAAAAACCCTAAAAATCTTTTGAGTGGACTGTTGGCTTGATCTTGGACAAATGAACTTAGAATCTAGGCAATCTCCCTATGCTAATGGACTTGGCCAATGCCAACTTGTTGAAGAACCAAGTGCTTACAATTTGAACTTCATCTGATATATCTTTGAAGACCTCTCTGAGTTCATCTACAACATGATCATTGTAAAGTTGTTATTTTAAACCTGTGACTTGTGAAATTCATCTGTTACATGGGCTATTTTGAAGAAGATCATGAAATGGATAAGCTTGGATGAGGCCATCTTTATTTGATGCCTTGCTCTTCAAGATAATATAATTGTGCATTTGTGTGGTGTTTGATTCTAAAAGTTCAAGGGAATTCTGGGTTTCTATTGACATACTTGTCTATTGGATTGCTACCCATTTTGTCAGATCTTTTCAACTCTAAACTTTTAATTTTCATACATAGGATAGTCTCTCCATCTTCTCCCCATTTCTTTAATTTCAAAATCTCTCCCTCCATTTTTTCAAAATATTCTTTGTGTGAACTACTTTAGTTCTAAACTTTGACTACTTTTACAAAAAAGATAGAAACTTTGGCCTTATGCCATTGCATTTTCAAATTTCTTTTTTTTTTAAATCAAACTTGTGAATAAACTTACTATATTTGACCTAAACTTTCAAAAACCCAAAAAGAACTAACTCACTCAAACCTTTTTTTAGGCCTTTGTGCCTTTCAAACCTAATTTTTGTTAAAAGTAATGCATCCACTTTGAAATTTGTATCACGAACTACGAGGTTTTGATCCCTCATTTTTATGTTGGTACGTGTCATACCCCAAAATTTGCCCGCTAATATTACAAGGCATTTTTCAAGGCACTCCAACTCATTGTTCAAGGCACTGATCTTAAAAGAGCAAAGACCCAACTCATAAATGGCCCAATCCAGAAAAAGACTCAAACTGGCATGCTCGCTAGGCGAGCAACTCCTTCGCCTAGCGAACCCTTCGCTATGCCACTCGCCTAGCGAAGCTTGCGAGTACCAGAAAATTCTGGGCTTCATTCTGAGCCCATTAGGTCATAAAAAGAGCATTATAAATACCACAACTTCAGTGAGAAAAAAAGAGGAGAACAGAAGGAGACGAACCGGAACCCTAGCAATCAAACCTTGGAGGCTAACCAAGAGAATTCAGAGCACCCTAACGGAAATCCTGAAGGCAACTCATTTGCACAAAGTTTACCGCCGCCCAACTCAATCCGATACTAAAAGTGACCTGCCAATTCAACGTTGCAATTCAATTGCAAAAAGGTTTGCGCATCACTACTGTTTTATGCTTCCAATCTGTATTCTCTAAATACATAATGCATCATGATTGAATTTTTGGATATGTAATTAGATTTTGCATGTGAGTTTAAGTATGCCTGAATATCCTGAATGTTTGACCATGTTATTTCTGTAATTGAATTCCATAGGGTTCGGAGTGCCGGAAATCGTAATGCTGTCAAACTCAAAACCCGTAGCCGCTCGCTAGCACATCGCTAAGCGAGCATGTAGCGAGCACTCGCTAAGCCTTCGCTAGGCGAGGCAGCAGCGAACATGACAGTCGCTGAATTTTTCTGTTCTGTTTTGCGCATACCTGATCTGATTCATTATAATCATGCATTATTTCGCCTGACATTACTACTGCTGTGTTTCTGTTGTAGTGCAATTCTCAATTGCACTTTGTCTCGATATTCTAACCCATTTGCTGAATTTTGTAAGGGCTTACATATTCCCGGAAAAGTAGCTTGCTAGGTACTCCACTTTATTTGTGGGATACCCTTGTGGAGATTCATCCTATTTACTTAATTGATTTTAATGTGGAGATTCATCCTAATTACTTAATTAATATGGACCTAATTACATAATCGATTACAACTACCTAATCGATTGTAAAATATTGCCTTTGAATATGTGATCTTGGACCTCTCTTTGTTGCCTTACGATATTACGGCATTATGGTCATGTCCCGCGAATGTGGGGATACACCTAGCAAAGACCCTTCGGTTAAATCATCATGTCCCTATAAAATAAATCATAGTCCCTCGGATGTTGCCTGCGAATATATGATGTTGCCCCTCGATGACCCTTCGTTGTAGCCTACGGTTAAATGATGATCGTCCCTTCGAATGCTAAGGTATCCTTACAAATGTTGCCTTCAATGACCAAACGATGACCCTACGATGACCCTTTACATCCAAAGGGATAAAACTACTTACTTCTCAATAGTAAGGACAGTTTTACCCTCATAAGGATAGGAAATACCCATAAAGACCTTGGGTAGGTATAACTCTTAATTGCTGGCTCACAACCTAAGACATTTTTCATACCTCACACTTTGCAAATACTAGAAGATCACCACTTGGTATACATTCGTACTAGAATCATTGCCAAGTTATATTTTTCTAAACCGCTTTCAAAACTAAACGAGATAACCACTTTGTATACATTCGTACAAGAATCATTACAAAGTTAAACTCTCTTTTCAAAACATTTTAAGCAATTCACAAACACCTTTTTCAGACAAACATAAGTGATCAAGCAATTAAGAGCCCATGGATAACCATGGATACAAAGGGTGCTAACACCTTCTCTTTGTATAATGTACCTCCCGAACCCAAAATCTAATTACGGTCTTTCCTGTTCTTTTCCACCTTTCCTTATTGGATAAAAGAAAAGTCGGTGGCGACTCTTGCTATCCGCGACATTTGCTTTTCAAAGCAAAACACTTAAAGTCAGTTCACCGTATGACAGAACTGGCGACTCTGCTGGGGACCCTTAAAAAGAGAGGTTACCTTAAAAACAAGATCACTTATTCAAATTGTCTGATTTACTTTTAAGGGATTGCTTGGGTATTTTGATGCTTGAGTGAAAGATCCTACACCCGGATCTAATGTACCTTAGGTAAGTAGCAATAGATCATCGCGACTATCCGGCGTATACTGGAATGGTCAAAATGATGGCTACGGTTAATGTGACACTTTGGATGTCCTGATGTTCCTCATGTTTACTTGAGGAAAAATTTGGCTTCCGCGTGGTGTCATCAAAGCATTAACCAGACCTTTAGAACCCTAATTGACTCATCCTAGCCATTAGAAAGTAGTGAGATAACTGACTTCGGTTCCGACTGAGGTTGGTTGAGACTCGATACTACACTCTTTGAGATTGGACTTTAGGGAAGCTTCGGTCAACCACTTGGTGTTGCACTGAAGCGGACTTAAAGGAAAGTCAATGATTTGAGATCCTTCTAGAACCTGTTTACTATTCTAGGACAGGTTGAACCAACCAAACTTCAGTGGGGAGGGTACTTACCTATGGAACTCATGCAAGCCTTAAAACCTAGGAAGGATTGTTGTGTGACTTGTTTGTATTTGTTACTTACTTAACATCATAACATCATAACATCACAACGTCATGACATTGTACTAACCATTTCAAGGACTTAGGGATTTAACGTTGCTTTGTTTTGTAAGGCTATGGCTTCCAGGAAGACCATCCGGATCAATTTTGTAGCAATCTTTCCTCAACTAAAGGATTTGGTGTCAGAGCTTCCCGATCATGCTCAGTTCATCAAGAAACATGGTTCTATCCTCAATTTGGTTACCACTGGTTTCAAAGAAGATATGATGAGAGTTCTATTCCAGTTCTTCGATCCTAAACATCATTGCTTCACCTTCCCAGATTATCAGTTGGTGCCCACGTTAGAAGAATTCTCCAGGCTGCTTGGGATACCTATTCTTGATCAAACGCCTTTCAGTGGTTTAGAAAGGAGTCCAAAGTCTGAAGAAGTTGCCGCAGCTTTACACGTGACAAAGTCAGACATTGAAGCCAATTGGGTAACAAGAAGTGGAATGAAGGGTTTACTTGCCAAATTTCTGATAAATAAGGCCCGAGAATTCCTAAAACTTATGGATGTCCATGCTTTCGAAGATGTCCTAGCATTACTAATCTATGGTTTGGTGTTATTCCCTAATCCAGACCAATTCATAGACGTGAATGCTATTAAGATATTCCTCACTCATAACCCTGTGCCTACCTTGCTCGGAGACATTTTGCATTCCCTTCACACCCGTACTATGAAGAGGCAAGGGACTCTCATGTGCTGCATACCGTTATTGTCTAGGTGGTTTATTTCTCACCTTCCTCAATCAATCTTGAAGAATGAGCGAAATCTGAAATGGTCTCAAAGGATAATGTCACTCTCCCATTCAGACATCCGTTGGTGTCCCAGTCTTAGAGAAAATGTTATCCTCATCGACCGTTATGGAGAATTCTCTAATGTACCACTCATGGGGATAAGAGGAGGTATTACTTATAATCCTGCTTTAGCCCTACGTCAGTTTGGTTGTACTCGAAGAGATGGTCCACATGAAATGATTATCCAAGGCACGGTGTTTGACTATGACAACGATTCTCAAAGTCTCCGTCAAAGGTTTGTACGAGCTTGGGGCATGGTAAAAAGAAGTACTTTAGGACAGAAAAACTCTATTCCTATGGAACCTTATCTTAGATGGGTACGCGCCAGAGCTCGTGAACTTGTCATGCCATATCTTGCAGTCGGACCGCGGATTGTTGAACCAGAAGTTGAAGGAGGTACTCCTCAGATCATTCCTTATCCAGATATGCCTACCGATGTGGAAGAATTAAAGAGATCCTGGATCCAGTTGAGAGAGGAAAGGGATACTTTTGAGACTCAGTGCGTTGCAGAAAGGAAGAAAGTATTAGAGCTCACCAGCCAGCTTAATGAGGAACGAAGACTCAATACATATCTTCGCCCAAAAAGAAGCCGTCCCTGGGAGATTTGAGCTTTTATTATTTCCTTTTTGTAATGAACATTGATTAAAGAAATTATTAATAAAAGTTTCCCTCTTTTTGGTGGTTTACGCAAAGTTAAATTCCAGGAGTCCTTGAAAACATTTCATACATTGCATAGCATAACATAACATTGCATAACAGGTATCCTAAAAGATCAATATTCTCACGATCTTCCTTCCAAACAGAAAAATGGCTCTCGAACAAACTGTCAAAGATCTCCAGGCTCAGAATGCTCAATTCCAGGAGATGATGCTGAGCTTATCCAAGGGGCAGGAGGAACTGAAGGCTCTCTTGCTCGAGAAGAAGAAAGACCAGAAACCTGTGAGTTACATTAACCCGGGAAGAAGGCGTAAAGGGCAGGTTGCAAGAGTCAAGATTAGACTTCCGAAGGATCAAGAAGAGGAAATAGAAAATGATTCAGGAGAGGAGGATGTTGATCTCTTCAACTCTGAGGACGACGATGAAGATTATGAGAATGAACAGTACTCTCCACGAGATGGCAAGTACAAGTTGCTGGAAGAACGTATGCTAGCTATGGAGGGTCAGAAGGCGCCCGGTCTGGATTTCGAAAGCTTGGGACTGGTCTCTGATGTGGTCATTCCTCGCAAATTCAAGATCCCCACTTTCACTAAGTATGATGGTGCGTCTTGTCCTCAGATGCATCTGAGAGCTTATGTGAGAAAGATTCAGCTGTATACCACTGATAGGAAACTAGGGATCCATTTCTTCCAGGAGAGCCTGTCTGGCACGCAGTTGGAGTGGTATTATCAGCTCGAGAGCTCTAACATCCGCACCTGTACTGATTTAGCGACAGCTTTCTACAAGCACTACCAGTACAATTCTGAATTGGCGCCTACTCGGCTACAGTTGCAGAATATGACTATGGGATCTAAAGAAAGCTTCAAAGAATATGCTCAAAAATGGAGAGATTTGGCTGGCAGAGTCAAACCCCCCATGACTGATCGAGAATTAGTGGACATGTTTATGAGCACACTGACTGGCCCATTCTACAGCCATCTAATGAGAAGTTCCTCATCGAGTTTCACTGAACTTATATTAACAGGTGAGCATGTGGAACGCGGCATTCGAAATGGAAAGATACAGGCGGCTACCTCTGATCCTCCGGAGACTCCTAATGACATCACTGCCCCTCTGCTGTGGAAGATACTGATAACGATTGTGACTTGGATAGTTGGATTTTCCCAACAATTGGCGACGGACTCAATAATTGGAAGGCTGAAGACACTATCCTGATTTCCTTTAGTCAGGAGTAATTGTTATTGCTTATTTTAATGTATTAAATTTTGTTAAAGGTTTTGTCATTTTTATAAGCATATTCACATTCAATAAATCAATGGACCTTTTTGCATTCAAATATTGCGCTCTTTATCTTTCCTGTCATCTTTCAAATAAGCTATGTTTTCTTGCACACACTCACGTAACAATTTGCCGATCCATATCCACTCTGGATCCTGTTGGTAATAATTCTGCTACTGTGCATTACGACTTTGAAAATCCGATCTACCAAGCCGAGGATGGAAGTGAGGAAGTTTGTGAAGTACCTGAGAACTTGCCAGACTGTTACTGCAAGAAGGAAAGACCATACAGCCGCAGGAATAATCAATTGAAACTGTGAATCTGGGTACTGAAGTAGACAAGAACATTACTGAGGAAAAATCAAGAGATAATATGGAATGATGAATGTCAAGAAGCTTTTGACAAAATCAAGAAGTATCTCCAAGAACCTCCAATTCTGATGCCACTAGTTGAAGGAAGACCTCTAATCATGTATTTGACCGTGTTAGAAAATTCAATGGGGTGTGTCGGGGCAACATGACGAGTCTGGTCAAAAAGAGCATGCAATATACTACCTTAGCAAAAGGTACCGACTGTGAAACAAGATACTCCCAGCTCGAGAAAGCTTGCTATGCTTTGGCTTAGGCTGCTCGCCGACTAAGACAGTATATGTTGAATCATACCACTTTATTGATTTCTAAGATGGATCTTATTAAATATACATTCGGAAAACCTGCTCTCTCCAATTTGAACAACAAAATGATTACTGAACTCTGCACGCAGTTCAAAATAAAACACCACAACTCTTCTCCGTACCGGCCAAAGAGGAACGGCGCCGTGGAGGCCGCTAATAAGAACATCAAGAAGATCATACAAAAGATGACAGTAACATACAAAGACTGACATGAGATGTTACCATTTGCTCTTCATGGTTATCGCACTTCAGTACGCACTTCGCCAGGGGCAACTCCCTTCTCTTTAGTCTACGGAATGGAAGCCGTCCTACCGGTGGAGGTTCAGATTCCCTCTCTAAGAATCATGAAAGAGGCAGGTTTAGATGAGGATGAATGGATTCAGACTCGACTCGATCAGATAAATTTGATTGATGAAAAGAGACTCGCGGCTGTTTGTCATGGGCAGATATATCAGAAGCGCATGACCCGGGCATTTAACAAAAGGGTCAAGAGAAAGGTGTATCAAATCGGCGAATTGGTGATCAAGCGTATCATTCTACCACAAAGTGATCCCAGGGGCAAATGGACTCCCACATACAAAGGGCCATTTGTAGTTAAGAAGGTATTCTCTGGTGGAGCCATGATACTTGCTACGATGGATGGCGAAGACTTCCCACATCCCGTGAACGCAGACATAGTAAAAAAATACTACGCATAAAAGAGACCCTCTAGGTCGACGTACCTAGGCAAAAGTAAGGGCATCCCGGCGAACCAAAAGGGTTCGGGCAAAAATTAGGGATAAACATGTACACCCGGCAAGTCGAAAACCTGAAAAGGCGGCTTGGGCAAAAAAGGGTATCCCGGTGGACAGAAAACCTGAAAAGGAGGTCCAGGCAAAAAGTAGGGATTGAAAGCGTGTGACTATGTCCTGTTCTCAGACAGCTTCATCCAAGTTCAAGGGACTTAACAAGCCAATCACTTCTATCCGACAGCAGGAGATGAGATGCTTGAAGACATAATGACAGTAGCAGAATTAAAATCGATAGGACTTTTCCTTCATAGCTTTTTCTTTATGTTCTCGACGATTTCCTCTTACTAGGATTTCTGTCTCTTTGTACACAAATTGCCTGTTTATAGGCCCTCTTTCAAGCTCAATACAATTTTATTCCCAAAAAGATACTTTTGTTTTACTTTCTCTGCTTTGTTTGCGTAAACGTCCATTGATTTAATTCGAATTAATATATGCATTTGAATATGACCGATGTTTATCAAAATACATGCATAAAACGGAAATAGCAATTACTAAAAGACTTCAGGATCGAGGAGAAGGTCTAACCATGTTTTCCAACGAATCCAGTTGCTAATTCTATTCCCCAGCATAAACCAGTTACTCCCCAGAAGGAATTGGCATCGTTACACAGACGGATCATCTCCTCCATCCCCCCATCCAGGCTCTGTTAAATATTTCTACCATCAGACAGAAATCAAGTATCCCTAGATGAGAGAGGGTCATCAATACAAGTATCTCCAACCAGAAGATGGGGGTTTATTTTCCCCAGGGAGTCACCAGAAAAAACTTTTCAGACGCATAATTCATTCATTACATCATTTCACAACATACGCATGCATACATTGTTCGCATTTATTTTCATAAGCATAAAACATCTCATGCATCATGACATGGCATGGAGCTAACTTTATTTTTCAGTTAATTATCCTCCTGATACAGTCAAAACAAAGGTCCATCCAGACGGACATCTTTATCAATTACATTCAAGATTCAACTACATCTCTCAAATACGATCCATATGAGCATTCACTCTGGCAAGCGCTCTGATATCCGCCCAATGGTGGCATCATTAAGCCCACCCCAGATATTCATTCCAAATACAACATATACAAATACTATCAGATATAGCCTAGCGTATGGTTCACTCTGATTCAGCTCAACATATGACTCCTTCAACTCAGATACGATCTAACGTACGATCCATTCTGACCTTCAACTACTCCAATACGGTCTAATGTACGACTCAGTTGGACCTTCGAATCCTCAGATACTGCCCAGCGTACGGTACATTCCGGGGTGTAGTCTAGCGTACGACTACTTTCTTCTTCAGATACAGCCTAACGTACGGCTTATTCTGCAACTCAGATACGATCTAGCGTACGATCCATTCTGATTCTACCTTCGTCAGATACAGCCTAACGTACGGCTCATTCCGCAACTTAGATACGATCTAGCGTACGATCCATTCTGATCTTTCCTCCCCGGCGAAGTCATCCGCCTAATGAATAACTCACTTTGCTATTCAGATACGGTCTAGCGTATGATCCATTCTGATCCCTTATCCCCAACAGCGTATAACACACTCTGACTCCCCAGCGAAGTCGACAGCGTAATGGAGGACTCACTATACGGTCTAGCGTATGACCCGGTATGACACCCATGTCTTCAGATATCATCTAATGCACGACGCACTCTGAAGCTCTCATCATCAAACTTCCTGGATGGCATCTTTAAGGCCATCTTCATCAAGACTAACTGTTGATTAACAAGTGAAAATTTTGGGGCATTCTAAGTGTTCAATAATCTTCCACCTCCAGACCACGAATGACGTACATACCATTCTAACTCTCTCGGTTCAAGAATATTGAACAGGGGCAGCTGTCATACCCCAAAATTTGCCCGCTAATATTACAAGGCATTTTTCAAGGCACTCCAACTCATTGTTCAAGGCACTGATCTTAAAAGAGCAAAGACCCATCTCACAAATGGCCCAATCCAGAAAAAGACTCAAACTGGCATGCTCGCTAGGCGAGCAACTCCTTCGCCTAGCGAACCCTTCGCTATGCCACTCGCCTAGTGAAGCTTGCGAATACCAGAAAATTCTGGGCTTCATTCTGAGCCCATTAGGTCATAAAAAGAGCATTATAAATACCACAACTTCAGTGAGAAAAAAAGAGGAGAACAGAAGGAGACGAACCGGAACCCTAGCAATCAAACCTTGGAGGCTAACCAAGAGAATTCAGAGCACCCTAACGGAAATCCTGAAGGCAACTCATTTGCACAAAGTTTACCGCCGCCCAACTCAATCCGATACTAAAAGTGACCTGCCAATTCAACGTTGCAATTCAATTGCAAACAGGTTTGCGCATCACTACTGTTTTATGCTTCCAATCTGTATTCTCTAAATACATAATGCATCATGATTGAATTTTTGGATATGTAATTAGATTTTGCATGTGAGTTTAAGTATGCCTGAATATCCTGAATGTTTGACCATGTTATTTCTGTAATTGAATTCCATAGGGTTCGGAGTGCCGGAAATCGTAATGCTGTCAAACTCAAAACCCGTAGCCGCTCGCTAGCACATCGCTAAGCGAGCATGTAGCGAGCACTCGCTAAGCCTTCGCTAGGCGAGGCAGCAGCGAACATGACAGTCGCTGAATTTTTCTGTTCTGTTTTGCGCATACCTGATCTGATTCATTATAATCATGCATTATTTCGCCTGACATTACTACTGCTGTGTTTCTGTTGTAGTGCAATTCTCAATTGCACTTTGTCTCGATATTCTAACCCATTTGCTGAATTTTGTAAGGGCTTACATATTCCCGGAAAAGTAGCTTGCTAGGTACTCCACTTTATTTGTGGGATACCCTTGTGGAGATTCATCCTATTTACTTAATTGATTTTAATGTGGAGATTCATCCTAATTACTTAATTAATATGGACCTAATTACATAATCGATTACAACTACCTAATCGATTGTAAAATATTGCCTTTGAATATGTGATCTTGGACCTCTCTTTGTTGCCTTACGATATTACGGCATTATGGTCATGTCCCGCGAATGTGGGGATACACCTAGCAAAGACCCTTCGGTTAAATCATCATGTCCCTATAAAATAAATCATAGTCCCTCGGATGTTGCCTGCGAATATATGATGTTGCCCCTCGATGACCCTTCGTTGTAGCCTACGGTTAAATGATGATCGTCCCTTCGAATGCTAAGGTATCCTTACAAATGTTGCCTTCAATGACCAAACGATGACCCTACGATGACCCTTTACATCCAAAGGGATAAAACTACTTACTTCTCAATAGTAAGGACAGTTTTACCCTCATAAGGATAGGAAATGCCCATAAAGACCTTGGGTAGGTATAACTCTTAATTGCTGGCTCACAACCTAAGACATTTTTCATACCTCACACTTTGCAAATACTAGAAGATCACCACTTGGTATACATTCGTACTAGAATCATTGCCAAGTTATATTTTTCTAAACCGCTTTCAAAACTAAACGAGATAACCACTTTGTATACATTCGTACAAGAATCATTACAAAGTTAAACTCTCTTTTCAAAACATTTTAAGCAATTCACAAACACCTTTTTCAGACAAACATAAGTGATCAAGCAATTAAGAGCCCATGGATAACCATGGATACAAAGGGTGCTAACACCTTCCCTTTGTATAATGTACCTCCCGAACCCAAAATCTAATTAAGGTCTTTCCTGTTCTTTTCCACCTTTCCTTATTGGATAAAAGAAAAGTCGGTGGCGACTCTTGCTATCCGCGACATTTGCTTTTCAAAGCAAAACACTTAAAGTCAGTTCACCGTATGACAGTACGTAAGCACAAGACCAAAGGTCTTGTCAAACACAAAAATATAATTAATGAATTCTTTTCTCATCCTCCATTTTATTTGTCTGTAAACATCACTTTGTACAAAATACATATGAACACAAAAAGGGCTCCCTAGGACTACCTAGGACACTTTGGGTACTAACACCTTCCCTCTGGGTAACCAACCCCCTTACCTATGATCTTTGACTTTTAATAGATTTTATTTGAAAACTTCTTACTTTTTGGGTTTTGTTCGTACTTTTTTCTCTTGGAAACAATAAAAGCGCGGTGGCGACTCTTGTTAATTGATTTCTAGCTTGTCAATAGCTTGATGATCATGAATTTCCTGCTATAGAAGTTAAGTGGCGACTCTACAGGGGTGTAGTCTCCAGTGGGTTTAGCCTACTTTTTATGTGAATATATTTCTATATATGTGATGTTTGTATATATATATATATATATATATATATATATATATATATATATATATATATATATATATATATATATATATATATATATATATATATATATATATATATATATATATATATATATATATATATATATATATGTATGTATGTATGTGTGATATAATCTGCTTGTTGTGCTTGGTGATCTCTGAGTGGTAAGATAAGTTCTAACCCGAACTTGAGTGCAATTAAGATAGGAGGATGGTATAGTCATGTTCAACTTGTGTGGAGTAGTCCCTAACAAGTTGACTTGAGATCCATCTGCTCAGTGGAGACTACTTTGGATTTGGAAATGTCACGCAAGTTTTTATGGTTAGGCATTACTATTTCTAATTGGGTCTGAGAAGCTGGGGACCTTAGAACATTTAACCCATCTTGGCCTATTTAGGACGTAGTGCGGAAACTGTTCAGGTGTAGACTTGATAACAGTTGTTACACGATACTACACTCAGACGAGTTTCTCTTGAGAATATTATGGGTCGATGAGTCAGTCATCTTAACCTGTAACATCCGATAGATGGAATTAAGACTCTAAGAAATTTTTAGAACTTGATCTACAGGTTTTTATCCTTAGTTCACTCCTTTGGGATGGTTCTTACCCAGACTACATGCTCGTGACTTACAACAAACCCTTGATTCTTGGTTGATCCAATCAAGTCTTGTCAATATTAATGGAACTTGGGTGTTGATAAGGTGTAAACCATAATCCACCAAAATGGATGATTGATCTTGATAATGACTTGATTCATCCCTTGACCTTTGTTTGCCTTGTGTATGATCCCTTATTTGTGATTGTTATATTCATGCATTCATGCGCATCATAACATTCATCACACGAAAATTTCCAGGAACTAAGGTATCATTTGCAAATATTTTCACACCATGGATTATGGACGAAGGAACACTAAGAAGTACAGTTTCAGATGTCCCGACTCGAAAGAGTTAAGGAAGCTAGCACTTTTGTATTAAATCCCTTGACTTCAAACAACGTCATGGGAAGCTTCTGTCTATCTTGTCTGTTGATGTGGTTGAAGGACTCTTTAGTGTGCTAGTGCATTTCTATGATCCTCTCTATCGTTGTTTCACTTTCCCAGATTATCAGCTTGTGCCTACCTTGGAGGAGTATTCTCATCTTTTGGGGATACCTATTTCTAGTATAGTGTCTTTTAGTGGATTGGAGTAGATTCCTCTATCTAGTATTATTGCTGAAGCTCTTCACTTGAAGAAGTTTGAGATAGAGGCTCATTGGTTGAAGAAAGGAGGGTTATTTGGGATGCCATCTGATTTCCTCATCAAGGAAACTACTACTTTTGCTCAAGCTGGTAGTGTGGATGCTTTTTAAGTTATCTTTGTGTTGCTCATCTATGGATTAGCTTTGTACCCTAACATTGACGGTTTTATTGATGTTAACGCCATTAGACTTTTCTTGATTGGGAATCCTGTGCCTACTTTGTTGGGTGATATGTATTTCTCTTTGAATCTAAGGAATTCTAAGGGTGGTGGAATGATTGTCTGTTGCATTCCTCTTCTGTACAAGTGGTTTATTTCGCACTTGCCTCAGACACCTGCTTTTGTGGAGAACAAATAATGTCTAAGATGGTCTCAGAGACTTATGTCTCTCACTAATGATGATATAGTTTGGTATGATCCGTCCTTAAGCAGCTTGGAGATTATTGATAGTTGTGGTGAATTCTCTAATGTGCCTCTCATTGGTACACAAGGAGCAATTAATGACAACCCTGCTTTGGCTCATCGTCAACTTGGGTTCCCCTTGAGAGACAAACCTAATAACATGTTGTCAGAAGGTCTTTTCTATCAAGAGGGTAAAGATCCCCAACATTTGAAGCAGAAGATTGTGCATGCTTGGCATAATGTGCATAGGAAAGGAAGATCCGAGCTTGGTTCGCGCAATTGTGTAGCTTTGGAAGCTTACACTCTTTGGGTGAAGAAGAGAGCTATGGAGTTGAAGATGCCTTATCCTTGTTAAAGACCTATGTCTATGGTTGTGGTTGAGCCATTAACTCTCCCTAACCATGATGTAGAGGAGTTGGAAGACGCGCTCGCTAAGATGAAGGAAGAGAAGGATATGTGGGAAGAGCGTTTCCGTGCTTTGAGCAAGAAGCATGAAGAGTTGCAGTTGGAGTCTAAGGACAAAGATGCACTGATTGAGCTACTTGAAGACCGAGTGACGAAGAGACAGAGAGAGCCAGAGGTTTCATCTTATAGCATGCCTCAGCTTTCCGTTGCTTGGAAGAAGATTGTTGACCATCTTGTCCTCGAGAAGACTCAGATAAAGGCTTCTTTTGAGACTGAGATCTGTCGCATTCGAAGGAAGTACACGTCTTCAGCCAGATCTTCTGACGTTATTGTTAGGGATCCTTAGGAGGACTAGTCTCCTTTTCTCTTGTATCTTTTTATTCTAGTTTCTGAAATTGTACTCAGTGTAATCCTTCCAATTTATATAAATAAAAAGAAATTTTTGGTCATATCAAATTGTTGCAATTGCCATTCAAATATTATATATATTTGCAAATGATATAGTAAGTTCCTTGGAAATAAAAAATAATCAAGCATTGCATTTCATGCATCATTTGCATAAGTAGGTTTTTACCAGATGTCTGATTGGTGTTTCTTTTGTACTTTAGCCAAGCTGACTCACCGGTACAATACCAGAGTCAATCATTTGAAAATCATGGAACATTTGGAGCAAGAGAACAGAGACATGAAGGACGAGATCGACCGCCTGACTGCCATGTTGGAGTCAGTTCTTGCTGCTCAGAGTTAAGCTTCTCCAACACCTGCAATTTCTCCCGCGAGGACTGTTACTTCAGAGGTGACTACCTCTACCATGCCTACTGCTACCACCCACTTCGCACCGAATATGCCTGCCGGATTCCCATGGGGAATGCTGCCAAACTTTGTACCTGAAGGCTTTGCGCCTACCTTTGCTTCTATGTCGGCATCTAGCCCGGTCATGTCCGTGCCACCTCCCGTTGTGCACACTTTGCCTCGTGTAGAGGATACCATCTATCATTCCGAGTTGTCTAAGGGTCCGGATGTTTATGAAAAGATGGACGAAATGAAAGATCAATTTCTTGAGCTGCGCAAGGAATTAAAGACGCTGAGAGGTAAAGATCTGTTTGGGAAGAGTGTTGTCGAGTTATGTTTGGTACCCAATGTAAAAATCCCGGTGAAGTTCAAAGTGTCTAACTTTGAAAAGTATAAGGGGAACTCTTGCCCGCTCAGTCATCTTGTGATGTATGCTCGCAAGATGTCAACTCAGACAGATAATGACCAATTACTTATTCACTACTTCCAGGATAGCTTGACTGGTGTTGCACTCTGTTGGTACATGGGGTTGGATAGTGCAAGCATTCGCACTTTCAATGACTTAGGAGAGGCTTTTGTAAAGCAATACAAATATAACATGGACATGGTGTCGGATAGAGACCAGTTGAGGTCTATGTCTTAGAAGGACAAAGAGACATTGAAAGAGTACGCGCAAAGATGGAGGGAGTTGGCTGCCCAGATTACTCCTCCTTTGGAGGAGAAAGAGATGACAAAGATCTTCTTGAAAACCCTGAGTTCATTTTATTATGAACACATGATCGCTAGTGCCCCCAGTGATTTTATCGAAATGGTAAATATGGGGATGAGACTTGAAGAAGGAGTCCGTGAGGGACGGTTGTCAAGAGATGAGGCGTCAACGAGTAAGAGGTATGGCAGTAGTTTCAGCAAGAAGAAGGACAGTGAAGCGAACGCAGTAATCAGTGGGAGGCAGAGGAGGTCTCAGATCAGAAGAAATCCACCACCCCGTCAACATCATCATCATCAAGTATCATCAGTAATTCCGGTATTTTCTAATCGACAAGAAACACCAATTCAACAACAACAACGTCAACGTCAACAACAACAACAACCGCAACAAAGAACAAACACCTACAACAATAACAATACCAACAACAATCATCACCAGCAACAGAACTTCAAGAGGAAGAAGGTCTCTTTTGACCCAATTCCTATGTCATACGCAGAGTTGTATCCATCCCTGGTCCTCAAAAATTTGATTCAACCAAGGAATCCGCCGCAAATCCCAGAACCACTTCCTTGGTGGTATAAACCCGAGCTTCGTTGTGCTTTTCATCAGGGTGCACCCGGGCATGATGTTGAAAACTGCTATCCACTGAAATATGAGGTTCAAAAGCTTATGAAGAGTGGTATGGTATCCTTTGAGGACCGCGCGCCAAATGTGAAAGCAAACCCTTTGCCCGCTCATGGGAACTCTTCAGTGAATATGGTGGACAGTTGTCTTGGAGAATTCAAGGTTTTTGATGTCCGGTTTATCCGAAGATCTTTGGTGCAGATGCACAAGGATATTTGTATGGTGAGTGATTGTGAACATCACCATGATGGTTGTGTTGTTTGTAGTGTGAACCCAAGAGGGTGTGATGTAGTGAAAAGGGACATCTAACGTCTGATGGATGAAGGCATGATTCAGATTGTTCAATCTCGTCATGTAGATGACGACGTAAATATCATAGTGCCCATTTTCAAGCAGCAAGAGCGGTTGGTAATTCAGTATGATAGCAGCAGTAACAATAGATAAGTATCGCCGTTAGTAATACGGTTAGCGGGCCCAGTCTTGTATTCATCTGATAAGGTTATACCTTACCAATACAATGCTACAATGATAAAGAATGGTCAAGAGGTCTAGTTACCTACGACTAGTTCAGTAGTGAGCATTGCCGATGTAACGAAAGTGACCCACAGTGGTCGAGTGTTTGGACCGATGTTCTCGGAAAATAAAGAGGAAACGATTTTTGGTAAGAAGGCGGAGGTGCCTAATGTAGATCCAGTTGGTTGTTCAAAGGATAAGTCTGGTGAATCCAACAACTTGAATTCTAATGATGATGATGAGGTACTCCGATTAATAAAAAGGAGTGAATTTAATGTGGTCGAGCAGCTGCTCCAGACTCCCTCAAAGATCTTCGTGTTGTCTCTGCTTTTGAATTCTGAAGCGCACAGAGAAGCACTACAGAGAGTTCTTGAACAAGCATATGTAGAGCAGGATGTTACTATGGATCAATTTGATCAATTGTGGCTAACATCACTTCATGCAATAATCTGAGCTTCTGTGACGAAGAACTCCCTTAGGAGGGAAGAAATCATAATTTGGCTTTGCATATCTCAATGAACTGTAAGGAAGATGCTTTCTCAAATGTGCTTGTTGACACCGGTTCGTCACTCAATGTGCTTCCGAAGTCAACTTTGTCAAAGCTATCCTAACAAGGAGCGCCCATGAGGTATAGTGGAGTAATTGTCAAAGCCTTTGATGGCTCGCGCAAAACGGTAATTGGTGAAGTGGACCTTCCAGTCAAGATAGGTCCGAGTGATTTTCAAATTACTTTTCAAGTAATGGATATCCACCCGGCCTACAGTTGTTTATTGGAAAGTGTAAGACCCCCAATTTTGACCCTAAGATCCCTCATGCAATTCCATCATAAGCATAAGCATTGGGATCATACCTTGGCATCCTCCTTACCCCTTTCTTCATTGGGTTTGTTTTCTGAGAGATCACCAAGCACTTTGTGATTATATCATACTTGTATATTATCATTTTACTAACCAAAATACTAAAAATATGTCTTTGCATTTGCCTAACTCTTTTATAGGTAGGGTATGATCTCATTGATTCATCAAATACACGTCTAGGGTTTAAGACCCTCATGAACAAAGAGCACAACCAATAATTGATTCAAGAATGGTTATGAACATCATATATGATTCCCAATGTTCTCTACATGTTATATTGATCAAGTTTGCTTCAAGAGTTTGAGGGTGATTTGCCTTGGAAACCCTAGTTTGATTGGGTATCTTGAGTAACTTCTCTAACAAGCTATCTCACCAATTGATCAAATTTCTCAAGGGGAACTTAAAATTTCATCATCTTATGCATATATGATCTAGCATGAGTCAATAAAGTCAAGAGAATTGGAAGTTAGCAAGTTGGTTGATGGTGGTTGGCCAGATGAATTCATCTGATCAAAACTGGGTCTCCATAGACCCTATCTCCTACACTTTTCACCATATGAAAATGATTCCAAGAGAAAACATACTCTAAATGACATTAAAAACAACTTTCATGTTGAGACCTAGAGCTAGTTTTTCTTAGAAAATCATTTTCTATGTTGAAACATTATAGGTCATTTTGTCTAAACCCTAATTTGAAAGTCAACTTCCCAAGGCCATAACTTGCTCAAGTTTTATGAGATGGAAGATTTCTAAGTTGCATAATCAAATTCAATGTGTCTACTTCAACCTTTATGTTTGTAGTGGGATCTAATTCAACTTCTTTGAACATGTGATATGAGGCTACATTATAGGTCACTTTTGACCTATACCATTGATCAAGTGATTTTTCCAAACTTCAAAAATGCATAACTCTATCATTTAAAACCCAAATGACATGAAATTTGTTACCATTTTGAAGGTATTTGATAGATATACAACGTTTATGAAGACACTTTTCTCATTTGAAGCTCCTATAAAAAGTTAAGTAAGGTGGAATATTGAGACATATGGCTTGACACTTAGAAAAATTTTGATATGTCAAATTTTTCCAAACTTCCACCTAAAATTTCTCCAAGTTCCAAGCTCCAAATGGAAAAGTGTTCAACATCAAACTTGTTCCTCTTGATCTCACCTTTCCAAAGAGCTCAAATTCATTCATTTTGGATGAGAAATGCATAGGCTGCGCATGGCTTAAACAGGCTGATATCATTTGGCAGGGATCCAACTTCAAGCAACAATGTTCAATTGCCTTGCATTCTAAGCTAGCTCCAACAGATCTGATCATTCATTTTGGAATTCAAGCCATCATTTCATGGGCATAACCACACCCATGCACCATGTTATCATCATTTTCCAAATTTGGAAGGTTGAAAAGAGTGTGCAAATATCACATGGATTTGGCTATATATACAACTGCACTTGCTCAGAAATCACACACACATTGCGCCAAGTTTGAACCTCCATTGAAAACCCTTCACTCTCAAAGGATAACTCTGATAAATTCATTTGAATTTGAGCTTGAACCTCCACTGTTTTGGAATTCAATTCTCCAGGAGTCTGTTGCTTCTAAACCTTTCCATTCCTCTCCTGCAAGCAAGTGAAGTGAAGCCAAGCGCAATTTAGATCAAGATCTATCGTGTTCAGACCTCCATTGAAGGTAATTTGCAGAAATTTTAAACTCTTCGATTCTCTCAATTTATTGCAAAATTCCATTGATTCTTGAGTTGTCTGAAGTCCTACCAATGTAGGCAAGAAGATTGAGTTGCTTTGAGGCCAAATCGAAGCAACTCAGATCATGAACCTTATTTTTCAATTCCACATATCTCTTAATATATTTGGAATTGGAGGAATTGGAGGTCATATTCGTGCTCAGTGATGTTTTTTCTTTAAGATCATATCCCTGTTTTGTATTTTGGTGATGGTTCATGTTGACCAGTTCGGTGAAGCTCACCGGAGAAGACAACCGGAGCTCTGTCTCCGGTGATGATGTGTCTTGAGTCTGAACCATGGGATCCATCTTCCACGTTTTAATCTTGATCGTCCCTTGTGAATACCATGTGTACAGTGCTGTTGACTTGGACATATGTGGAACGTGCGCTTTGGATCATCAGATATGCCACCTCAATTAATAATGGAGATCTGATGGTCCACGTATTTTTGAATTTCTGAAATTTCATTTTGATTCCATTTTCTTCAATAATTCATATTAAATTCAATATTGATCCAAAAAATATGGGACTTTCACCAAAAAAATTCAAATATTTTTCTCGTTCATATTCCGAATTAAAATTATTTTTTGGATCATTATTAATATTTTTCATGAATTGATTGATTTTGCATTTGTTTTAAATTGTTTAAAAATATTTTTAAGTGTCCAAAAATTATGAATTTTTTTCTTCAAGTTCCTTTGAGCTTGTTTGACCTATGATAAATCTCATGGCCATTTCTTTGGTGTTTTGATGAGGTTTTAGGATTTGGACAAAACATATTTGAATTTAATGCATTATTTTACTATTTTTAATTGAATAAATGCCATTTTAATTGTGTTGACCACTTGTATTGACTTAATTCAGTTTGATTGTTTGTTGTTGGGCCTTAGTCAAGGTTGATTTGACTTTGTCAAGTTAATATCATTTGATTTAGGGGATTGATGGAATGTACATTCCATCTCCCAAAATGAATGAATGATATAAATTTGGTAAAAGTCCTCCTTTGACCAATTTGTGATCTTCTTCATCCCCTTCCCCTTCATCTAATTCCCCTTCTTCATTCATTCATTTCCATTTGGCCAATGACATCTCAAAGTCCTAATGCTAGTTGTTTGAAAGATTAACATGAGTATGGATGAGATTAGGCCACACCTTTTGCATATTTTTTGTGTGTGGTATGTTTAATGAGCATAGTTTATAATACTATGTCTCCAACATGCATTAACACCAAAAGTTTATTGCCCGGCCTCAAATAGTTGTGACTTCTACATAAGTCCAATTATGATTGCTTAACATAGAGCTAAATTTATGACACAAAAGGCATAAGCATTCTAGTTAGTGAGATTGTAAGTCTCCCCTCTTCCATGGTATTGTATGGAAACTTGGCCTTCTTTCCTTCCTTTGGAAGATGTTTTGGTTCAAGGATCCATGCTTGTGGCAAGTGGGTTAGTGTTCTCCAAAGAATGTCTTGAAATCAAAAGGAAAACAAAACTAACTATTGACTTTTAACTTTGAGTCTTTACTTTAATGCAATTTACTTTTAGCACTTTATTTCATTTGCCATTATACATATCATTCTAATTGTTTATATTAATGTAATTTTCACTTTGTCCATTTGGACCATATAGTGTGATATATTTTGTTTTTGAGTTACTTTGTTTGCTTGTTTGGTCTTTGACCATTAATGTACATAATAATAACAAAAACCCTAAAAGTCTTTTGAATGGACTGTTGGTCTGATCTTGCCCAATAGGACTTAGAACTTAGACAACATTCCTTTGCTAATGGACTTGGCCAATGCCAATTTGTTGAAGAACCAAGTGCTTGCAATTTTATTTCATCTGATACATCATTCAAGATCTCTCCAGTTCATCTGCAACATTGATCATTGTGAAGCTGTTATGTTGAACCTGTGACTTGTGGAGTTCATCTGCTACATGGGCTATTTTGAAGAAGTTCATGAAGTGGATAAGCTTGGATGAGGCCATCTTTATTTGATGCCTTTGCTCTTCAAGATTGATATAATTGTGCATATTGTGTGTGGTTTGATTAAAAAAGTCCAAGGGAATTTTGGGTTTCTATTAACATACTTGTCTATTGGATTGCTACCCATTTGGTCAGATATTTTCAACTCTAAACTTTTAAATTTTTGTGCATAGGGTAGTCTCTTCATCTTCTCCCCATTTCTTTAATTTCAAAATCTCTCCCTCCATTTTCAAAACCTTCTTTGTGTGAACTACTTTTGTTTTAAACTTTGACCACTTTTGCAAAAGATAGAAACTTTGGCCTTATGCCATTGCATTTTCAAACTTATTTTCTTAAATCAAACTTGTAAATAAACTTAACTATACTTGACTTAAACTTTCAAAAAGCCAAAACAAACTAACTCATTCAAAACATTTTAGGCCTTTGTGCCTTTCAAACTTAAATTTTGTTAAAACGGACACACTCATTTTTGAAATTTATAGCACAAACTACGAGGTTTTGATCCCTCATTTTTATGTTGGTACGTAGGCACGAGACCGAAGGTCTTGTCAAACACAAATAATTAATGAATTATTTTCTCAGCCCCCCATTCTATTTGCTTGTAAACATCACTTTTTACAAAATACATATGCACACAAAAAGGGCTCCCTAAGAGTACCTAGGACACTTTGGGTGCTAACACCTTCCCTCTATGTAACCAACCCCCTTACCTGTGATCTCTGATTTTTATTAGTTTTTATTTGAAAACTTCTTACTATTTGGGTTTTGTTCATACTTTTTCCCTTTTCCCTTGGAAACAATAAAAGCGCGTTGGCGACTCTTGTTAATTGATCTCTAGCTTGTCAATAGCTTATTGATCATGAATTTCCCGCTACAGAACTTAAGTGGCGACTCTGCTGGGGAGTAGTCTCCAGTGGGTTTAGCCTACTTTTTGTGTGAATATATTTGTCTATATATGATGTTTGTATATATGTATGTGTGATATAATCTTCTTGTTGTGCTTGGTGATCTCTGAGTGGTGAGATAAGTTCTAACCCGAACTTGAGTGCAATTAAGATAGGGGATGGTATAGTCATGTTCGACTTGTGTGGAGTAGTACTTAAAAAGTTGGCTTGAGATCCATCTGCTTAGTGGAGACTCCTTTGGATTTGGAAAAGTCACACAAGTATTTGTGGTTAGGCATTACTACTTTTAATTGGGTCTGAGAAGTTGACGACCTTAGAACACCTAACCCATCTTGGCCTATTTAGGACGTAGTGTGGAAACTGTTCACGTGTAGACTTGATAACAGTTGTTACACGATACTACACTCAAACGAGTTTCTCTTGAGAATATTATGGGTCGATGAGTCAGTCATCTTAACCTGTAATATCCGATAGATGGAATTAAGACTCTGGGAACTTTTTAGAACATGATCTACAGGTTTTTATCCTTAGTTCACTCCTTTGGGATGGTTCTTACTCAGACTCCATGCTCGTGACTTGTAACAAACCCTTGATTCTTGGTTTATCCAATCAAGTCTTGTCAATATTCAATGGAACTTGGGTGTTGATAAGGTGTAAACCACAATCCACCAAAATGGATGATTGATCTTGACAATGACTTGATTCATCCCTTGACCTTTATTTTCCTTGTGTGTGATCCCTTATTTGTGATTGTTGCATTCATGCATTTCATGCGCATCATAACATTCATCACGCAAAAATTTCAAGGAACTAAGGTATCACTTGCAAATATTTTCAGACCATGGATTGTGGACGAAGGAACACTAAGAAGTACAGTTTCAGATGTCCAGATCTGAAGGAGTTAAGGAAGATAGCATCTTTTGTATTAGATCCCTTGGACTTCAAACAACGTCATGGGAAGCTTCTGTCTATCCTGTCTACTGATGGGGTTGAAGGACTCTTGAGTGTATTGGTGCAGTTTTATGATCCTCTCAACCATTGTTTCACTTTCTCAGATTTTCAGCTTGTGCCTACCTTGGAGGAGTATTCTCATCTTTTGGGGATACCTGTTTCTAGTAGAGTGCCTTTTAGTGGATTGGAGGAGATTCCTCGATCTAGTATTATTGCTGAAGCTCTTCACTTGAAGAAGTATGAGATAGAGGCTCATTGGGTGAAGAAAGGAGGATTGTTTGAGTTGCCATCTATTTTTCTTCATTAAGGAAGCTACCACTTTTGCTCAAGCTGGTAGTATGGATTCTTTTGAAGCTATCTTTGTGTTACTCATCTATGGATTAGTTTTGTTCCCTAGCATTGTCGGTTTTGTTGATGTTAACACCATTAGACTTTTCTTGATTGGGAATCTTGTGCCTACTTTGTTGGGTGATATGTATTTCTCTTTGCATCTAAGGAATTCTAAGGGTGGTGAGACGATTGTCTGTTGCATTCCTCTTCTGTACAAGTGGTTTATTTCACACTTGCCTCAGACACCTGATTTTATGGAAAACAAACAATGTCTAAGGTGGTCTCAGAGACTTATGTCTCTCACTAATGATGATATAGTTTGGTATGATTCGTCCTTAAGCAGTTGTGTTAAATTCTCTAATGTGCCTCTCATTGGTACACAAAGAGGAATTAGCTATAACCCTGCTTTGGCTCTTCGTCAACTTGGGTTCCCCTTGAGAGACAAACCTAATAACATGTTGTTAGAAGGTCTTTTCTATCAAGAGGGTAAAGATTCCCAACGTTTGAAGCAGAAGATTGTGCATGCTTGGCATAATGTTCATAGGAAAGGAAGATCTGAGCTTGGTCCGTGCAATTGTGTAGCTTTGGAAGTTACACTCTTTGGGTGAAGAAGAGAGCTATCGAGTTGAAGATGCATTATCCTTGTGAAAGACCTATGTCTATGGTTGTGGTTGAGTCATTAACTCTCCCTAACCAAGATGTAGAGGAGTTGGAAGATGCGCTCATCAAGATGAAGCAAGAGAAGGATATGTGGGAAGAGCGTTTCCATGCTTTGAGCAAGAAGCATGAAGAGTTGCAGTTGGAGTCTAAGGACAAAGATGCATTGATTGAGCTACTTGAGGATCGAGTGACGAAGAGACATAGAGAGCCAGAGGTTTCATCTTCTAGCATGCCTCAGCCTTCCGTTGCTTGGAAGAAGATTGTTGACCAGTTGGTCCTCGAGAAGACTCAGATGAAGGCTTCTTTCGAGACCGAGATTCGACGCATTCGAAGGAAGTACGCGCCTTCAGCCAGATCTTCTGACATTGTTGTTAGGGATCCTTAGGATGACTAGTCTCCTTTTCTCTTGTATCTTTTATTTTGGTTTCTGAAATTGTACTCAGTGTAATGCTTCCAATTTATATAAATAAAAAGAGATTTTTGGTCATATCAAATTATTGCAATTTTAATATTATACATTTACAAATGATATAGTATGTTCCTTGGAAATAAAAATAATCAAGCATTGCATTTCATGCATCATTTGCATAAGCAGGTTTTTGCCAGGTGTCTAATTGGTGTTCTTCTGTGCTTTAGCCAAGCTGACTCACCGATACAATACCAGAGCTAATCATCCAAGAATCATGGAACACCTTGAGCAAGAGAACAGAGAGCTGAAGGACGAGATCGCCTGACTGACTGCCATGATGGAGTCAGTTTCTTGCTGCTCAAAGTCAAGCTTCACCAACACTTGTAACCCCTCCCGCGAGGACAGTTATTTCTGAAGTGGTTACCTCTAATGTGCCTGCTGCCACCGCCCACTTCGCGCTAAACCTACCTACTGGATTTCCGTGGGGAATGCCTCCTAATTTTGTGCCAGAAGGTTTCGCTCCTACCTTTGCTTCCATGCCGGCATCTAGCCCGGTCATGTCTGTGCCACCTCCCATTGCGCACACTTTGCCTCGCGTAGAGGACACCATATATCATTCCGAGCCATCTGAGGGTCTGGATGTCTATGAGAAGATGGATGAAATGAAAGACCAATTTCTTGAGCTGCACAAGGAATTGAAAACGCTGAGAGGCAAAGATCTGTTTGAGAAGAGTGTTGCTGAACTGTGCTTAGTACCCAATGTGAAAATCCCAGTGAAATTCAAAGTACCTGATTTTGAGAAGTATAAGGGGAATTCTTGTCCACTCAGTCATCTTGTGATGTATGCCCGCAAGATGTCAACTCAAACAGACAATGATCAATTGTTCATTCACTATTTCCCGGATAGCCTCATAGGTGCTGCACTCCGTTGGTATATGGGGTTAGATAGTCCAAGCATCCGCACTTTCAATGACCTAGGTGAGGCTTTTGTGAAACAGTACAAGTACAACGTGGATATGGCGTCGAATAGGGACCAATTGAGGTCTATGTCTCAGAAAGATAAGGAGACATTCAAAGAGTATGCCCAACGTTGGAGGGAGTTGGTTACCCAGATCACCCCTCCTTTGGAGGAGAAAGAGATGACAAAAATATTTCTGAAAACTCTGAGTTCATTTTACTATGAACGCATGATCGCTAGTGCCCCTAGTGATTTTACCGAAATGGTAAATATGGGGATGAGACTTGAAGAAGGGGTTCCTGAAGGACGTTTGTCGAAAGACGAGGCGTCAACAAGCAAGAAGTATGGGAGTAGTTTCAGTAAGAGGAAGGATAATGAGACCAACGCAATTTCCAGTGGGAGGCAGAGGAGGCATCAGATCAGAAGAAATCCACCACCCCGTCAACATCATCATCATCAATTATCTTCCATTATTCCAGTATTTTCCAATCAACCAGCAATACCAATTCAACAACAACAACAACATCAATATCAAAATCAACGTCAACAACAACATCAATATCAAAATCAACGTCAACAACAACAACAACCGCAACAAAGAACGAACACCTACAACAACAACAATTCCAACAACAATCATTATCATCAGTAGAACTTCGAGAGGATGAAGGTCTCTTTTGACCTGATTCCTATGTCGTATGCAGAACTGTACCCATCATTAGTCCTCAAAAACTGGATTCAACCGAGAAACCCACCGCAGATCCCATAACCACTTCCTTGGTGGTATAAACCTGAGCTTCGTTGTGCTTTTCATCAGGGTGCACCTGGGCACGATATTGAGAATTGTTATCCGATGAAGTATGAGGTGCAAAAGCTTATGAATAGTGGCATGGTGTCTTTTGAAGACCGCGCGCCTAATGTGAAAGCTAAGCCTTTGCCCGCTCATGGGAATTCTTTAGTGAACATGGTGGACTGTAGTCCTGGTGAATACAACGTTTTTGATGTGCGTTTTATCTGTGGATCATTGGTGCAGATACACAAGGACATCTGTATGGTGAGTGACTATGAACATGATCACGATGGTTGTGATATTTGTAGCGTGAACCCAAGGGGTCTGTTATTGTGAAAAGGGACATCCAGCGTATGATGGATGAAGGCATGATTCAGATTTGTCAATCTCGTCATGAAGATGACGATGTTAATGACATAGTGCTTGTTTTCAAGCAACCAGAGCGGTTGGTGATTCGGTATGATAGCAGCAGTAACAAGAACGTCAATAATAGATCAGTATTGTCGTTGGTAATACGGTTAGCGGGCCCTGTCTCGTATGCATCTGATAAGGTTGTACTGTATCAATACAATGCTACGATGATAGAGAATGGTCAAGAGGTCCCATTACCTACGACCAGTTCAGTGGTGAGCATTGCAGATGTTACGAAGGTGACCCGTAGTGGTCGAGTTTTTGGACCGGTGTTCCCGGAGAATAGAGAAGAAACAGTGGTTGGTAAGAAGGTGGAGCTACCTATTGTAGATCCTGTTGGTTGTTCAAAGGATAAGTCTGGTGAATCAAGCAATTTGAAAGCCAACGATGATGATGAGGTACTCCGACTGATCAAAAGGAGCGAATTTAATGTGGTTGAGCAGTTGCTCTAGACTCCCTCAAAGATTTTCGTGTTGTCTCTGCTTTTGAATTCTGAAGCGCATAGAGAAGCACTCCAGAGAGTTCTTGAACAGGAATATGTGGAGCAAGATGTTACTGTGGATCAATTTGATCATATTGTAGCTAACATCACTTCATGCAATAATCTGAGTTTTTGCGATGAAGAACTCCCTGAGGAGGGAAGAAATCACAATCTGGCTTTGCATATTTCGATGAATTGCAAAGAAGATGCTTTGTCAAACGTGCTAGTTGACACTGGGTCGTCACTCAATGTGCTTCCGAAGTCAACATTGTCAAAGTTATCTTATCAAGGAGCGCCCATAAGTTATAGTGGGGTGATTGTCAAAGCTTTCGATGGCTCGCGCAAGACAGTCATTGGAGAAGTGGACCTTCCAGTCAAGATAGGTCCGAGTAATTTTCATATTACTTTCCAGGTAATGGATATTCACTCGGCCTACAGTTGTTTATTGGGAAGGCCATGGATTCATGAGGCAGGGGTTGTTACTTCCACTCTGCATCAGAAGCTCAAATTTGTCAAGAATGGAAAGTTGGTAATTGTTGGAGGAGAGAAGGCGTTGTTGGTTAGCCATCTGTCATCTTTCTCATATGTGGAAGCTGAGGATGAGATTGGAACTTCGTTCCGAGCCTTGTCTATTGCTGCTGAGAATTGAGTTGGGGAACCTATGTCCTCTCTGAAGGATGCTTAGAGGATTGTTGAAGAAGGTCCTGTTGATCAGTGGGGGCGCGTGGTAGAGGTCGCCGACAACAGAGGAAGAACTGGGTTGGGGTTCCAGAAGGGCTCGTCAATCGTTAGATCTGAACAAATGCAATTCAGCTTCCGTAGCGGAGGGTTCATTCATGGGAATGAACAACACTTAGCTGTTGTGCTAGAGGACAATGAAGAGGAAGACTGCACTAACTTTGTTACGCATGGAGGGACATGCAACAATTGGACTGCTGTTGATATTCCTATTATTTTGCATCGATCTAAGTAATTGCTTTTATATTTTAAAATCCTTCTCATATGCCTAAGGGAGGAGTGAACATTGTTTGGGCATTTTAAATTGATCATCAATAAAATTAATTCTATTCATCCACATCTTTGATGTTTATTTTTACTTTTTGCTTTATTCTGAAAATGGTAATCACAGAAAACATAAATAAACAATATAATTGTTCATATACATAATATTTGGTCACAAATTCACTTCTCTAAAATCAAAATATCAAATCATTATGCAGGTTGGTTCCTAACCCCATTGAATACAATGATCCTTCTCCTTCTCCAAATTTTGAATTTCCTGTGTTTGAAGCCGAGGAGGAAAGTGATGTAGAAGTGAGTGAGGAATTGTCTCGTCTTCTTGAGCAAGATGAAAAGATTATGCAGCCGTTTGAAGAGTAGATTGAGCTAGTCCACTTGGGTTCCGATGAAGATGTGAAGGAAGTCAAGATTGGGTCTCGACTGTGTCCAAATGCTAAGAAGGGGTTGATTGATCTTATTCGAGAGTATTCAAATGTGTTTGCTTGGTTCTATCAAGACATCTCTGGGTTGGATTTTGATATTGTGGAGCATAGATTATCGTTGAAGCCAGAATGCCCGCCAGTCAAGCAAAAGTTGAGAAGAACGTATCCTGATATGGCTGTGAAGATCAAAGAGGAAGTTCAAAAGCAGATTGATACCGGTTTCCTTGTAACTTCTGAGTATCCGCAATGGGTGGCCAATATCGTGCTTGTGCCGAAGAAAGATGGAAAAGTCCGCATGTGTGTTGACTATAGAGATTTGAATAAAGCTAGTCCGAAAGATGATTTCTCTCTTCCACACATTGATATGTTGGTAGACAATACTGCTAAATTCAAAGTCTTTTCGTTTATGGATGGATTTTCCGGATATAATCAGATCAAGATGGCATCCGAAGATATGGAGAAGACCATATTCATTACACCCTAGAGAACATTTTGTTATAGAGTGATGCCTTTCGGTCTAAAGAATGTTGGTGCAACTTACCAGAGAGCAATGACTACTCTTTTTCATGATATGATGCATAAAGAGATTGAAGTGTATGTCGATGACATGATTGCTAAACCAATTGATAAAGAGGAACATGTTGAACATTTGTTGAAGCTATTCCAGCGTTTGAGGAAGTATAAACTCCGCTTGAATCCCAATAAGTGTACTTTTGGTGTTCGTTCTGGTAAGTTGTTGGGCTTTATTATCAGCGAGAAGGGTATTGAAGTTGATCCTACCCAGGTCAAAGCAATACAAGAGATGCCTGCGCCAAAAACTAAGAAGCAAGTCAGAGGTTTTCTCGACCGCTTGAATTATATTTCCAGATTCATTTCCCACATGTGCGCCTATATTCAAGCTTCTTCGGAAAGATCGGTCTTGTGATTGGACCGAAGACTGCCAAAAAGCTTTTGACAATATCAAGGAATATTTGCTTGAACCTCCGATTTTGTCTCCACCTGTGGAAGGAAGGCCGTTGTTCATGTATTTGACTATGCTAGAAGATAGTATGGGTTGTGTCCTTGGTCAGCAAGATGAGACTGGGAAGAAAGCATTTGCAATTTACTACCTCAGTAAGAAGTTCACCGACTGTGAGACTCGGTATTCTATGCTTGAGAACACTTGTTGCGCATTGGCTTAGGCTGCTAAGCGTCTGCGTCAGTATATGTTGAATCATATCACTTGGTTGATATCCAAAATGTATCCAATCAAGTATATATTTGAGAATCCTGCTTTAACTGGGAGGATTACCCGTTGGCAGATGTTGTTATCAGAGTATGATATCGAATACCGATCTCAGAAAGCGATCAAAGGTAGTATCTTGGCTGACCATTTGGCTCACCAACCAAATGAAGATTATCAGTCAGTGTAGTATGATTTTCCAGATGAAGAGATTTTGTACTTGAAAATGAAATATTGTGATGAACCATTGCTAGAAGAAGGTCCAGAACCTGGTTCCCGTTGGGGCATGGTATTTGATGGAGCTGTTAATCAATATGGAAATGGCATTGGGGCAGTGATTATTACTCCTCAAGGCACACATCTACCATTTACAGCTAGATTGACTTTCAAGTGTACAAACAACATGGCAGAATACGAAGCTTGCATTATGGGGCTTGAAGAGGCCATGAATCTCAGAATCAAACATTTGGATGTCTTCGGTGATTCGGATTTGGTTGTGAATCAGATCAAAGGAGAATGGAAGACGAATCAACCTAGTTTGATACCGTATAGAGATTATGTGAGGAGGATTTAAAATTTCTTTACAAAGGTTGAATTTCATCATATCCCTCGAGATGAAAACCGGATGGCAGATGCGCTTGCAACGTTGGCATCAATGATTGTAGTGAAATATTGGAATGAAGTTCCCAACTTGTCTGTAATGCGTCTTGATAGGCCAGCTCATGTGTTTGCTGTTGAAGAGATCAAAGATAAGAAGTCGTGGTATTACGACATCAAATGTTTCCTCCAAAGTCAGATTTACCCGCCTGGGGCATCTTTGAAAGATAAGAAGACTTTGAGAAGATTAGTCGGTAATTTCTACTTGAATGGTGATATACTATACAAGAGAAACTTCGACATGGTTTTGCTCAGATGCAGGGATAGACACGAAGCAGAATTGTTGATGACCGAAGTGCATGAAGGTTCCTTTGGTACTCATTCCAATGGACATGCAATGGCAAAAAAGATGTTACGAGCAGGTTACTATTGGCTAACAATGGAATCTGACTGTTGCAAGTTTTTGAAGAAGTGCCACAAGTGTCAAATTTATGCTGATAAGATTCATATTCCTCTGACACTATTGAATGTTATCTCTTCCCCATGGCCCTTCTCCATGTGGGGAATTGATATGATTGGGATGATTGAGCCCAAAGCTTCGAATGGACATCGTTTCATTTTGGTGGAAATTGATTACTTCACCAAATGGGTTGAAGCGGCATCGTATGTGAATGTAACCAAGCAAGTTTTTGTAAGGTTTATCAAGAATCAGATCATATGTCGTTATGGTGTGCCAAGTAAGATCATTACTAACAATGGATCGAACTTGAATAACAATATGGTTGAAGCTCTTTGCAAAGACTTCAAGATTGCACATCATAATTCTTCTCCCTATAGACCCAATATGAATGGGGTTGTTGAAGCTGCGAATAAGAACATTAAGAAGATTATCCAGAAGATGGTTGCCACGTATAAGGATTGGCATGAGATGCTCCCATTTTCTTTGCATGGGTATTATACATCCGTCCGCACTTCAACAGGGGCAACCCCTTTCTCTTTTATGTATGGTATGGAAGCAGTGCTCCCCGTAGAGGTTGAGATTCCTTTGTTGCGCGTGCTCATGGAAGCCAAGTTGACTGAAGCAGAATGGCGTCAGACCAGGTTTGACCAGTTGAATTTAATTGAAGAGAAGAGATTAATTGTGATGTGTCATGGTCAGTTATATCAGCAGAGAATGAAGAAAGTTTTTGATAAGAAGGTCAAACCTCGAGTGTTCATAGAAGGTGACCTTGTGCTCAAGAAGATTTTGTCATTCAAACCAGATTCCAGAGGAAAATAGACTCCCAATTATGAAGGCCCATACATTGTTAAGAGAGCCTTTTTAGGCGGTGCATTGATTCTTACAACTATGGATGGTGAAGAGTTCACTCGTCATGTGAACGCAGATGCAGTCAAGAAATACTTCGCCTAAAAAATAAAAGAACAGCTCGCTAAGTTGAAAACCCGAAAGGGCAACTTAGGCAAAAATGAGCGTCTCGGTGGATTGAAAACCCGAAAGGGCGGTCCAGGCAAAAATTAGAGACATAAAAATAGAAAAATTTCCTGATAAGTTAAGTACCCCACCTTGGGGCAACTTATGCATAAATTAGGGATTATGGCAAGTAACTGCATTCTGCTGATCTTTAGTGATTTTTGAAGACTTGTTTGAGCACAAGGGTTGACATTAGTTCATCTCCAGCAGCGGCCAAGAACATAGTGGATATCAAGATTTGGTAGAAGGATTAAGGATCATTTGTATTCAATGTAACCTTTTCCATGTAAATTACCATTTTCAACTTTGTAAAATCTATGGAGTCTTGTCATTTACAGACTACCACTATTAAATAAAGTTGAGCCTTTATCAAAATTGTTTCTACACTTATTTTATTTCAGCCAATAGTTTTAAATTTTATTAGGATCATTTTAAAATTAAATTTTTAAATCAAAATCTAGTTTTCTTTAATATATAAAAGCAAGAACTTTTCCAAAGCAAGTAACAGTAATATCAACGGCATTTCAGCGAAAAGCAAGTTCTTAAGTGTGAAGCATCTGAGCTTCCCCAAGCAGTAACTCTTCGGGTATCCCTAGACATAAGTGTTAATTCATTTCCTCAATAGAGTGTTATTATCCCCAACTAGCGGATTCAGTTCCCCGGTGGAGTGTTTGATTCCCCAGTGGAGCTTCTTTCTTTTTCCCCAACTGAGTTGGTTGATTCAGATACTCTGTGGCGTATTATTTTCCCCAGTGAAGTCGCCAGGATATTTGTACATCCCAGTGGAGTTTCTTTCTCCATCCCCAACAGAATTTCGGCCCTCCCCAGTGGAGTTCGTATTTCCTCAGCAGGTGGATCTTCATCAGGAGATGTTTTGATCTTCCCTAGTAGATCGCTTTGGTGTCCCCATCAATCGCTGTATCTTTGCTCCCAATCAGAGTTTCCTCCTGGTTCCTGAGGAGCTTTTTTTATTCTTCCCCAGTAGGGTTGTCTCCCATTTTTATGGTGTTGACCTAAAATTCCCTACGGATTGGATGTTTTATACTCAGCGGATCTCCTCCGTTTTCCCCATCCAGGTTTGAGCCCTTGGGATGTTGATCTCTTTGTTCTCCAGTAGTAGTCTCCATATTCTCGTGGATTGACTGAGGGTTGTACTGGTGGTTCAATTCTTTGTGACACCTCCGTATCCTTCGTGATCATTTTGTCAGCATAACCATCATATATACATAAACATATACATTCATATAATTTCATAATTTGCATATCCTGCATCTTCATGTTTGATTTGTTTGAGATACTCATTCTCTGTTATGGTGGTACCTTATCCCCATACCAAATCTGGTGTCTGTCCTCTTTCAATTATAGAGTGTCAGCCCCTTAAGCAGAAAGACTTTAACCTTTCTCTTTTTCCCCACTGAGTTTGTTTCCTCGTGGATGATTATTATTTTAGTTTCCTCTTCAGTAGATTTTCTGGATGGAATTACTCCCCTTGAGTTATGTCCTCATTGGGTTGAGTCTTGATTGATTGTTCTTTCTAGCTCTTACCTGGATAGATACTTTGGTCCCCTAAGGGTCTATTATCCAGTAACTGGTAATATTCTTCTTAGTTTGTGGATTGTTACTTCTTGCCCAATACCCGGCAAAAGTACTCTTTTTCTCCTCAGCAGTATCCCTAGTAGATCTATTCCCCGGAAAGTATATCCTTGATGTAACACCCCAAAATTTGCCCTCCTCATTCATGCATTCATTTAGCATTTCATATTACATTGCATCATGTCAATCAGAATTAGCTCCAAGAAGCTTGAGCATCATCCAGGACACTTTGTGGGTTTTATTCAAATGATCAGTCAACACAAGGAAAAGACTTGAGGTACTACCAACAGGGCCAGATGGGGCCCATTCACCGTGCAAGTCACCAAGCCCGAAGAAGCAAGAATCTGCTGCTGAGCTGTCATGCTCGCTAGGCGAGCAGATGCTTCGCCTAGCGAAGAGCACTGTCATGCTCGCTAGGCGAGCAGATCCTTCGCTAGGCGAAGGGCGCGTATTGCAGAACATAACAGAAAAGTTTTGGGCTTGAGCTAACCTCATTCAGAGCCCACAAGCTGCGAAATTTGGCCTATAAATACCAGAGTGGTCAATGAAATAAAACCAGAGACCTGGACACTACTGAACACTGGCTGAACAGAAAAGACCAGAGACTGGAGAAAGAGACCTAGGAACTACTTTGCAGCAACCTTCAGGCAGCTCTGAGAAGTTCACTCCGCCTCACACAAACCCTAGTATCACTTTGCAGATCCAGACGTACCATTCGATCTTAATCAGTCTCTCTCATCAGGTATGCCTTTGTTCCTATTACTTTACGCCTTGAATTTGAATATTATGAATGTATGAGGTAATATCAGGTTTTGCCCACGGGTTTATATTTGTGTATGAATATGTGTAACAATACCTTGAATGTTTTAATCGTTTTCGTTTATGAGATGGATACCACAGGGTTTCGGATCATAGAGATCGAACTGTTATCAAGGAGGAATCCGAAACCCGCAGGCCTTCGCTAGCCGCTTCGCTAGGCGAGCCTGTAGCGAAGCTTCGCTAAGCCTTCGCTAGGCGAAGCAGTCGCGAACGTGACAGTATTTGCTTTTTGTTCTGTTTTGTTCTAACCTGTCGTGTGTTTCCATGGCATTGTTTTCTCTTGTTTTCATCCTGTTACTCTAACCCTTTTGTCAAGTTTTTTTGTGAGGACTCACATACTCTTGCAGGGATACCATGCGGAGGTTTATTCTGATTACTCGTATTGACTGATTTTCTTTGATGATCTAGCTGGAGAGATCTAAGGGTTGCTAATCCTTTAACTGCTGTAACTTCGGATCTTTATCCGTGTGGTAATTTTTTCCCTTTCCCGCATTTTACTGCTTTCCTAGCTAGAAGACCTCGATAGGAGGCAATGTTTTTGTGTTTACTTTATGCAGGTTCCTTTGTCCAGGGTTAAGAGCTATGAGGTCTTATCCTCATTACCCTTTTGCATGCGCGTTCCTACAATGCAAACAAACCCTTCATTGATTTTTCTTCTCCATAACACACGTTTACTCCTTCTACTACAGGCGAGTAAGTCTCCAAAGGTCGAGCATCCGGTAGATTGCGTAGTGACGTCGTTCGTCCAAAACCCAATCCACAACCCCGTAGTTAGCCGAACTACGTTTTGCTCTGATTCTCAGGCCAGATGAGATACGTAGGCATAAGACGCGATGTCTTAGCGAGCACACATCCCCCAACCCATAGGTCAGCCGAGCTACGAAGACTCTGATTCTCATATTCAGATGAGATACGTATGCAGTGGATGCGACATCCGCGCGAGTCATTTTCATTTAACCCTTTTTTTTTTGGTAAACAGCACAAGATAAACTTACACCCTTTAGACGAAAACTACAAAAGTGGATCCCGTAGAGTACTACGGATGCGTAGGGGTGCTAATACCTTCCCTTCGCATAACCGACTCCCGAACCCAAGATTTGGTTGCGAGACCCCGTCTTGTCCTTTCCTTTTTCAGGTTTACTTCGAGCGTTTCCTTTCCCTCCTTTGGGATGAATAACGCACGGTGGTGACTCTTCTGTCTTTTTCTTTCGCCGGTTGTTTTTTTTGCGCACTGTATTTTTCAGGTTGCGACAGCTGGCGACTCTGCTGGGGACTAAGAAGTTGACCTCTTGCTGGTCCATCTTCCCTAAGCGAGTCCCTCCTAGCTTTTATGAATTTCTTGTTTATTGGGTGTTCATGCTTTTGTACATTTATTTGCTTACCTGCTTGTATGCATCTGTTGTATCTATTGGATTTGTTTGTTTGTTTGTTGGGATGGGATGTTCTATGAGCGATAAGCCCATTACCCAGGCTTGAGTGTACACACAGGTTTTAGAGTGGATGATCATGAGGCTTGCGTGGCATGTTGCTACGTTAAGTCGTTCGTGAAGAACCACACCCAGACGAGGTTTCTTTTGGATATATTATGTCCTACGGATGTTCCGTAACGACATGATGTTCCTTTAGAAATCGTCGACTCTGGTGACCATTTCCCGAGAACTCAGTCGAGGCCTCTCCTCCGAGACGTGATTATGTTAGCTCTGGTGGGCACATTCTCGCTGATCAATCCGAGGACCCCGAGACTGGGAACTTGCTTTAGGATGTCCTGTTGAGGGGAGTCAGTGGAGGTCTTTTATCCCGTAATAATGCCAAACCTTCAGTGGTAAACGTATTATTCGCGACTGAAGGGCTGAAGCTGACGAACTTCTGTTCTTAGAACCTACCAGTGAGGGGTGGGCTAAATTCAGGAAACCTTAACCTCCAACCAACCCGGTTTTCTGGAGCAGAGTTTTGGTCTTGTATTATATTCCTCAGTGAATTTCTCTCCAGGAAGTGCAACCTGACAGATGTTCAAGCAGATCCATCAATTCTGATTGACATGCCTTTGCATTGCATAACATCATCTGCATATTTGCATCCAACATCTCATGCTTATTCATTTGCAGGGTATTCCCTTTCAAAACGGGGGTGCCTTAAAACTGAACAAGCAGTGCATCGCATACCATGCATATTAACCCTTGTCTGTTTTGCAGGTGTCACCGCAGTGTCTAATGTTTGTTCCCTGTATCAGGAAGTTATTGGTCCCAAGCGAGTTCACAGATACCCGACAAAGGAAAACCGTCCACGACTAGCGATGGACCAAGCACAGAAAGAGCTGGCTGATATGCATGAAAGGATGGATCAGTTCATGACATTGATGACTGGTATGGCAGCAGGTCAAGAAAAGCTGAGGGAATTGGTTGGGCAACCGAGGCCTGAGGTGGAGATACTAAATGTTGAGGGAAACCCTGGTAACCCTGGGAACGCTGATAACCCTGTGAACACTGGTAACGCGGGTAACGCAAATGCTGATGGAAACCCGGGTAGTGTTGGCAACACAGGGAATGTTGGAAATGGTATTGGCGGAAGGTACAATGTGAATCAAGGAATTCGGATTAACGGGCACCCCGTTACTGAAGATTATCAGTATGATCAATTTTCTTTGCACAACGAGGCCCTCGAGACCACTCGCCGTATGGATGAGCTTGCTGAGAAGCTCAAATCTTTGGAGTCTCAAAATTCCTTAGGCTTTGATGTCACAAATCTTGGTCTGGTTCAGGGAGTAAGGATTCCTCACAAGTTCAAACCCCCTAATTTTGAGAAATACAACGGGGCTTCTTGCCCACGCACTCATCTCCAATCTTATTTGGGAAGGTTAGGAGCTAACACGGAAGATGAAAAGCTATGGATGTACTATTTTGAAGACAGTCTAACTGGAGCTTCTCGTGAATGGTATTCTCATTTGTCTCGTACTACCATCAAGAGCTGGAAAGACTTGGCAGAGGCTTTTGTCAAGCAATATCAATACAACTTGGACATGGCTCCAAATCGGACCTTGTTGCAAGGTATGTCCCAGACTGCCAAGGAGACCTTTAGAGAATATGCTCAGCGTTGGAGATAGATTGCTGCGTCCGTCCAACCCCCTATGTCTGAAAGGGAGATGGCGGACATGTTCATGAACACTCTTCAAGGCAATTATATTGAGAGATTGGCTGCTTGCCCGTCAATCAGCTTTGCAGAGATAGTAATTGCTGGAGAAAGAATCGAGAGTCTGTTGAAGATGGGCCAAATTCAAGACAATAGTGTTTCCAACCCATCAGGTCCCAGGAGACCGTTTGCTGGTAACGGTCAGCGAAGAAAAGAAGGCGAGGCAAGCGTTGTGTATGCCGGCAGAGGCAGGAGTAAAGGACGCCCTAATTATTATCAAGATCAAGTGGCCGCAGTCACTATTCCAACACCTGTTCCTCAACCGCAATATCATCCACAACAACAACCCAGGTACAACAATCAACAACAAGGAGGTAATCCGGGTCAGCAGAGACACTATCAACAACGTCCAAGGCAGACGGACCGGGTCATCGAGCCAATCCCAATGCCTTATTAAGTATTACTTCCCAAGCTGATTGACATGAATCTGGTTACATTGAGAACTCTGGCCCCACCAATCGATCCCAATAATTTGCCTAGAGGTTATGATGTCAACGCCCGATGTGCTTTTCACTCCAATGCACCTGGCCATACTACAGATAACTGCAAGGCTCTCCAGTTCAAGGTACAAGATTTGAGAGATGCCCAGGCTATCAATTTTGCTCTGGTGCCTAATATTATCCAGAACCCGATGCCAGCCCATGGCGGGCAGGAGATTAATGCTGTTGAAGTAGTTAAAGCTGGTAATGCCCAAGGCTGGGGCAAATTTGTGGAGCCAGTCATCAAAGAAGACAAGTTTGGATTGGGGTATGCTCCGGGATCTCAGAAGAATGAAACCAGTACTCTCTCCAGCGGGGGTTTGGTTTCTCCCCACATCGTCAATGCTGCAAATGAAGACAAGGCTGACAGCGACTGTGACTTAGATAGCTGGATTCGCCCGTGTGTCCCGGGAGAAAAGCTCGACAATTGGTCGTCTGAAAAAACCGTTTGGGTTACTCTGCTGAAAGAGTGATTTTTATTGTTTTCCTTTATTACATGCATAATAAAGTCTTACACTTTGCCCAAGGTGTAACGGCTCATTTGTAGGGCCATCCATTTAGTTACGTTTCGCAATTATTTTTATCATCAATAAAGGACGACTTTTGCAAACAATTTTGTGTTCTCTTTCTTTCAGTTTTTTTTACTTTTTACAAAAAAAATGGCAATGTTTCTTTTTTCGTTTTTCCTTTCTTTCAAAAAAAAAATCTCTCATTCTAAGGTAAAGCATGATCCTCCATCATGCAGAGCCGACCACTCGGATCTCACTGCTAACGACACTGCTATGGCCAAGTATGACTTCGACAATCCTATCTATCAAGCCGAAGAAGGGGCTGAGGAAGATTGTGAATTGCCTGAAGGGTTAGCCAGATTGTTGAAACAGGAGGACCGAGCTATTACACCTTATCAGGAGGTGGTTGAGACCATCAACGCTGGTACCGAAGACGACAAGAAAGAGATCAAGATCGGGGCCAGTCTACAGGCCGAGAGGAAAGACCGTTGATCATGTACTTGACTGTGTTAGAAAGGTCAATGGGTTGTGTGCTCGGTCAGCATGACGAGTCAGGTCGAAAAGAGCATGCAATATACTACCTTAGCAAAAGTTTACCGACTATGAACAAAGATACTCATTGCTCGAGAAAACTTGCCGCGCTTTGGCATGGGCTGCTCGCCGACTAAGACAGTATATATTGACTCACACGACTCTATTGATATCAAAAATGGATCCAGTCAAGTATATTTTTGAAAAGCCATCACTTACCGGAAAGGTTACTAGGTGACAAATGATACTGACAGAGTATGACATCCAATACACTTCACAAAAAGCCATCAAAGGAATTGTCTTGTCAGACTATCTTGCCGCGCAACCGATTGATGATTACCAACTTATGAGGTTTGACTTTCCTGATGAGGACATCATGTTTCTCAAATCGAAAGATTGCGAGTAACCACTCCCGGAGGAGGGGCCGAACCCTGAACCCAAATGGATTATGATGTTTGATGGGGCGGTCAACGTCAATGGTCGCGGAGTTGGTGCAGTGTTGATCACACCGGAGGGGGTTCATATGCCATTTTGTGCCAGAATGACTTTTCCCTGCATCAACAATGAAGCCGGACGAAGCAGAATGGGTCCGTTCTCGATACAATCAACTAAGCCTAGTTGAGGAAAAGAGACTAGCAGCTATATGCCATGGCCAGCTATATCAGAGACGGATGAAGAAAGCATTTGGTCAGAAAGTGCGCCCTCGGGGGTATCAAGTCGGTGAATTGGTACTCAAAAGAATTCTTCCTCCCAACACAGATCACAGGGGCAAATGGACACTGAACTATGAGGGTCCGTACGTAGTTAAAAAGAGTTTTCTCTGGCGGAGCTCTGATGCTAACAACCATGGATGGCGAAGACTTCCCGTCCCCTGTCAACTCAGACGCAGTTAAAAAATACTTCGCATAAAATAGACCCATTGGACAGTAAAAAGAATAGTTCAGGCAAAAAAAGGGCATCCCGACGAACAAAAAAAGAATAAAGAGGTTCGGGCAAAAATTAGGGATATAAAAAAAAGAGTACACCCGGTGAGTCGAAAACCCAAAAGGGCGGCTCAGGCAAAAATGGGTATCCCGGTGGATTGAAAACCCGAAAAGGGGCGATCCAGGCAAAAGTTAGGGAATAAGCGAATGACTGCAACCTGAGTTCACCTGTGTTCTATCACCGTTTCATTCAATCCGGCAATCTTCGAAGGTTAAAGATCGACTAATCATCCACTTCAGAAAGCAAGATGAGCAGAGCGTCTTGAGGACATACGAGTCATAGCAGAGTCGAAACTCAGTGGGACCCCGTATCCCCGTTGTCATTAGGATAGTTCTCTTTTTATAGCGATCACCTCTTTTCAGGGATCAGCTTCCTGATACCCTCGCCTATTCCTGGCACAAATTTTCTCCCCATTAAGAGTCGAATAATTCAGTTAAAGAGCCTCTTTATTTTTCATTTATCAGTTTGTTTGCAAAAATGTCCGAATTTTTGATAAAACATATTGCATATGAACATAATGGTGGCTTTTGCAGATGATTTGCACAGGAAAACATTTAAAATTGCTTTGAATGTGCTTAATCCCGAACGGTGAATTCAAACCGAGTAATTCCCCCGAGGCATACGTGTATTTTTGGTTGCAGGTCATAGGAACCGGATGCCAAGTCATGAATCCTCATCCCCAAGCGGTTGACAAAGTCTCTCCTCCGTAGAGCATGTTCCCCAACAGAGTTGACAGTATCCAGACTGTCTATCCCCAGTAGAGCTGACAGTATCCAGACTATATATCCCCAGTGGAGTTGACAGTGTCAGACTGTATCTTCCTAGCAACAGCGGAGTGGTTGCATAACCAACAGATGAGAGGGTGGTGTTCCCAGTGTTCATCTCATTCCCTAGCAGATTATTTTTAACAGATTTGTTAATCCCCAGCTTGAGGGCGATTAGCAAGTCCATATCCCCAGCAAAGGTCGTTTCCTACGACATTTCCCCAGGAAGTGTTTTCCCCACAGACTCTCCTCACAGAGCCTCGCCGAACAAAGTTTCCATAGTTGATACTCCCCCCGCAAGGTCAACTTTTCAAGCAGCCAATTTATTTTTGGTGGCTCATTGGTCCCGGCAGATGGATCATTCCCCACAGAGCATTCAAGGATTGATATAGCGATCTGTTCCCTACCGGAGTTTGCTTCCCCAAGCAGATTTCTTTTTACACCATGCATAACATTTACATTTGCATGCATATCATATCAAGCATACACATAAGCTGATAAACAGGTTCTTCCAAGCAGACTGAAAAATTACTTTACAACCAAGGTCATGAGATCCAGCCAGAGGATCAAGCGTAAGTAATCCAGTCTGAGGGTCATTTTGAAGATTCAGCCTGAGAATCGTGTTCCATTGATCCGGCCTGAGGTTCATTTTGAAGATTCAGCCTGAGAATCGTGTTCCAGTGATCCAGCCTGAGGGTCCATTTCGAAGATTCAGCCTGAGAATCGGGTTCCAGCGATCCAGCCTGAGGGTCATTTCAAAGATTCAGCCTGAGAATCGTGTTCCAGTGATCCAGCCTGAGGGTCATTTCGAAGATTCAGCCTGAGAATCGTGTTCCAGTAAGCCAGCCTAAGGCTCAATTTGAAGATTCCCCAGTGAAGTCGCCTACAAGCTTTATTTCCCCAGCAAGCCCAAGTCTAATTGAGGAGTCGTTACAACAATGTTCTAGCCCGAAGAATATGTACGAAGCCCAAAAGTGGAATATTCTCGAAGCTGCATATCTAATATGAAGGTTGGGTGTAGATTTCAAAAGAGGGTCAACCAGCGCATGCCTCAGATGCGGGATCCTAATGATGGGAATTTATCATCAAAACAATCTAGATCTAGCCAGAAGATCGAAGTAGATTCAGCCAGAGGATCGAAACTCCAGATTAAGCCAGAGGATCGGAAGAAAAATAAACAGCACGGTGTATTTCCGCGTTTTTGTGGTGTTCTCGGAGCGCAAATTTTCGGTCTGTCTTTGGTATTCAATCACAGCTCACCCCGTTTGTCTGATAAACTGTTCACTTTCATCCTACTCGGGTTAGCTGATGATTGAATAGGGGCAGCTGTAACACCCCAAAATTTGCCCTCCTCATTCATGCATTCATTGAGCATTTCATATTACATTGCATCATGTCAATCAGAATTAGCTCCAAGAAGCTTGAGCATCATCCAGGACACTTTGTGGGTTTTATTCAAATGATCAGTCAACACAAGGAAAAGACTTGAGGTACTACCAACAGGGCCAGATGGGGCCCATTCACCGTGCAAGTCACCAAGCCCGAAGAAGCAAGAATCTGCTGCTGAGCTGTCATGCTCGCTAGGCGAGCAGATGCTTCGCCTAGCGAAGAGCACTGTCATGCTCGCTAGGCGAGCAGATCCTTCGCTAGGCGAAGGGCGCGTATTGCAGAACATAACAGAAAAGTTTTGGGCTTGAGCTAACCTCATTCAGAGCCCACAAGCTGCGAAATTTGGCCTATAAATACCAGAGTGGTCAATGAAATAAAACCAGAGACCTGGACACTACTGAAACACTGGCTGAACAGAAAAGACCAGAGACTGGAGAAAGAGACCTAGGAACTACTCTGCAGCAACCTTCAGGAAGCTCTGAGAAGTTCACTCCGCCTCACACAAACCCTAGTATCACTTTGCAGATCCAGACGTACCATTCGATCTTAATCAGTCTCTCTCATCAGGTATGCCTTTGTTCCTATTACTTTACGCCTTGAATTTGAATATTATGAATGTATGAGGTAATATCAGGTTTTGCCCACGGGTTTATATTTGTGTATGAATATGTGTAACAATACCTTGAATGTTTTAATCGTTTTCGTTTATGAGATGGATACCACAGGGTTTCGGATCATAGAGATCGAACTGTTATCAAGGAGGAATCCGAAACCCGCAGGCCTTCGCTAGGCGAGCCTGTAGCGAAGCTTCGCTAAGCCTTCGCTAGGCGAAGCAGTCGCGAACGTGACAGTATTTGCTTTTTGTTCTATTTTGTTCTAACCTGTCGTGTGTTTCCATGGCATTGTTTTCTCTTGTTTTCATCCTGTTACTCTAACCCTTTTGTCAAGTTTTTTTGTGAGGACTCACATACTCTTGCAGGGATACCATGTGGAGGTTTATTCTGATTACTCGTATTGACTGATTTTCTTTGATGATCTAGATGGAGAGATCTAAGGGTTGCTAATCCTTTAACTACTGTAACTTCGGATCTTTATCCGTGTGGTAATTTTTTCCCTTTCCCGCATTTTACTGCTTTCCTAGCTGGAAGACCTCGATAGGAGGCAATGTTTTTGTGTTTACTTTATGCAGGTTCCTTTGTCCAGGGTTAAGAGCTATGAGGTCTTATCCTCATTACCCTTTTGCATGCGCGTTCCTACAATGCAAACAAACCCTTCATTGATTTTTCTTCTCCATAACACACGTTTACTCCTTCTACTACAGGCGAGTAAGTCTCCAAAGGTCGAGCATCCGGTAGATTGCGTAGTGACGTCGTTCGTCCAAAACACAATCCACTACCCCGTAGTTAGCCGAACTACGTTTTGCTCTGATTCCCAGGCCAGATGAGATACGTAGGCATAAGACGCGATGTCTTAGCGAGCATACATCCCCCAACCCATAGGTCAGCCGAGCTACGAAGACTCTGATTCTCATATTCATATGAGATACGTATGCAGTGGATGCGACATCCGCGCGAGTCATTTTCATTTAACCCTTTTTTTTTGTAAACAGCACAAGATAAACTCACACCCTTTAGACGAAAACTACAAAAGTGGATCCCGTAGAGTACTACAGATGCATAGGGGTGCTAATACCTTCCCTTCGCATAACCGACTCCCGAACCCAAGATTTGGTTGCGAGACTCCGTCTTGTCCTTTCCTTTTTCAGGTTTACTTCGAGCGTTTCCTTTCCCTCCTTTGGGATGAATAACGCACGGTGGCGACTCTTCTGTCTTTTTCTTTCGCCGGTTGTTTTTTTTGCGCACTGTATTTTTCAGGTTGCGACACTTGTTATGTTCATCTTAATCGGTGACGGATATCTTTTCTCCCCCCCCCCCCACCCACCCACCCGTGGAGTCTATCCTTGATATGTTCACTTTAACCAGTGACGGATATTCTCATCTTTTGGTATTCTACCCAGTATAAAGGTAGTTGTATTCCCTATTTTGTTCCTTAGAGAGTTAATCCTTAATATGTTCATCTTAACCGATGACGGGTTTTCTTCTCCTTGTTGGTATTCTATCCAGTAACTGAATGATGTAATCCCTATTTTTATTCCCCCTTTTCTGAGTCTATCCTTGATATGTTCATCTTAACCGATGACGAATTTTATCTTTGATTGGTTTTCTACCTAGTAACCGGTAGCTGTAAATCCTACCTTTTCTCCTGTGCAGAGTCTATCCTTGATATGTTCACTTTAACCGGTGACGGATTTTCTCTTCTTTGGTATTCTATCCAGTAACCGATAGATGCAATCCCTATTTTTGTTCCCCTTTTCAGAGTCTGTCCTTGATATGTTCACTTTAACCAGTGACGAATTTTCTCTTTGATTGGTCTTCTACCCAGTAACTGGTAGTTGTAAATCCTACTTTATCCCCTCGCATAGTTAATCCTTGATATGTTCACTTTAACTGGTGACGGATTCTCCCTCCGACGTTTTTCTATCCAGTTTTCGATAGATGTAATTCCCCCTTTTTTTGTTCAGTTGGTATATCCTTGATATGTTCATCCTAACCGATGACGGGTATCCTCCTTAACAGTCCGAGGCAAGTCTATCCTTGATATGTTCATCCTAATCGATGATGGATTTTCTTCCCTGTCGAGTTTATCCTTGATATGTTCATCCTAACCGATGACGGATACTCTCACCCTTTGGTCTTCTGCCCAGTAACTGGTAGTTGTAAATCCTATTTCCTGCAATTTTCCCCAACAAGGCTATTCTTACCCAGTAACTAGTAACGAATATTCCCTCATGGCTTTTCCTCAGCGGGTCATCCTTGATATGTTCATCTTAACCGGTGACGGATGTCCTCTCTGTCAGATCTTTATTATCTCCTTACCCAGTAGCAGGTAGTAGATAATAGATTTTTGCTCCTCCTGTGTTGAAGTGTAATGCTTCCCCAGTCGAGTCGAGCGCGTGTTTTCCCTAGTGAAATCGTTATTCCCCAGTATGAGTCGAATACTTCAGTTTCATCCTGACTTATTCATATCCCCTGTAGATGTTGTTTGTTTTCCTGGCTGAGTCTTTCCATTTTATATGGATTTCCTCGAGTCCCCCAGTAGTTTTAAGTCGTATCCTGGCCTACGCATAACATCTTTTATCCCCTAGAGTCTCTGTCCCCCAGTGAGTTTTCCTGACGGAATGCATTGTACTCTTGCGGGCTTTCGGTCTCTCTGATTTCTTTTCCTTTGTGGCAATATTTCCCCACAGAGCATTAACTTTTGCATTCATATCATATGCATCATGAGGTCTCTTAGGGACCAAAATTTGTTTCTTTGTGTTGTTATTTAAGCCCAATCTACTGAATCGACATGAAGACTTTAATCTTCGCCTCCTCAGTTAGAATTTCCTTAAATAGGGGCAGCTGTAAGACCCCAATTTTGACCCTAAGATCCCTCATGCAATTCCATCATAAGCATAAGTATTGGGATCATACCTTGGCATCCTCCTTACCCCTTTCTTCATTGGGTTTGTTTTGGGAGAGATCACCAAGCCCTTTGTGATTATATCATACTTGTATATTATCATTTTACTAACCAAAATACCAAAAATATGTCTTTGCATTTTCCTAACTCTTTTGTAGGTAGGGTATGATCTCATTGATTCATCAAATATACATCTAGGGTTTAAGACCCTCATGAACAAAGAGCACAACCAATAATTTATTCAAGAATGATTATGAACATCATATATGAGTCCCAATGTTCTCTACATGTTATATTGATCAAGTTTGCTTCAAGAGTTTGAGGGTGATTTGCCTTGGAAACCCTAGTTTGACTGGGTATCTTGAGTAACTTCTCCAACAAGCTATCTCACCAATTGATCAAATTTCTCAAGGGGAACTTCAAATTTCATCATCTTATGCATATATGATCTATCATGAGTCAATAAAGTCAAGAGAATTGGAACTTAGCAAGTTGGTTGATGGTGGTTGGCCAGATGAATTCATCTGATCAAAACTGGGTCTCCCTAGACCCTATCTCCTACACTTTTCACCATATGAAAATGATTCCAAGAGAAAACCTACTCTAAATGACATTAAAAACAACTTTCATGTTGAGACCTAGAGCTAGTTTTTCTTGGAAAATCATTTTCTATGTTGAAACATTATAGGTCATTTTGTCTAAACCCTAATTTGAAAGTCAACTTCCCGAGGCCATAACTTGCTCAATTTTTATGATATGGAAGATTTCCAAGTTTCACAATCAAATTCAATGTGTCTACTTAAACTTTTATGTTTGGAGTGGGAGCTAATTCAACTTCTTTGAACATGTGATATGAGGCTACATTATAGGTCACTTTTGACCTATACCATTGATCAAGTGATTTTTCCAAACTTCAAAAATGCATAACTCTATCATTTAAAACCCAAATGACATGAAATTTGTGACCATTTTGAAGTTCTTTGAGAGATATACAACTTTGATGAAGACATTTTTCTCATTTGAAGCTCCTGTAAAAAGTTAAGCAAGGTGGAATATTGAGACATGTGGCTTGACACTTAGAAAAATTTTGATATGTCAAATTTTCAAACTTCCACCTCAAATTTCTCCAAGTTCCAAGATCCAAATGAAAAAGTGTTCAACATCAAACTTGTTCCTCTTGATCTCACCTTTCCAAAGAGCTCAAATTCATTCATTTTGGTTGAGAAATGCATAGGTTCCGCATGGCTTAAACAGGCTTTTATCATGTGGCATAGATCCAACTTCAAGCAACAATGTTCAATTGCCTTGCATTCTAAGCTAGCTCCAACACATTTGATCATTCATTTTGGACTTTAAGCCATCATTTCATGGGCCTATGCGCAGCCATGCACCATGCTATAATCATTTTCCAAATTTGGAAGGTTGAAAAGAGTGAAAATATCACATGGATTTGGCTATATATACAGCTGCATTTGCTCAGAAATCACACACACATTGCGCCAGCTTTGAATCTCCATTGAAAACCCTTCACTCTCAAAGGATAACCCTGATAAATTCATTTGAATTTGAGCTTGAATCTCCACTATTTTGGAATTCAATTCTCCAGGAGTCCATTGCTTCTAAACCTTTCCATTCCTCTCCTGCAAGCAAGTGAAGTGAAGCCAAGCACAATTCAAATCAAGATCCATCGTGTTCAGACCTCCATTGAAGGTAATTTGCAGAAATTTTAAACTCTTCGATTCTCTCAATTTATTGCTCAATTCCATTGATTCTTGAGTTGTCTGAAGTCCTACCAATGTAGGCAAGAAGATTGAGTTGCTTTGAGGCCAAATCGAAGCAACTCAGATCATGAACCTCATTTTTCAATTCCACATATCTCTTAATATATTTGGAATTGGAGGAATTGGAGGTCATATTCATGCTCAGTGATGTTTTTTCTTTAAGATCATGTCCCTGTTTTGTATTTCGGTGATGGTTCATGTTGACCGGTCCGGTGAAGCTCACCGGAGAAGACAACCGGAGCTCTGGCTCCGGTTATGATGTGTCTTGAGTCTTAACTATGGGATCCATCTTCCACGTTTTAATCTTGATCGTCCCTTGTGAATACCATGTGTACAACGTTGTTAACTTGGACATATGTGGAACGAGCGTTTTGGATCATCAAATCTGCCACCTCAATTAATGAGGGAGATTTGATGGTCCACGTATTTTTGAATTTCTGAAATTTCGTTTTAATTCCATTTTCTTCAATAATTCATATTAAATTCAAATTGTTCCAAAAAATATGGGACTTTCACCAAAAAAATTCAAATATTTTTCTCTTTCATATTCTGAATTAAAATTATTTTTTGGATCATTATTAATATTCTTCATGAATTAATTGATTTTTCATTTGTTTTAAATTGTTTAAAAATATTTTTAAGTGTCTCATAATTATGAATTTTTTTCTCCAAGGTCCTTTGACCTTGTTTGACCTATGATAAATCTCATGGCCATTTCTTTGGTGTTTTGATGAGTTTTTAGGATTTGGACAAAACATATTTGAATTTAATGCATTATTTTACTATTTTTAATTGAATAAATGTCATTTTAATTGTGTTGACCACTTGTATTGACTTAATTGAGTTTGATTGTTTGTTGTTGGGCCTTGGTGAAGGTTGACTTGACTTTGTCAAGTTAATATCATTGGATTTAGGAGATTGATGGAATGTACATTCCATCTCCCGAAATGAATGAATGATATTAATTTGGTAAAAGTCCTCCTTTGACCAATTTGTGATCTCCGTCATCCCTTTCCCCTTCATCTAATTCCCCTTCTTCATTCATTCATTTCCATTTGGCCAATGACATCTCAAAATCCTAATGCTAGTTGTTTGAAAGATTAACATTAGTATGGATGAGATTAGGCCACACCTTTTGCATATTTTTTGTGTGTGGTATGTTTAATGAGCATAGTTCATAATACTATGTCTCCAACATGCATTAACACCAAAAGTTTATTGCCCGGCCTCAAATAGTTGTGACTTCTACATAAGTCCAATTACGATTGCTTAACATAGCGCCAAATTTGTGACACAAAAGGCATAAGCATTCTAGTTAGTGAGATTGTGAGTCTCCCCTTTTCCATGGTATTGTGTGGAAACTTGGCCTTCTTTCCTTCCTTTTGAAGATGTTTTGGTTCAAGGATCCATGCTTGTGGCAAGTGGGTTGAGTGTTCTCCAAAGAATGTCTTGAAATCAAAAGCAAAACAAAACTAACTACTAACTTACTAACTATTGACTTTTAACTTCAAGTCTTTACTTTAATGCAATTTACTTTTAGCACTTTATTTCATTTGCCATTATACATATCATTCTAATTATTTATGTTAATGTAATTTTCACTTTGTCCATTTGGACCATTCTATGTGATATATTTTGTTTTTGTGTTACTTTGTTTGCTTGTTTGGTCTTTGACCATTAATGTACATAATAATAACAAAAACCCTAAAAGAATTTTGAATGGACTGTTGGTTTGATCTTGCCCAATTGGACTTAGAACTTAGGCAACATTCCTTTGCTAATGGACTTGGCCAATGCCAATTTGTTGAAGAACCAAGTGCTTGCAATTTTAATTCATCTGATACATCATTCAAGATCTCTCCAGTTCATTTGTAACATTGACCATTGTTAAGTTGTTATGTTGAAGTTGTGACTTGTGGAATTCATCTGCTACATGGGCTATTTTGAAGAAGATCGTGAAGTGGATAAGCTTTGATGAGGTCATCTTTATTTGATGCCTTTGCTCTTCAAGATTGATATAATTGTGCATATTGTGTGTTGTTTGATTCAAAAAGTCCAAGGGAATTTTGGGTTTCTATTGACATACTTGTCTTTTGGATTGCTACCCATTTGGTCGGATCTTTTCAACTCTAAACTTTTAAATTTTTGTGCATAGGGTAGTCTCTTCATCTTCTCCCCATTTCTTTAATTTCAAAATCTCTCCCTCCATTTTCAAAACCTTCTTTGTGTGAACTACTTTTGTTTTAAACTTTGACCACTTTTGCAAAAGATAGAAACTTTGGCCTTATGCTATTGCATTTTCAAACTTATTTTCTTAAATCAAACTTGTAAATAAACTTAACTAAACTTGACTTAAACTTTCAAAAAGCCAAAAAGAACTAACGCATTCAAAACATTTTAGGCCTTTGTGCCTTTCAAACTTAAATTTTGTTAAAACCAACGCACTCATTTTTGAAATTTATAGCACGAACTACGAGGTTTTGATCCCTCATTTTTATGTTGGTACGTAGGCACGAGACCGAAGGTCTTGTCAAACACAAAAATATAATTAATGAATTATTTTCTTATCCCCCCATTCTATTTGCTTGTAAACATCACTTTGTACAAATACATATGCACACAAAAAAGGCTCCCTAGGAGTACCTAGGACACTTTGGGTGTTAACACCTTCCCTCTATGTAACCAACCCCCTTACCTGTGATCTCTGACTTTTATTAGTTTTTATTTGAAACTTCTTACTATTTGGGTTTTGTTCGTACTTTTTCCCTTTTCCCTTGGAAACAATAAAAGCGCGTTGGCGAATCTTGTTAATTGATCTCTAGCTTGTCAATAGCTTGTTGATCATGAATTTCCCGCTACAGGAAGGCCATGGATTCATGAGGCATGGGCCATTACCTCCACTCTGAATCATTAATTGAAAGTTGTCAAGAATGGCAAGCTTGTGATTGTTGGAGGAGAGAAAGCGCTATTGGTTAGCCATATGTCATCTTTCTTGTATGTTGAAGTTGAGGATGAGGTTGGAACTCCGTTCCAAGCCTTATCTATTGCTGTTGAGAAGAGAGTTGGGGCACCTATGTCCTCATTGAAAGATGCTCAGAAGATTGTTGAAGAAGGTATTGTTGATCAGTGGGGGCGCATGGTAGAGGTATCCGACAATAAATGCAGAAGCGGTTTGGGGTTCCAGAACGGCTCATCAACTGTTAGATCTGAAGATATGCAACTTAGCTTCCGTAGCGGAGGGTTCATTCATGGCAATGAACAACACTTAGCTGGTGTGCTAGAGGATAGTGAAGAGGAAGACTGCACCAACTTTGTAACGCATGGAAAGACATGCAACAATTGGACTGCCGTTGAGATTCCTGTTATTTTGCATCGATCTAAGTAAATGCTTTTATATTTTAAAATCCTTCTCCTATTCCTAAGGGGGAAGTGAACATTGTTTAGGCATTTTAAATTGATCATCAATAAAATTAATTCTATTCATCCACATCTTTGATGTTTATTTTTACTTTTTGCTTTATTCTGAAAATGGTAATCACAAAAAAAAACATAAATAACCAATATAATTGTCCATCTGCATAATATTTGGTCAAAAATTCACTTCTCTAAAATCAAAATATCAAATCATTATGCAGGTTGCTTCCTAACCCCATTGAATACAATGATCCTTCTCCTTCTCCAAATTTTGAATTCCCTGTGTTGGAGGCCGAGGAGGAAAGTGATGCGGAAGTGAGTGAGGAATTGTCTCATCTCCTTGAGCAAGATGGAAAGATTATTCAGCCTTTTGAAGAGCAAATTGAGTTGGTCAACTTGGGTTCTGAAGATGATGTGAAGGAAGTCAATATTGGGTCTCGTTTGTGTCCAGATGCTAAGAATGGTTGATTGATCTTCTTCGAGAGTATTCAGATGTGTTTGCTTGGTCCTATCAAGACATGCCTGGGTTGGATTCTGAGATTGTGGAGCATAGATTTCTGTTGAAGCCAGAATGCCCGCCAGTCAAGCAGAAGTTGAGAAGAATGCATCCTGATATGGCTGTGAAGATCAAATAGGAAGTGTAGAAGCAGATTGATGTTGGTTTCCTTGTGGCCGTTGAATATCTGCAATGGGTGGCCAATATTGTGCATGTGCCGATGAAAGATGGAAAAGTATGCATGTGTGTTGAATATAGAGATTTGAATAAAGTCAGTCCGAAAGATGATTTCCCTCTGCCACACATTGATATGTTGGTAGACAACACTGCTAAATTCAAAGTCTTTTCGTTTATGGATGGATTTTCCGGATATAACTAGATCAAGATGGCACCCGAAGATATGGAGAATACCACATTCATTACACCGTGGGGAACATTCTGTTATAAAGTGATGCCTTTCGGTCTAAAGAATGTTGGTGCGACTTACCAGAGAGTAATGACTACTCTTTTCCATGATATGGTGCATAAAGAGATTGAAGTATATGCCGATGACATGATTGTTAAATTGATTGATGAAGAGGAACATGTTGAGCATTTGTTGAAGATATTCCAGCATTTGAGGAAGTATAAACTCCGTCTGAATCCCAATAAGTGTACTTTTGGTGTTCGTTCTGGTAAGTTGTTGGGCTTTATTGTCAGCGAGAAGGGTATTGAAGTTGATCCTGCCAAGGTCAAAGCAATACAAGATATGCCTGCGCCCAAAACTAAGAAGCAAGTCAGAAGTTTTCTCGGCCGCTTGAATTATATTTCCAAATTCATTTCTCACATGACTGCCATGTGTGCACCTATATTCAAGCTTCTCCGGAAAGATCAGTCTTGTGATTGGACCGAAGACTGCCAGAAAGCATTTGATAGTATCAAGGAATATCTGCTTGAGCCTCCGATTTTGTCTTCACCTGTTGAAGGAATACCATTGATCATGTATTTGATTGTGCTCGAAGATAGTATGGGTTGTGTTCTTGGTCAGCAAGATGATACGGGAAAGAAAGAGTTTGCAATCTACTACCTCAGTAAGAAGCTCACCGACTGTGAGACTCGGTATTCTATGCTTGAGAAGACTTGTTGCGCATTGGCTTGGGCCGATAAGCGTATGCGCCTATATATGTTGAATCATACCACTTGGTTGATATCCAAAATGGATCCAATCAAGTATATATTTGAGAAGCCTGCTTTACCTGGGAGAATTGCCCGTTGGCAGATGTTGTTATCAGAGTATGATATCGAATACCAATCTCAGAAAGCGATCAAAGGTAGTATGATATCGAATACGAAGCTTGCATTATGGGGCTTGAAGAGGCCATGAATCTCAGAATCAAACATTTGGATGTCTTCGGTGATTCGGCTTTGGTTGTGAATCAGATCAAAGGAGAATGGAAGACGAATCAACCCAGTTTGATACCGTATAGAGATTATGTGAGGAGGATTTAAAATTTCTTTACAAAGGTTGAATTTCATCATATCCCTCGAGATTAAAACCGGATGGCAGATGTGATTGCAACGTTGGCATCAATGATTGTAGTGAAATATTGGAATGAAGTTCCCAACTTGTCTGTAATGCGTCTTGATAGGCCAGCTCATGTGTTTGTTGTTGAAGAGATCAAAGATAAGAAGTCGTGGTATTACGACATCAAAAGTTTCCTCCAAAGTCAAGTTTACCCGCCTGGGACATCTTTGAAAGATAAGAAGACTTTGAGAAGATTAGCCGGTAATTTTTACTTGAATGGTGATATACTGTACAAGAGAAATTTCGACATGGTTTTGCTCAGATGCGTGGATAGACACGAAGCAGACTTGTTAATGACTGAAGTGCATGAAGGTTCCTTTGGTACTCATTCCAATGGACATGCAATGGCAAAGAAGATGTTGCGAGCAGGTTACTATTGGCTGACAATGGAATCTGACTGTTGCAAATTTATGAAGAAGTGCCACAAATGTCAAATTTATGCTGATAAGATTCATGTTCCTCCGACACTTTTGAATGTTATCTCTTCCCCATGGCCCTTCTCCATGTGGGGAATTGATATTATTGGGATGATTGAGCCCAAAGCTTCGAATGGACATCGTTTCATTTTGGTGGCAATTGACTACTTCACAAAATGGGTTGAAGCGGCATCGTATGCAAATGTAACCAAGCAAGTTATTGTAAGGTTTATCAAGAATCAGATCATATGCCATTATGGTGTGCCAAGTAAGATCATTATTGATTATGGACCAAACTTGAATAACAATATGTTGGAAGCTCTTTGCAAAGACTTCAAGATTGCACATCATAATTCTTCTCCTTACAGACCCAAGATGAATGGGATTGTTGAAGCTGCAAATAAGAACATCAAGAAGATTATCCAGAAGATGGTTGTCACATATAAGGATTGGCATGAGATGCTCCCATTTGCTTTGCATGGGTATTATACATCCATCCGCACTTCAACAGGGGCAACCCCTTTCTCTCTTGTATATGGTATGGAAGCAGTGCTCCCTGTAGAGGTTGAGATTCCTTCGTTGTGTGTGCTCATGGAAGCCAAGTTGACTGAAGCTGAATGGTGTCAAACCAGGTTTGACCAGTTGAATTTGATTGAAGAGTAGAGATTGACTGCGATGTGTCATGGTCAGTTATATCAGCAGAGGATGAAGAAAGATTTTGATAAGAAGGTCAAACCTCGAGTGTTCAGAGAAGGTGACCTTGTGCTCAAGAAGATTTTATCGTTCAAGCCAGATTCCAGAGGAAAATGGACTCCCAATTATGAAGGCCCATATGTTGTCAAGAGAGCCTTTTCAGGCGGTGCTTTGATTCTTACAACTATGGATGGTGAAGAGTTCAGTCGTCCTGTAAACGCATATGCAGTCAAGAAATACTTCTCCTAAAAAGAAAAGAACAACTCGCTAAGTTGAAAACCCGAAAGGGCGGTTTAGGCAAAAAATGAGCGTTTCGGTGGATTGAAAACCCGAAAGGGCGATCCAGGCAAAAATTAGAGACATAAAACAGAAAGAATTTCCCGATAAGTTGAGTACCCCACCTCGGGGCAACTTATGCAAAAATTAGGGATTTTGGCAAGTAATTGCATTCTGTTGATCTTCAGTGTTTTGAAGACTTGGTTGAGCACGAGGGTTGACATTAGTTCATCCCAGCAGCGGTCAAGAGCATAATGGATATCAAGAGTTGGTAGAAGAATTAAGGATCGTTTGTATTCAATGTACCCCTTTTCCATGTAAATTGCCATTTTCAACTTTGTAAAATCTATGGAGTCTTGTCATTTACAGACTACCATGCTATTAAATAAAGTTGAGCTTTTATCCAATTGTTTTTACTCTTATTTACTTCAGCCAATAGTTTTAAATTTTATTATGATCATTTTTGAAATTAAAATTTTGAATCAAAATCAAGTTTTCTTTAATATATAAAAGCAAGATTTTTACCAAAGCAAGTAAAAGGAATATCAACAGCATTTCAATGGATAGCAAGTCCTTAAGTGCGAAACATCAGAGGTTCCCCAAGCAGTTAACCCTTCGGGTATCCCTAGACATTAGTGTTGATTCAATTCCTTGGTAGTGATTGACCCTCGGTGGAATTTCGTTATCCTCAGCTGATTTAGTTGATCCAGATATCCTGCGACGTGTTTTTTTCCTCGACAGAAATTCTGCCATCCCCGGCGGAGTTTGTATGTCCCCAACGAAGCTTGTATCTCCTCAGCAAGGTTGATCTTCAGAGATGTTTGATCTTCCCCAGTAGATCTCTTTGGTTTCCCCACCAATCGCCACTTTTTTTTTCTCCCAGTCAGAGTTTCCTCCTGGTTCTTGAGCAGCTTTTGTTGATTATTTTCTCTGTAGGGTTGTCTCCCATCTTCATGGTGTTGACCTAAAATTCCCCACAGATCGGATGTTCTATCCTCAACAGATCTCCTTCGTCCTTAGCTAGGGTTGAGCCTTTGGGATGTTAATCTCTCTGTTCTCCAGCAGTTATCTCCATATTTTGTGGATTGACCAAGGATTGTACCGGTGGTTCAATTTCTTTGTGACGCCTCTGTATCCTTTGTGATCGTTTTGTCAGTATAATCATAATACACATATTCATATAATTTCATAATTTGCATATCCAGCATCTCCATATTTGATTTTTTTGAGATTCTCATTCTCTGTTATGGCGGTACTTTATCCCCATACTAAATCTGATGTCTGTCCTCCTTCAATTGTAGAGTGTCAGCCTCGTAAGTAGAAAGATTTTAACCTTTCTCTATTGCCCCGCTGAGTTTGTTTTCTCATGGATGGTTGTTATTTCAGTTTCCTCTCCAGTAGATTTTCTAGATGGAATTACTCCCCTTGAGTTATGTCCTCATTGGGTTGAGTCTTGATTAATTGTTTTCTTTCTAGCTCTTACCTAGATAGATGCTTTGGTCCCCTAAGAGTCTATTACCCAGTAACTGGTAATATTCTTCTTAGTTTGTAGTTTGTTACTTCTTTCCCAATACCCGGTAAAAGTACTCTTATTTCTCCTCAGTGGAGTCCCCAGGAAATATATCCTTGATATGTTCATCTTAACCGGTGACAGATATCTTTTCTTCCCCCGCAGAAGTTTATCTTTGATATGTGCACTTTAACCAGTGACGGATATTCTCACTTTTGGTATTCTACACAGTAAAAAGGTAGTTGTAATTCCTATTTTGTTCCTCAGAGAGTTAATCCTTGATATGTTCATCTTAGCCAATGACGGGTTTTCTTCTGCTTGTGGTCTTTTGCATAGTGATCGGTAGTTGTAAATCCTACTTTTTCCCCTGTGCGGAGTCTATCCTTAATATGATCACTTTAACTAGTGACGGATTTTCTCTTCTTTGGTATTCTATCCAGTAACTGATAGATGTAATACCTATTTTTCCTCCCCTTTTCAGAGTCTATCCTTGATATGTTCATCTTAATCGGTGATGGATTTTCTCTTTGATTGGTCTTATACCCAGTAACCGGTAGTTGTAAACCCTGTTTTGTCCCCTCGCAGAGTCTATCCTTGATATGTTCATCCTAACCGGTGACGGATTTTCTCTCTGACGGTTTTCTATCCAGTTTTAGATAAGTGTAATTCCTCCCTTTTTGTTCAGTTGGTATATCCTTGATATGTTCATCCTAACCGATGACGGATATCCTCCTTGACATTTCCAGGCAAGTCTATCCTTGATATGTTCATCCTAACCGATGACGGATTTTCTTCCCTGTTGAGTTTATCCTTGATATGTTCATCCTAACCAATGACGGATACTCTCACCCTTGGTCTTCTTCCCAGCAACTGGTAGTTGTAAATCCTATTTTCCGCAGTTTTCCCCAACAAGGTTATTCTTACCCAGTAACCGGTAATGAATTTCCTCTCCTAGAATCCTCAGCGAGTCATCCTTGATATGTTCATCCTAACCGGTGACAGATGTTCTCTCTGTCAGATCTTTATTATCTCCTTACCCAGTAACAGGTAGTAGATAATATATTTTTGCTCCTCCTGTGTTGAAGTTTATCTTCCCCAGTTGAGTTGAGTGCGTATTTCCTTAGTGAAATTCTGGTATCAGATATGAGATGTCGAAGGTAATGTCACGACACTAATATCTGAATAATGCAAACAGGATAAAGATAAAGAATAGTAATGCAAGAGACACAAGCAATTGTTAACCCAGTTCGGTCCAACTCACCTACATCTGGGGGCTACCAAGCCAGGGAGGAAATCCACTAAATAGAATCAGTTCAAAGACTCTCAGTACACTTCAACAAGTTACAGTCTTTCTCACCTAATCTCTACCCGTGCGACTTCTACCTAAGCACTCTTAGATATGAGAACTCACTCACTCCCCCTCAATCACACCTGTGATTTTAAACAACAATTACTCTGAAAAGAAGACACTTCTCAATTACACACACTTGATCTTCAATCAAGTAGACACACACTTGATCTTCAACCAAGTAGACACACACTTGATCTTCAACCAAGTAGACACACACTTGATCTTACTTAACAGCTTCAATCAAGTAGACACACACTCATGCTTAAAAGCTTAGAGTGACAAACTACAACTCACAAATCAGACCAATTCAATCATCTATGGATGAATTGAATGGCTTACAAGTCTCACAACTAAACAAGACACAAACCCTTATATTCTCTCAATATTTTTCTAAGTATTGGTTGTGTATTAAATCAGGTTTTCCATGTCCTATTTATAGAAGCATTCAGCTGGGCTTGGACATCTTGAAAACCCTAAAACTATTTTCCAATTAAATCTTCTCATGACAGCTGGTTAGATCTCCTTAGAAAATAAGTAAATCAGGTTGTAATTAATGATTGAATGCGCCTGCAAATCAGATCTTGAATCATACATAGATTGCCATTAAATACGCAATCACAAAACACATAACATTCACCCTGAATGTTCTGTGTACAGGATGTCGTGACATCGGGTCTGACATTCTGGAACAATCCTGCATAATTCCCTTTATACTTTCCAACAGGTACATAATATCAGATGTTATGACATCGTGTATAATATCCTGAAACAGTCCTGCATAATTATGTTTTTAAACTCCAGCAGGTACATAGATATCTTGTGCTAAGACATCACATGCAACATCTTGTGAACACTCTTTGTTTTACCAAAATTGTTGCCAACACTTAGAACCAAAAAACTCCCCCTTTGGCAAATTTTGGCTAAAACATATATCTGTCCTTTTTGTTCACAAGAAAAACTATCAGCAGTTAAACAACAGTTTAAGCAGCAGCAGAAGCAAACAGAATTACTAGTTATAGAAGCAACTAGTAAAACACACAAATGCACATGGGTACTTCTTCTCCCCCTAAGTCTGTACAACACAGACATCTCCTTTAACAATAACAGCACCTGTCATAACAGCACATGTAACAATCAGAGTCACCCTCTGACATCTGCTTCAACATCACTTGTGCATACAACATCAGACATCTCCTCCAATATCACAGAACAGAACAGAATTCACATCTTCTTCAATAATAGTTGTTCATCTGTTCAGCTACACCAGCACATACATCTCCACACAATCACTTCTCCCCCTTTTTAGTCAAAATTGACCAAAGGTGACCAATTAGACAAAATAAATGTCAATCAGCCTAACAGAGAATGTCACAACAGATGTTATAACATATAAAATGTTAAAACATAAATGTTAGGAGATACAAACCATAATTATACACAACTGTGATAGTTGAGATGATTAGAAATCCATGGAACTCATTAAGAGCCCAAAAATGGCATCAACCAAGATTGCCAAAAACAGCAAATCATCAAAGCATCCAGAACAACATATCATCATAACGGGGGGACTATCTTTACCATAACTCAATCTGAAGAGGTAGCATCTTCTTCACCTTCAGATCCAGAACTGCCACTAGAATTGTCTTGAGAATCAGACCTCTCACTTGAGGTATGGGCATCTGTTTCCTTGGCTTGTCCAACAGTGGTTGTCCTACAGACTTCATTGTCTGTGGCTTCTAATTCAACAGCTCCTTTTGTTCCTCTTCCTAGGAACTTATTGATTACAGTTGGGGAGACCCTTACACACCTTCCTTTAACAAACACTTTGCAAACCCCTTTGTTGTTCTTATCAACAATATCCTCCGAAATGTTCACCACAAACTCCTTCACAAGACCTTCAAAACATTGGGGCAATGTACTAACTCTTTTCATCAAACCAGCAGACTTGATCAACTCCATAACCTCCTTCACTTCCATAGCATCTTTCCCTGGTTCCCTCTCCACAACAACTCTCTTCTGTATAACAAATTTCCACTTGGCTGCACCATCTTCCAGATGAAAGGAAGTGTTGTCCAAATGCCCAGCTGCAACCTTAACAGGAGATTTTCTAACAGATTGCCTTTTAGCAGTAGAGATGTCTAGGACATCTTCTTCGACATCATCTTCAGAGTCAGAACTTTCTCTTACCTTTCTTTTCTTGACTTCCACTTTACTCCATGATTTAGAAGGACCTACAACAGCAGCCTTCTTACCTATTCTGGTTGTTATCAAATCAGCCACAGACTTGCCTTTCCTGGTCTTCATTTTCTTTGCAACACTTGGTTTCAAATGATGAACCAAGGTGTCATCTTCCTCGTCTGATCTTTCTTCTTCCAAATCAATTACCTTCTCAGCATTGTCATCTTTCTTATCTGAGCTTTTCCCACTCCACATTAATTGCTATAAATTCTCATGGGTACAAATCCCCAATTTCCCTCTTAAACATTCAAATTGATTAGCATCCAAAGCCTTTGTAAATATGTCAGCTAATTGCATTTCAGTTGTAACATGCTCCAGTGCTATGATTTTCTCTTCCACAAGTTCTCTAATGAAGTGATGGCGAATATCAATGTGCTTTGTCCTGATGTGCTGAATAGGATTTTTAGAAATATTTATAGCACTCAGGTTGTCACAGTACACTGTCATGACATCTTGTGTCACATTGTATTCTGTCAACATTTGTTTCATCAAAACCAGTTGAGAACAGTTACTTCCAATTGCTATGTATTCAGCTTGATATCTAGCACAAACACCATTTTCATCTTTCAAATGTGTAGGAGCAGGTGTCCTTTTATGATCTGCATTCTCCATGCCAACCTTCTTAACCTTGTTCTTTGCGTATTTGCTTTGAGATAGAAAAATAGACTCTTCTATCTGCTTGACTTGTAGCCCAAGTCAAACAAGGTTCATCTCAACCTTAGACTGCATTTGTCTAACAACATGTTCTGCCATTTGATCTGACCTCCCACCAAACCCAATATTATCCACATCTATTTGAGCCACCATGAGCTTTTCTCTTTCATTTTTCATAGATAGGATCTTGTCAATACCTCCCCTCTTGTAACCATTGTGAGTGAGGAACATTATGAGTCTCTCATACCAAGCCCTATGAGCTTGCTTCAAACCATACAGGGCTTTCTTCAATCTGTACACATGCCTTTTAGGTTGTTCAACATATACTTCCTCTTTCAAGTAGCCATTTGAGATCACTTCCCTTGATCAAGTTGTGACCCTTTTACTTGGATCTCTTTGAATGAGATCTTTGGGATGATCCTTCTGAACTCTGACGGGGGTTCCTTTATTGACTTTGTCAGGTTCAGCTTGAGGAGGTTCATTCACCTTGTTTGAGAAATCAGCTGGGGATCATTCAGAGATGTCTTAACATCGTCTGAGACATCAGTCTGTTGGTCATCAACCACACCATTAATAGATTCCATCATTATTTTGATTCTGGAATTAAGGACTCTATATGCTCTGCTGTAGCCCAGAAATAATCTTTTGGGATCTATCTTCCTTCTTTGTTCACTTCTAATTTTGATAACTTGACTTTCCTTTTCTCCTTGAAGTTTTAGACAAAGATCTTTGAAGACTTCAAACACATCAGATTTGTTTCTTATAAAGTTGATCCAGGTGTATCTGGAGAAGTCATTCACCACTACATATGCAAACTTCTTCCCACCAAGGCTTTCCACCTGCATGGGTCCCATCAACTCCATATGGAGGAGTTCCAAACCTTTGGAAGTGGTGTCATGTCTGAGTTTCTGGTGTGACATCCTTGTCTGACATTTCCCACAGACTTTTCTTTCATCAATCTTCAAGTTGGGAATTCCTCTAACAGCTTCAACAGATATAATCATCTTCATACCTTTAAGATGCAGATGGCTTAATCTTTGATGCCATGTCTTCACTCCTTCTTCTTTGACTAAGGTACCCTTTGAAGAATAACCAATTTGAGAACTCCACATGTAACAGTTGTCTTTGGTCCTGACTCCTTTCATGATCACTTCACTTTCTTTGTTAGCAATCAGACATTCAGTTTTAGTGAAGTTAACATTTAGACCTTGGTCACATAGTTGACTGATGCTTATTAGATTTGCAGTTAAGCCCTTAACAAGTAGGACATTGTCAAGGTCATGAACTCCAGGGAAATCAAGCTTACCAATCCCCTTGATTTCACCCTATGCTCCATCACCAAAGGTTACATAACTCATGGCATGATGATGAAGGCCAGTTAGCAGGTCTTTGTTTCTAGTCATGTGTCTGGAGCACCCACTGTCAAAATACCAATCTTCTTTGGCTGAAACTATGAAGGAAGTGTCAGCTATTAGACTTGTAACATTAGTCTTAGGAACCCATTTCTTCTTGTTGACATGCCTGTGATGTTTGGGTCTTGGTTGATATTGAGTCTGATGATGAACAGGGATAGGATAACCATACAGCTTATAGCAGAAGGGCTTCAGGTGGCCAAATTTTCCACAGTAATGGTATCTCCATATTTGGTGTTTCCCTTTCTGTTGTCTTCCCTTCTGGTGTTGTGACATATGATGTGAAATCTCAGGTTTACTTTTAATATGGCAGCACTTAGGTTTGGATTTAGGTTTGCCACCAGTGTAACTGCGCTCAGCTTTAGATTCATTATACCCAATGCCAGATTTGTCTCTTGTTATTTGTCCAGTTTGGAGAATCTTGTCTAAGGAATCAGATCCATTGTTTAACATTCTTACATACTTGGTCATCTCTTCCAGTTTAGAATTCAAGAACATAGCTTCAGTTTTTAACTTGGAGATGGTTTCCACATGTTCTGCCTTCTCATTCTCCAGTTGTACTATCACTTTATTCTAGATTTCAACTTGTTGACTTTCATCTAGCTTGGCATTCAGAACCAATGCTTCTGTTTTTAATTTTGAGATGGTTTCCAAGTGTTCTACCTTCTCATTCTCAAGTTGAGTTATTACCTTCTTCTGGCTTTCAACCTGTTTACACACCTTAACACTTTTGTAGGTAGTGGCCAACTCTTCAAAGGTTACTTCATCATCACTTGAGTCTTCAGTAGAACCCCATCTTCCAGTCAAGGCAGTCACCAGATTTGTAGCTTCTTCTGTTTCACTTTCATCAGACCAAGAGGCAGCAAGACTCCTCTTCTGTTTCTTGAGGTAGGTCCCACATTCAGTTTTAATGTGACCATACCCATCACATTCATAGCACTGTACTTCTTTTCCTTCTTTGGGCTTATCATCTGACCTTGTTCTTCTTCCAGCATTGTTGGATTTACTGATGTCAGATGAGATGTTCTTGACATTAGCCTTAGATCTAACATCCATCTTTTTCAACAGTTTGTTGAACTGTCTTCCCAGCATTGCTACATCATTTGCCAGATCTTCATCAACATCCTGACCATTTTCCTCCTCTGTGTTTGACATGAAGGCTATGCTTTTTGTTTTCTTTTCAGATCCATCACTCATTCCCATCTCAAATGTTTGGAGGGAACCAATTAGCTCATCAACTCTCATATTGGAGATGTCATGAGACTCTTCTATGGATGTCACCTTCATAGCAAATCTCTTAGGGAGTGACCTGAGTATTTTTCTTACTAATTTTTCATCTGTCATCTTCTCTCCCATGGCTCTTGAGGCATTAGCAATTTCAAAGATACTCATATGAAATTCATGAATATTTTCATCTTCTTTCATCCTTAAATTTTCAAACTTGGTGGTGAGCAGTTGTAGTCTAGACATCTTTACTCTAGAGGTGCCTTCATGAGTGGTTTTGAGAATGTCCCAAGCATCTTTAGCCACCTCACAGTTGTTTACCAACCTGAAGATATTCTTGTCTACTCCATTGAATATGGCATTCAATGCTTTAGAATTTCCAAGGGCTAGATCATCCTCCTCCTTGGACCATTGTTCTTCAGGCTTCTTGTCAGTTGTGGCTTCTCCTTCCTTAGTAATTACTGGATGTACCCAGCCTGTTAACACAGCCTTCCAAGCCTTATTATCCAGAGATTTTAAGAAAGCTACCATTCGAGGTTTCCAATAGTCATAGTTAGATCCATCCAAAATTGGTGGCCTATGAACAGATCCTCCATCTCTCTCCATTGTACCAAAGAGTATTGTCCCTAGATCTCACCCAGAACCAGAGCAGGATGCCTGCTCTGATACCAATTGAAATTATGGTATCAGATATGAGATGTCGAAGGTAATGTCACGACACTAATATCTGAATAATGCAAACAGGATAAAGATAAAGAATAGTAATGCAAGAGACACAAGCAACTGTTAACCCAGTTCGGTCCAACTCACCTACATCTGGGGCTACCAAGCCAGGAAGGAAATCCACTAAATAGAATCAGTTCAAAGACTCTCAATACACTTCAATAAGTTACAGTCTTTCTCACCTAATCTTTACCCGTGCGACTTCTACCTAAGCACTCTTAGATATGAGAACCCACTCACTCCCCCTCAATCACACCTGTGATTTCAAAAAACAATTACTCTGAAAAGAAGACACTTTTCAATTACACACACTTGATCTTCAATCAAGTAGACACACACTTGTTTTTCAACCAAGTAGACACACACTTGATCTTCAACCAAGTAGACACACACTTGATCTTACTTAACAACTTCAATCAAGTAGACACACACTCATGCTTAAAAGCTTAGAGTGACAAATTACAACTCACAAATCAGACTAATTCAATCACCTATGGATGAATTGAATGGCTTACAAGTCTCACGACTAAACAAAACACAAACCCTTATATTCTCTCAATATTTCGCTCAGTATTGGTTGTGTATCAAATCAGGTTTTCCATGTCCTATTTATAGAAGCATTCAGCTGGGCTTGGACATCTTGAAAACCCTAAAACTATTTTCCAATTAAATCTTCTCATGACAGCTGGTTAGATCTCCTTAGAAAATAAGTAAATCAGGTTGTAATTAATGATTGAATGCGCCTGCAAATTAGATCTTCAATCATACATAGATTGCCATTAAATGCGCAATCACAAAACACATAACATTCACCCTGAATGTTCTGTGTACAGGATGTCATGACATCGGGTCTGACATCCTGGAACAATCCTGCATAATTCCATTTATACTTTCCAGCAGGTACATAATATCAGATGTTATGACATCGTGTATAACATCTTGAAACAATCCTGCATAATTATGTTTTTAAACTCCAACAGGTACATAGATATCTTATGCTAAGACATCACATGCAACATCTTGTGAACACTCTTTGTTTTACCAAAATTGCTGCCAACACTTAGTGAAATCGGTGTTCCCCTGCATGATTCGAGTATTTCAGTTTTATCCTGACTTATTCGTATCCCCTGTAGATGTTGTTTTTCCCCGGCTGAGTCTTTCCATTTTTTATATGGATTTCCTCGAGTCCCCCAGTAGTTTTGAGTCGTAGCCTGGCCTACGCATAACCACTTTTTATCCCCCAGAGTCTCTGTCTCCCCAGCGAGTTTTCCTTACGGAATGCATTTTACTCCTGTGGACTTTCGGTCTCTCTGATTTCTTTTCCCTTGTAGCAGTATTTCCCATCAAAGAATTTACTTCTGCATTCATACATATGCATCATGAGGTCTCTTAGGGACCAAAATTTGTTTCTATATGTTGTTATTTAAGCCCATTCTACTGAGTCGACATGAAGATGTTAACCTTTGCCTCCTCAGTTAGAATGTCCTTAAATAAGGGCAGATGTAAGACCCCAATTTTGACCCTAAGATCCCTCATGTAATTTCATCATAAGCACTAACATTGGGATCACACCTTGGCATCCTCCTTACCCCTTTTCATTGGGTTTGTTTTGGGAGAGATCACCAAGAACTTTGTGATTATATCATACTTGTATTTTATCACTTCACTAACCAAAATACCAAAAATATATCTTTGTAATTGTCTAACTCTTTTATAGGAAAGGTGTGATCTCCATTGATCTATCAAGTTCATATTTAGGGTTTGAGACCCTCGTGAACAAAGAAGCACAACCAATAATTGATTCAAGAATTGTTATGAGTATCATATATGAGTCCCAATGTTCTCTACATGTTATATTAATCAAGTTTTCTTCAAGAGTTTGAGGGTGATTTGTCTTGGAAACCCTAGTTTGACTAGGTATCTTAAATAACTTCTCCAACAAGCTATCTCACCAATTGATCAAATTTCTCAAGGGACACTTCAAATTTTATCATCTTATTTATATATGATCTACCATGAGCCAATAAAGTCAAGATAATTGGAAGTTAGCAAGTTGGTTGATGGTGGTTGGCCAGATGAATTCATCTGATCAAAACTGGGTCCCCCTAGACCCTATCTCCTACAATTTTCACCATATGAAAATTATTCCAAGAGAAAACTGACTCTAAATGACATTACAAACAACTTTCATGTTGATACCTAGAGCTAGTTTTTCTTGGAAAATCATTTTCTATGTTGAAACATTATAGGTCATTTTGTCTAAACCCTAATTTGAAAGTCAACTTCCCAAGGCCATAACTTGCTCAATTTTTATGAGATGAAATATTTCCAAGTTTCAAAATCAAATTCAATGTTTCTACTTCAACTTTGATGTTTGGAGTGGGAGCTAATTCAACTTTTTTGAGCATGTGATATGAGGTTACGTTATAGGTCACTTTTGATCTATACCATTGATCAAGTGATTTTTCCAAACTTCAAAAATGCATAACTCTATCATTTCAAATCCAAATGACATTAAATTGGTGACCATTTTGAAGGTCTTTGATATATATATACAACTTTGATGAAGACACTTTTCTCATTTGAAGTTCATATAAAAAGTTAAGCAAGGTGGAATATTGAGACATATGGCTTGACACTTAGAAAAAATTTGATATGTCAAACATTTCCAAGCTTACACCTCAAATTTCTCAAAGTTCCAAGCTCCAAATGAAAAAGTGTTGAACATAAAAGTTGTTCCTCTTGATCTTACCTTTCCAAAGAGCTCAAATTCATTCATTTTGGACAAGAAATGCATAGGCTGCGCATGGCATAAACCGGGTGATATCACTTGGCAAGGATCAAACTTCAAACCTCAATACACACTTACCTTGCAATCCAAGCTTAGTTCAGAGCATCCAACATTCATTTGTGGACCTCAAGCAATCATTTCATGGGCCTGTGCGCGCCCATGCACACTTGCATCACCATTTGCCAAAATTGGAAAGTAAATTTGAAGGTGCAATTATCACTTGCTTCAGCTATAAATAGAGCTTCAATTGCTCAAAAATTGACACACATTGGCGCCAGCTTTGATCCCCCATTTCAAACCCTCACTTTGCAAAGGATAAGCCTGAAAAATTCTCTTGAATTTGAGATTGAATTTCCACTTGAAATTCAATTCTCCAGGAATCCACAGCTTCTTAACCATTCAATCCTTCTCCTGCAAGCAAGTGGAGTGAGAACAAGCACAAGCAAGATCAAGATCAATTGAATCTAGACCTACATTGAAGGTATTTTCCAGAAATTTTGAACTCTTCGATTCTCTCAAATTCTTGCTCAATTCTATTGATTCTTTGGTTGTCTGAAGTCCTACCAATGCAGGCAAGAAGATTGAGTTGCTTTGAGGCCAAATTGAAGCAACTCAGTTCATGTACCTCAAATTTCAACTCCATGTATCTCTCAATATACTTGGAGTTAGAGTGAACTGAGGACAGATTCGAGCTCAGTGCCATTTTTTCTTTAAGACCATGTCCTTGTTTTTCATTTTGGTGATGGTTGATGGTGGACTAGTCCGGTGAGGTCCATCGGAGAAGATGACCAAAGCTCTGGCTCCGGCAATGAGTTGGCAAGGCTTCGAACCACATGATCCATCCATTATGTTTTAATCCTGAGTGTTGGTTTTAATTACCACATGTGCAGCGCTGTTGACTCAAGACCATGTGGAACGCGCGCTAGGGACCATCTGATCTGCCACCTCAATTAATGAGGGAGATCAGATGGTCCACGTATTTTTGATTTTCTGAATTTTTATTTTAATTGCATTATTTCCAATAATTCATATCAAATTCAATATTGATCCAAAAAATATGGGACTTTCACCAAAAAAAAAAAATATTTTTCTCTTTCATATTCCGAATTAAAATTATTTTTTAGATCATTATTAATATTTTTCATGAATTAATTGTTTTTACATTTGTTTTTAATTGTTTAAAAATATTTTTAAAAGTCCAAAAATTATGAAAAATTTTCTCCAAGGTCCTCTGACCTTGTTTGACCTATGATAAATCTCATGGTCATTTCTTTGGTATTTTGATGAGATTTTAGGAATTGGAAAAACCATATTTGATTTAAATGCACTATTATATTATTTTAATTGAATAAGTGCCAATTATTTTTGTTGACCACTTGTATTGACTTGTTTGAGTTTGCTTGTTGTTGTTCAGCCTTGGTCAAGGTTGATTTGACTTTGTCAAATTAATATCATTGGATTTAGGGGGCTGATGGAATGTACATTCCATCTCCCAAAATGAATGAATGATATTAATTTGGTAAAAGTCCTCCTTTGACCAATTTGTAATTTCATTCATCCCCTTTCCACTTCATCTTATTCCCCTTCTTCATTCATTCACTCCATTTGGCCTATGACATCTCAAAGTCCTAATGCTAGTTGATTGAAAAATTGACATGAGTATGGATGAGATTAGGCCATACCTTTTGCATATTCTTTTTGTGTGTGGTATGTTTCATGAGCATAGTTCATTATACTGTGTCTCTAACATGCATTAACACCAAAATTCTATTGCCCGACCTCAAATAGTTGTGACTTCTACATAAGTCCAATTATGATTGCTTAACATAGCGCTAAATTTGTGACATAAAAGGCATAAGCATTCTAGTTAGTGAGATTGTAAGTCTCCCCTCTTTCATGGTATTGTAGGGAAGCTTGGCATTCTTTCCTTCCTTTGGAAGATGTTTTGGTTCAAGGATCCATGCTTGTGATAAGTGGGTTGAGTGTTCTCCAAAGAATGTCTTGAAAAGCAAAAGCAAAAACTAAACAATACTAACTTCTAACCAACTAACTACTAACTTTTAATTTCAAGCTTTTACTTTAATGCAATTTACTTTTAGCACTCTATTTCATTTGCCATTGTTCATATCATTCTAATTGTTTATGTTAATGCAATTTTCACTTTCTCCATTTGGACCATATTGTGTGATATATTTTGCTTGTGTATACTTTGCTTGTTTGTGTGGTCTTTGACCATTAATGTACATAATAATAACAAAAAAACCTAAAAATATTTTGAGTAGACTGTTGGCTTGATCTTGGACAAATGCACTTAGAATCTAGGCAACCTCCCTATGCTAATGGACTTGGCCAATGTCAACTTGTTGAAGAACCAAGTGCTTACAATTTGAACTTCATCTTATATATCTTTGAAGACCTCTCTGAGTTCATCTGCAACATGATCATTGTGAAGTTGTTATTTTGAACCTGTGACTTGTGAAATTCATATGTTACATGGGCTATTTTGAAGAAGATCATGAAATGGATAAGCTTGGATGAGGCCATCTTTATTTGATGCCTTGCTCTTCAAGATAATATAATTGTGCATTTATGTGTTGTTTGATTCTAAAAGTCCAAGGGAATTCTGGGTTTCTATTGACATACTTGTCTATTGGATTGCTACCCATTTGGTCAGATCTTTTCAACTCTAAACTTTTAATTTTTTTTACATAGGATAGTCTCTCCATCTTCTCCTCATTTCTTTAATTTCAAAATCTCTCCCTCCATTTTTTCAAAATCTTCTTTGTGTGATCTACTTTCGTTCTAAACTTTGACTACTTTTACAAAAAAGATAGAAACTTTGGCCTTATGCCATTGCATTTTCAAATTTCTTTTTTTTTAAATCAAACTTGTGAATAAACTTAACTATACTTGACTTAAACTTTCAAAAAGCCAAAAAGAACTAACTCACTCAAACCTTTTTTTAGGCCTTTGTGCCTTTCAAACCTAATTTTTGTTAAAAGCAATGCATCCACTTTGAAATTTGTATCATGAACTACGAGGTTTTGATCCCTCATTTTTATGTTGGTACGTAGGCACAAGACCAAAGGTCTTGTCAAACATAAAAATATAATTAATAAATTCTTTTCTCATCCCCCCATTCTATTTGTCAATAAACATCACTTTGTATAAAATACATATGCACACAAAAAGGGCTCCTTAGGAGTACCTATGACACTTTGGATGCTAACACCTTCCCTCTGTGTAACCAACCCTCTTACCTGTGATCTCTGACTTTTATTAGTTTTTATTTGAAAACTTCTTACTTTTTGGATTTTGTTCGTACTTTTTTCCCTTTTTCCTTGGAAACAATAAAAGCGCGGTGGCGACTCTTGTTAATTGATTTCTAGCTTGTCAATAGCTTGATGATCATGAATTTCCCGCTACAACACCCATCCATGTAAGGGATCGACTCTCTCAATACTTCTAATTTTTTCGCCTTCAGGTATGTTTTCGTCTAACCAATGAACCAAATCGCTTTTTAGTTGCTCGAAACAATAGATGTTCCAGAAGAGCATCTCCATCGGATGCTTATCTCTCCAATAAATCACTTTTTCCATAGCGGCGACGAAGACGAACCATGTGTAACACCTCAAAATTTGCCCTCCTCTTCTTGGGACTAGTTTGACGCATTGCATTTCATTTTAGGACATTAGGCATTGCATTTTGCATATCATATGAAAATAAGAAGATCATCCTCCAAAGTTTTTTTCAAAAGATGGAGATGTTGCATGATTCAAGCCTGAGGGTCTTTATGAATGGATGATCAACCATCTGAGGGTGTGCACTTCAATTAGGGTTTCCTGATCCTTCAAAGGTCTTGAGCATCATCTTGTTTGCAAGGATATATCACCATCATCATGGTTTTGTCATCATCAAGGGCTTCATTGTTCATTCTCAAGTTCCTTTGGATTAGGGTTTTGACCTCTAGTCAACCCTAATCAATGCCATTCTTCCAGCTAGGGTTTCTCAAAGGGATGAGGTATTTTCTTGGTTTAAGGATAATATGGTTATCATGAGGAGCTTACATGAGCTAGGGTTTCATTTTGGAGCAATTTCCCCAAGTGGTAGAGGCTCAAGCTTATCAGAGCATTTCAAGGTCATCTGAGGACCAAAAAGTCAACTGTGCAAGATCTGAGGACTTTGAGGTTGGGGAGATGAGTTGAGACACCTCAATCATGTTCAAAAGAGGTCCATTTGTCATTTCAAATATCTATCTTGAAGGTTTTGGAGTCATGGCAAAAGTTTCCAAAAATGGAAAGTGACCTGTAATTGAAAGTTTCCAAAAATGGCAAGTTTCTGGTCCACATTCAACTTGATTTTTCAACATCAAGGAAGTTTCGAATGGATTTTTGGTGAACATGAAAGTTGTAGATCTTTCTCTCCCATTTCCAAAAAGTCCTAGATCATGTTCATATGATGATTGGTTGAGAAGTTATTGCCAAATGATCACAAGGTGTGCATGGAAGTTCACAGTGACATAACTTTTGATTCAAAGCTCCAATTTGGTCCATTCTTTTTGCAAAGTTCTCTTCATGACCAAGGTATTCCAAATCAACATTTGCCATGCATGGAAGAAGTTCATATGATCATCATTTCTCACATGTGCAAAATGGAGGGAAATTCCATAATTCAAAATTTGCTTAAGCTACAAGTAAAATACCACTTCCATCATGTTTATTGGTTGGTTTTAAGTGAAGTTGAAGCTTGCATGGGCACTGTTCACATGTGGCATGTGCATGCTAACTCACATTTGCAATTTTGCAATTCACCTCACATTTCACTAATGATGATTAACCAAAGCTTAATTGGATTAGCAGCATGATTAATGCATCATATAAAAGCCAAACCCTAATCTCACTTGCTCATAACAGAATTTCAGATCTAGAATTTTCCATTTCCCTCCAATTTTCTCTCTCCTCAATTTTCATTTTTCTTCACATAACTCTTCAATCTCTTTGCATATTCATGATCCTTGTGCAATTCTGAGCAAGATTCAGCCATTGTTTATTAGAATTGAGCAAGATTTCATGCAGATCCAAAGCTTCATCAAGTAGATCGGATTTCGAAATTGAAGTGGATCGAGGAGGTTTCAGTGGATTCTTTGTGCATAAAGCTTCAGAGCAAGGTTGAGGAAGAAGATCTGGAGACTTTGGAAGCATGAGGACACGATTTTAGTGCACTGCATCTCAAGTAAGTTGAAATTCGATCCTCTTATTTTGCCAATTGCTTGCCATGATTAGGTAGATCTTGCATTGCTGAGCACACTGATATGTTCTATTTTAAAAATGGATGAAAATTGAGCTTGTTATGTTGATTTAAAGTTTTGAGATCCAAAATGTTTTTGCTCGATCCGTAGAATCCATGAGGTTTTAGGTTGTTTTAATGTGATATTCGTGATCTATGTTGCAAGACCTTTCGAACCATGTATAATTTGTCAAGATCTGGAAAATTTCGCATGAATCTCCGCCGGAGACGGCCGGAGAAGACGACCGGAAACACTGTTCCGGCATCTGGTTATGTTTCCCTAGGGTTTTGTCCGCGTTGGCCTCCACGCATGCGCTCATGTGTCTGTTCTATTGGCTGGTGTGCTTTGACCGTGCTTGCATGTCATTTGAATGCTGAGTTGTGATGCCAACTCATTTAATGAAACACTGCGTTTCATTTGAGCGCTTTGATCCTTCAGCGCGCGTGTTCGATTCCTCGCTTGTACATTTTCTGAATTTAATTGTTTGATTTCTCATTTCCCTGGCGTGCGTGTGTTCGAACCTGGCTGTATGCATCTTGCTGATTTGATTCAAATAATATTTTCCCTCCATTATTTCATATTATTTCATTTTATTTCTTCAACTTCAAAAAATCATAAAAAATTGAAAAAATGTCCAAATTGATCCCTATTTTTTTTCACATTCTTGTTTTGATCTCTAGCTTTTTATAGAGTTTATTTCATGATTTGTTTGATTCTGGATTTTTAATTGTGAATTTTTGTTTGAACCTTATGCCAAATTGATATGTCATGATAAATGCTTTGTGAAATGTTATGTGTTGATCCAATTGATTTGAATTTTTGTATGCTTAATCATCACATGTGATATGAATTGTTGAGCCTTGGTTTGGAATTTTTATCATATGCTATCACTGTTTTTGACACATGATGATGTAGTGTGACAATTTGTGTCACATTTTTGGCTTTGCATTTGTGCATTTTTGTTCACCTATTATTTGAGCTCTTCTGGATCTAATTTTTTGCATGATGTATGTTTATAACATGATGAGCTCACATAAAAAATCTCAAGGCCATTGGATGCTTTTTTGTTTTGTTTTGGATTTTCTAATTTGGATGTCCACTTTGTGCACCTTTGCTTGCCTTTGCTTTACATTGATCATTTGATGCCTTTTCCTTATGGATTGATGTTGGTCCTTTTGAGGACATCTTATTGCACGTTTGAACTTGCTTTGTGCAAAAGATTGAATTCTGTTTTGGTCATTTGACTTGCTTTTGAATCTAGTCTCTGTACTAGTAATTTGTACATGAACTAACATTGATTTGTGTTTCAGGTTTGGACACTTAGCATTAATGGTTGAGTTGCTCACCTTTTGAGATGCAAATTGGATTGTGTTCTGACTTCTTTGTGTTTTGTAGGGATTTGAGTTGATGAGTTGAGCTCATTGCTTCATTTGATTGCTTGACCATTACTCATTGAATTGTGTACAGTTGTATTGGTTTCACTGTTTGTTTTCTGATTGGTTGTTTGAGATATTAACTGTTTAAGCTTTTGTGCAGGTACATTAGTTGCTTGCTAGCTAGCTTTTGCTTAAGCTTTGGAGTGTGGTTGATACACCACTTAGGTAGCTCCTCTTTTACTCCATGTAGTCTGGAAGTCCTGTCACCTTTTTGGCAGGCATTTGGCTGAAGTCCTCCTTATGAGGCTCTGATTGTGTTTGTTTACATTTGTGCCAAAGACCTCTAAATAAGGCATGTGCTACTTGATAAGACCTCCAAATGAGGCAATTGACAGATAGAAGGGATTAGTAGCCAATCCCATGTTATTTAGTGAGTCGTTCATTATGCTCGCACTACGTGCTGATGCTCTTGAACATGTACCCAAGATCTTTGTATAGAGTCAGTCAAGTGGAATAGGGTCCCTCTTTCTGGATCCCCACGCTTTCTTTGATTTGAGCTCACCCAGGCCAGGGTTAAGAGCATGAGGTCTAATCCTCATTACCATATTTGATCAGCTTCACCCTAACTCTCAATGTTAGTGGTTAAGAGCTTCAGCATACCCCTACAGTTTTGGCTTGTTTGTCGAGGTTGATATGACCCCTCTTGACTAAAGCCCAACCATTTGTCTGAGCCTCTTGTATGTGTATAGTGAGTGATGCTTGTTCACTTATGTTGATGTTTTTATCTGCTTTCCACTTCTCATCTCCATTTCTGTAAGAGTCGTACGATTAACTTCCGAGGAAGTTGAACGTATGTAGAGATAGACTTGAGTTGACTCGCTTCCTGTGTAAGTCAAACTCTTGTTAGAGACCTCAACCTAGGGATATTGTTTGCATGACAACTATTAGGCTCGAGCTCTAGTCTCCCTATTTAGTTTGTTATTCCCCTGGTCTCTGGTTAGGAGAGAGTTGTACCCCTGTTAAGGGGAACTACGTCGCCCTGATTCTCATACCAGATGAGATACGTAGGCAGGAGATCGAGCGAGATCTCTCCGGGCACCCTTTTTCTTTTCTGTGTGTATTCACCCGTCATTTGTTTTCTTCGGTGTGAGTACCTTTGGGATATTATTGGGGTTCATTTGTGATGATGGTTATCATCTTTGGGGTTCATTTGTAACGGTTGTCACTCACTTGGGGTTCATTTGTGACAACCTGATTCTCATACCAGATGAGATACGTAGGCAGGAGATCGAGCGAGATCTCTCCGGGCGACCTTTTTGTTTCTTTTGACGTCTCAGCGTCTCTTTTTGTTTGTGTGACAACTATTAGGCTCGAGTCAGTCTCCCTATTAGTTTGTCTTGCCCCTTTTCTTTTTTTGGGTCTCTGTTTGTTTACCCTTCATTTGTTTGCTTTGGTGTGAGTACCCGTTTGTTCAGCATGTGCGTGTGTGGTATGTTCATACCTTGGGATTTCTTCTGTTATCATTTGGGGTTCAGATTGGGGTTCACCTATATTCATTTGGGGTTCATTTGTGATGATGGTTATCATCTTTGGGGTTCATTCGTGACGGTTGTCACTCACTTGGGGTTCATCTTTGGATATTTGGTTACTTTGTTTTGGTTCGCGCGGAGAACCTTTTTCTTTGGTGTTCGCTGGTTAGCGTTTGTTTGTTAGGAGTCAGATATAAGTCCATGTATTGGCATTCTGTTTCCTATTTTTTTTTTGTTATTGGGAGTCGGATGTAAGTCCATGTATTGGCAGTCTGTAACCTTTGAGTGTTTCTTTTGACGTCTCAGCGTCTCTTTTCGGTGTTTTGTTTCGGCGTGCGTTAGCCGAGCTACGGTGCTCTGATTCTCAATCCTTCTTGAGATACGTATGCAGCAGGGTAGGGCCTGTGCGAGCAATAACTCTTTATTTCCCCTACTTTGATTTCCTCTCTTTCGCATCGCATATAGGACTTTTTATATACACACTTTAGACATAAATAGCAAACGTGGATCATGTGGAGTACCACAGACGTGAAGGGGTCCGATAACCTTCCCTTCACGTAACCAGCCCCCTTACTCAGTTTTCTTTGGTTCGAGACTTTGTTTTATCCATTCCCTCTTGGTTATGCAGTACTACCTTTCCCTCCTCTTGGGATAAAAGTACACAGTTGGCGACTCTATTCTTTTTCTGCCACTCTCTTCGCGTTTGTACCTGGATTCGGGAAATCCTGGGGAGCGACAGCTGGCGACTCTGCTGGGGACTTATTTTCCCTAGTGGGCCTTTCCTAGCGTTTGTTTATTGTCTATTGTGTGTTATTTATTTATTGCTTTGCATACTTATCTGCTTGCATTGCATCCTATGTGTGCTTTACTGTTTCATGCATACTGTGCTGGTTGTGTATCTGTTTCATTGTGGGGTGGGAGTCACAAGAGGTAAAAGGCCCAATACACAGGCTATGAGTGAACTTTAGGACACCTAGGAGTAGAGTGATTCATGGGAAGCGGGTGGTATGGCGCCACTTAGCGGAACATGGTATCACGAGCAGTTCAGATTCTGATGGGGTATTATCGTTGCATACACCTGGTGTGCATATGATAATATTCTTGAAAGGATTGTTTATCCTGCGTTTCTCTTGACCTTACCCTGGCCTAGATTACACCCGTGAGTGGGGCGGGAATGATCATTTACAGGTTTTGTCGGTGATTCTGTGATGGTGACTTTGGTTCAGTTGGATTTATGGATATTTATTTCTGACACGCCAGAGTTCTGTCCGTGGTATTTATCAGCGGGTTCCGTTTATTTCGGATCCCCGGGTTGAATTTGAGGATACTTGTTCAGAGGATCTTGTTGTTATCCTTTCAGTGATTTTCCTGTGATGATGGTGATATATCCTTCGGTTCCGTTTATTTCGGAACCCCGAGTTGGATTTGTGGTTACTTAGTCCCTCAGATGGTTGTGATCAATTCTGAGACCGGAACTTCCGTATAGTTGGTGTTCAGACGACTTGGAGGATGGCACAGTGACTTGCATTCATGCATCTGCATCATTCCCATTTCGCATTCATCTGCATCTAACTCATGTTTATCCATATGCAGGGTACATTCTCGATTGAGATTCCGGTTGAGAGACATCCTGATGTCAAAATGTTACTGTCGAATTATTATCCGTCTCGATGAAGCCAGAATCGAAGGACAGAATGTTCCTCATATGGATAAACATTGCATTCCTGCGTGAGTCATAATAACTTGTTCTCTGTTTTGCAGGTGTCAGTTTCTAACGTGTTTGGTTTACTCAGGAATCATTGCTCGCGCACGCAGAATCATTCCTTTGCACGTAGCTCGTCCGCACAGATACCCTACCAGACGCAACAGACCCAAACTGATGGATCCATCCAACACTAACATTCTCGAGCTGAAAGAGAAGATGGGTGAGTTAATAAGTGCCATGCAAGGGTTCGCCTTGGGGCAGAAGGCACTCGCCGATAAAGTGGAGAAGCTTGAGCGGGCTTCGGCTGCCAATAGTGGTAATAATCAAGAGGGTACCTCCAACAATGGTCTTGGTGGTTCTAGGGATGGTGGAGATCCCAGAAGGAAGGCAACTACTGCTGGTGTAGTCCTCAACAATGGTGGTGGTTTTGGTTTCGCTGCAGGCGGTGGTCCAGATCCTGTTGACAATACTCTGAAGGATAATCAGTTTTCTCCTTTCTTTAGGGCCGTGGAGGATAAAGAAGAAGACCAGTTCTCTGTGATGAATGAGCAATTTGGTCAATATGGTGTCCAACCGCCAAATAAAGAAATTCAGGTATTATCTGAGAAGATCAGGGCTCTGGAAAGCCATGCTACTCCTGGGGCTATCAATATGACAAACATGGGGCTGGTTGAGGGGATTGTGATTCCACAGAAGTTTAAAGCGCCCATGTTTGACAAGTATAATGGGAGTTCCTGCCCGGAAACTCATCTTCAGGCCTTTGTCCGAAAGATATCTGCCTACACCATGGATCAGAAGCTCTGGATGTATTTCTTCCAAGATAGCTTATCTGGTGGGTCTCTTGAGTGGTATACCAAGTTGAGATCATCAGATATCAAAAGCTGGCAGGATTTGGAAGATGCTTTCTTTAAACAGTACCAATTTAATGCTGACATGGCTCCTAGCCGTACCCAGTTGCAGGGTATGTCTCAGAAGCCGAATGAAGGGTTTAAAGAGTACGCGCAAAGGTGGAGAGAGTTGGCTGCCAGAGTTCAACCTCCGTTGGTGGATCGGGAGATGTCTGATCTGTTCATGGGTACCCTTCAGGGGACTTTTGCTGAAAGGATGGTGGGTTATCCCGTCACTAGTTTTGCAGACATAGTAGTGGCAGATGAAAGAATTGAAAGCTAGCTGAGAATGGGGAAAATACAGGGAAATGCTCCGTCGTCTGGAGTAAAGAAGCCCTTTGGTAATGGTCAGCGCAAGAAGGAGGGTGAATCGAGTGTTGTGTATGCCCAAAGGGGACACGGTAGGGATCATTACTACCAGCACACTACTGCAGTAACGATTCCTGCTGGTAATCAATCTGTACAACAGCAACAGCAGCCACCTCAACAGAGAACACAGAGGGCCGGGTATCAAGTCAAGGGAAGGATGACTGATCGTCAGTTTGATAGGCCACCTATGACATATGCCTTTCTGTTGAAGAAGTTGAAAGAACTGGGTTTGGTTCAGTTGAGGACGTTGGCCCCGATAAGACCAGATCAGAGGCCTGCCAATTATGATGAGAATGCCAAATGTGAATTCCATTCTGGTGCTCCCGGGCACAATGTTGAGGATTGCAAAGCTTTTAAGCATGTTGTCCAAGATCTGGTGGATTCCAAGGCCATCAATTTTGCGCCATTGCCAAATGTTAATGCTAATCCCATGCCGACGCATGGTCATATGGGGGTGAATGCAATTTCGGAGGATAAGAGGAAGATAGGGGTGATGAATGTGGACCAGCTGAGGACTCCAATGTCTTTGATCAAGAGACATTTGATAGACAATGGGGTTTTTCCTGGTTGTGATAATGGTTGTATGGCTTGCACTGTGACCGAGAATGGTTGCGCACTGTTGAAGGAGACGGTTCAGAAGATGATGGATGAGGGGAGTCTCCAATTTGAAAAAGTTGATTTGAAGAAGGAGGATGTTTCCACAATAACTATTTACTTTGATCATGTCTACTTGTCAGGGCCAGCAGATGCGGCTCCAGTTACCATCACGGTACCTGGACCGATTCCTTATGAAAATGATGATGCTGTGTCGTGGCACTATGGTGGGGAGGTATATTGTAATGGAGAGAAGCAGGAAGATCAGGCTGCAAGTGAGACCACCGTTTCAAAGGTGGATAATGCCGGACTTAGTGGTTTCACTCGCAGCGGGAGGTTATTTGTGCCCGACACGTTGAGCGGTGGGGACGCAGAAAAAGAAAAGAGAGATAAGGCCGAGGCTTTAGCCAGGGCAAAAGGTAAACAGGTGGTTGTAGCGGTGTATTCGTCGCTATATGATTTATTGATTAAACCATAAGCAAAGTATACAAAGAAATCGAGTCGCCACCTCACTTTTATTTATCCAAAGGATTGGCTAAAAAGCGAACAAAAGCCTAAGAAGTTTTACACATAGAAAACCAATGAAAAGATCAGAGAATCTGGGTAAGGGGTAAATTACGCAATGGGAAGGTGTTAGGCACCCATCACGTCCTAGGTACTCCTAGGGAGCCCTTTTCACACTTGTTGAATAAAAAATTTTATTTATTTATGACATATTGTGCAAACATGAATGGGATGATGAGAAAAGAATGTACAATTTTATTATTTTTGTGTTTGAACGGATGAACCCGTTGCCTACGTACCTTTCCATACAAAGGTAAAGGATCAAAACGTCGTAGTTCGGCTAAAAGATTTCCAAATTATCAGTGGGTTCAATTTTAAAACAAGAGCACTAAGGCTTTTCATTACCAATGGGAGAAAACTCCACCTGAATCAACAATCCACCATGCGAGGATAGCTTCAACATACTAGTGAGGGGTTAACCCTATAATAAGTATGGAAGACTTACAATCAACTCAACTAAGGATAAGGTAAGATTTACATCAACCACTATGGTAATTGAAACCTATGGCTAATGTATGAAAACATATTAACAATGGACAAAGCCACAAAACAATTGAATGGGTGAAGTTAATTGATTATGAGTATTCACAAAATATGGTCAAGGTATGATTAAGATTCAATTCAGAAAGAAGTATTATCAAAAGTGAAGTTTGAAAAGTCAAGGACTTAAGGTCCAGGTTTCTAATTTGAAAAGAGATGAGAATGTTTGCACAACATGTGTTTACAAGTTTAAAAAGTCAACAAGTGAAAAGGGTTTTTTTGAAACAAAAAGGATGTGGATGAAGGAGTGTAAAACTTCCTAGAAGTTCACCTCTTGAAATCATATAGAAGATGATTCAAGTGTGTCCTTTGGAATGAAACAACAAAGCAAGTAAGCAAACAACAAATAAAAAAGCAAGGTGATACCGGATGCCATCAATGGACTTATACCAATCTCACAAACAAAGGCGGATATCGGATACCAATAAATGGATTTACACCAATCTCCTAAAACAAAGCAATGATACCGGATGCCAATAAATGGGCTTATACCAATCTCACAAAGCAAAACAGAACAAAAGGGTGGATACCGGATGCCAATCAACTGGGCTTATACCAATCTCCAAAGAATCAATACATGGATGTCAGATGCCAATCTATCTGGACTTATACCAACCTCCAAAGGATGATCATAGGAGTACAAAGGCCAATAACATGGTCTTACAATTGCATCCTCACATACAACAAACAAACAAAAAGATGGATGTCAGATGCCAATCTATCTGGACTTACTCTAATCTCCAACAGATGATCATGGGAAAGCAAATGCCAACAACATGGACTTATAATTGCATCCTCACATACAACAATCAAACAGAAGCACTAAGCAAAGAGGACTTAAGTGGCCAATGAAATGGTCTTACACTCAATCCCTTCCAAATCATAGGAACAATGGCCAGTGAATGGACTTACAGTTGTCCTCAATGGGCAAACTCAAACAAATCATAAAGATATGAAATGATGATCATGCAATAATGAACAATTAATGCTGATAAATGCTCAAAGGCAATCAAGCAAACATGTACAGATGAATCAAGCAATCAATCAAACAAAGTCATTTAGCACACACTATATACAAGCAAATAGGCTCAAGCAAAGGGTTAGACTTTAAAGTCAACTGGAATGTGGTAAATGGTGCTCTTAACCTTAACATTGAGAGTTAAGGTGAAGCAGATGAAAGGATATGAGGGGTGTGCCTCATCACTCTTATCCCTGGTCAGGGAGAGCATTGAATATCAGAAGGTGTGGGAGTTCAGAAAGTAGGAACTCTCTCCACAAGTTAATGACTCTATAGATCTTGGGTTAGGATCCACAATGCTACAACATGTAATGTGAGCAAAGGGAAGACACACAGAATAGTAGGAGATGGACTACACATCTCTTCTATCTACCAATTGCCTTATCAGAAGGACTTTTCCTGCTTGGGGACAAAGATAAACAATCACAAACATTGCCTCTTAAGGAGGACTTCAGACAGGTGCCTGGCTAAATAACAAGCCAGGTCTTCCAGACTACATGAAGAAGAAGATGTTATACCTCAATGCTAATGCTATCAAGAAAAGCAAAAGCAAGTTCACAATGGACCTATAGCAACTAAGGTACCTGAAATCAATCAAATATAATCAGTATACCAATCACAAAGTCAAAACAGACAAGATAAGAACCAACAGTCAATACAATCAATCATATGTGCAAAGCACAAACTCAAATCAAATGAGCTAGAGGCATCCTACAAAACAAGTTAGAGTTAGTCCATAACAATCAAATAAACCAAACTCAATCAACTTGAATTCATCTCCTTAAAGCAATTGCTTCTTAACCTGAAAATCAAATTCAAACATGAGAAGTAAACCCTTAGGCCAAAGCCTAGGGTCAAAGGAGGAGAAATAGACCAAAACAGAACATGAAAATTGACCAAAATCAAGATTAATCAATTAAAGACATCATCCAATTGGTCCCATATCAAAACTATGCACCAAATCCATTTTATAAGCAAAACATGTCAAACTAGGCAAGTTGGAAGCTCAATGAGGCAAACAGAATGAACACAAGCATATCAATACCAAAATGGCTCAATAAATTCCAAGAAAAATCATGCCTAAATAGAACACATGAAATGAGCAACACACCAAAAATCATGGCATTTGGATAAGTGGAAGTATGTCAATTAAAATCCATAAGTCAAAGCCTGCTCATACAAGCTCAACCAAGGCACAAAATCATGCATCAACTTCAAGCAAGCATAAAACAGAAATGACATAAGATAAATGATCCAAACCAAAACCAAAATGAACTTCAACATGTCAACAATCAATGTACAAAATTTCAGGTCCATATGATAATGCATGAGAATTTCACAAATCATGGAAGTTGAACACTCAATAAAAGTCCAATTATGACTAAACAGCAAAGAAAATCTCAAACAAATTGGAAATGGATCCAAAAATTCTACAAAAAATCACACTCAAACTAGACATCCAGAAGTGTCATCATGCAAAAATTCAGATTATTTGAAGTTCATATGGCATGGTAAATAAAATCAGCAACATGAACAAGAAATGGTGTGACACACATTGTCACATCTCCAATAATCACATCATATCTCACAATCCAGGAAGGAAAAAATCACAAACCATATACCAAAATGTTCATCAAAGTGTCTAGATTACACATGTAAAATTTCAAGAATTTTGGATCAACCATCATGATTTCACAAATGAAATGGCAAGCTATATGCAAGAAATGACATGTGAGAACAAACCCTAGGCAATTATTTTTTCCAACCGTGCACAAATTCATTAAAAATCATCAAAAAATAGAAGACATGGTGAGGATCATGGCATAAAAAACCTCATGTTGATTGGATTATTATTGAGAGAACTATGATTTTTTGAATATGGAAGAAAAATAAAAAATGTGAAAGGAAAGCATGTTAACATGATATGCACAATTGAAAAAGAAATGCAAAAGCAAAAAGAGAAAAGTCCTTGGTCCGGATTCGAACCAGCGCGCTATTCAAATGAAGCGCTACTTAAGTGAAACGCTGCGTTTCACTTAAGTACATGGCACGGCGTGATTGGTTACATGGCTCACAAACACCAAAATCACATGCAAACAAGGCCAAGGCAGATTGAAACGCGATCTGGAAACAAAACCTAAACATTCATCATCATCTTCATCATGTTCATCATCATCATGAACTTTTTGTTACAGAAATCAACAAGCAATACACCAATCGATTCATCTTATCATGCACAACACTAATCCAGCCTCAATTTCAATTAATTCTAACTATATTAAGAGCATCGATCAAAACAAGTTTCAACATCCAGATTTCAAATCAAGATAACTTTCTCAAAACCTAATGAAATTAAGAGATCTAAATTGCAGAATGATCTACATGCCAAGATCTACAAGAACCACATGAGAATTGCAAGAATTGGAGCAATCGAGTTCTAACCTCTTTGAAGATGCAGAACTTGATTCGTGAATTTCAAGGCCTCAAAGGTGAAAACAGATGATCTATGATGATGAGGAAGATGAATGAATGCAAGGCTTTAGCTCAACAGTGCTTGAATTCGAAGAGATCTCCAAATGCCATGAACATGCTCAAGCTCCAACAGTTCCAATTCTTCAAGAATTCTCCAACATTTGCTTCAACAGATCTTCAATACTTCCTGCAGATGATGATTAGCACAAGAACAAGCCAAAGAAATGATGAAATTCGATGAAAAAAAAGTTGAAGAACTTTGAGAGAATTTGAGATGAAAAGTGTTTGGATCTGGAATTGTGATGTGTTGATCCAGAATTCTGTTATGATTAGGACTTTATAGTTCCTGTTAATCACACTTGCTAAACATGATTAGGCAAAATGCAATGGATTAGTGAAAATGAAGGTTTATGCCAAAATGCCAAAATCACCCTTATGCATATGTGATCAATGGAACAGTGCAAATTCACTTGAAGCAAGTCCAAAATTCTGTTTTAAGGCAAATGCAATTGGTTTGGAATGAAAATTATGCATATTTTTCAAAATCACCTTTTCCCTCCAAAATTTAAAATGAAGTCAAGTGAAAAATGCACTTTTTGTGTGATGATTTTTGATGACATGTAATGAATGATTATGATAGAGCATGTCAAATGGAGATTGCTCCAAAAAGAACCACATGAATTGGCCTTTTGATGCAAAAGTTATGCCTTGTTGAAGTTCAAAATTTCTTGACAATGATTTGATCATAACTTGCCAACCATAAATGAGAAATGGATGTTCTTGGACTTTTTGGAAAGGTAAGAGCAAGATCTTAAACTTTAATGTTGGACAAAATTTGATTTGAAGCTTGCTTGATGATGTAAATTTGAGGAGAAGACCTTTCCATTTTTGGCAGTTTGAAATTACAGGTCACTTACTATTTTTGGAAACCTTTTGTCTGACCTCAAATTCTTCAATGATGATGTTTGACATGTTATATGAGACTTGTATGTTCATGAATAAGACCTCTCCAACCATCTCCCACCTTCAAATCTCTGATAAAATGCACAGTTGACCATAGTTGACTTTGCTAGGGTTTTGGTTGACTGAACAATGCTTTGATGAATTTCAAGCCTCTACCACTTGAGATCTTGATTCAAAATGATGTCACAACTCATATGAACTCTTGATGAATGATCATGGTGCCCAAATTCTTCAGAATGGCCACCATCTATGGCTCAATGAATGCCTTTGACTGGCTTGACCTAGTTTTGCTTCATCTGCAAGTAACAAGGTTAGATGACAATATTTTTGTACTTTTGGTTAGTGAACAAATGAAAAGCAATGATATACAAATTGCAAAACATGCTTGGTAATCAAGAACCACTCTCAAAAGACAACCCACTCTCAGGAAAGAAGGCAAGGTGCGCATAGATCCTTGAGGCAATGATATGACATGATATGATGTCATGAGGGATCTTAGGGACAAAATTGGGGTCTTACAGTGGTGAATGAGGATACTCCTAGAGCGGCATCGGCGCCTGTTGGGTCGGAGAATGAGCTTGACGACGAGGCCGGGGAGTTCTTAAGAATTATCAAGAAGTCGGAATATAAACTTGCTGATCATCTGCAGCAGACTCCGTCCAAAATTTCAATCTTATCTTTGTTGTTGAGCTCAGAAGGCCATAGAAACGCTTTGTTGAAAATTTTGAAGAGGGCCTATGTCCCACAGGAGATAACGGTCAATCAGTTGGAGACAGTGGTGTCAAATGTCAATGCCAACCATGGGTTGGGTTTCACTGATCTCGATCTTACTGTGGATGGACGTAATCACAATAAGGCATTACACATTTCAATGGAGTGTAAAGGAGCGGTGCTTTCGCATGTTCTAGTTGATACAGGCTCGTCACTCAATGTGTTGCCTAAGAAGGCCTTGGCTAAGCTGGATTGTGAAGGGTTGATTTTGAGGCCGACTGATTTGGTGGTGAGAGCGTTTGATGGCTCTAAGAGGGCTGTGTTTGGGGAAGTTGAGCTCCCTGTGAAGGTTGGTCCCGAGGTGTTTAAGTCTGTGTTTTATGTCATGGACATTCAGCCGGCATACAGTTGTTTGTTGGGTCGACCATGGATACACGCTGCTGGGGCAGTAACCTCGACTTTGCACCAAAAATTGAAGTATATCTGGGACGGGAAGATCGTGACAGTCTGTGGGGAGGAGGATATTTTCGTCAGCCAACTGTCATCGTTTAAATATGTGGAAATGGACGGTGAAATATTTGAAACACCAAGTCAGGCGTTCGAAACCGTCAAGGTGGAGAATGCCATTTTTGCTGAGAAAGAGAAGAAGCCGTCCATTGCTTCATACAGACAGGCTGTGGAGGTAGTGAAGAATGGAGAGGCCCCGGGTTGGGGAAGAATGATAGATATTGCGGCCAAAGAAGACAGGTTTGGGATTGGCTATCAGTCGGGCCAAGGGTCGTCTGGACAGAATAGAGGACGTCGTCAACCGTTCACGTTCACCAGTGCTGGAATGCTAGATCCAGATCACGTCTGTGCGGTTGGTGAAGAGATCGACAGTGACTGCGAGCTGGACTCGTGGATAAAACCGTGCCTACCAGGGATGGAGATCCAGAACTGGAAGGCCGAAAAGATCATCACTGTCACTCTACGTGAAGAGTAATATTTCTGTTTTTAATTCTGTTTGCATGAAAGCCATACGTTTTGCCCGAAACGTAATGGTTCATTGTAAGGGCCACCTCATGTGTTTCATTATGCAATGTTTTGCATCATTAATAAATGGATGTTTTTCGCATTAAAAGCGGTGTTCCCTGTTTTTCATTTATTTTTGCATTTTAAAAAACAAAATAAAAATGGCAATGGTTATTTTCATTTTTTTTTCCTTTTTAATTTGCTTCGTTCCGGTTCTAAAAGCAATGCATGAATCAACATTCATGCAGATGCGATTATTCTCCGGATCTCATTGATAACAATCATGTTACACCCTCATATGACTTCGACAATCCGATCTATCATGTCGAAGAAGAAGGCGAAGAAGATTGTGAACTGCCGGAAGAATTAGCCAGGTTGTTGAAGCAAGAGGAGAAGGTGATTCAACCGCACGAAGAGCAAGTTGAGGTTGTCAATCTGGGCTCCGAGGAGGTCAGAAAGGAAGTGAAAATTGGGGCCGCTTTGGAGGGGAATGTCAAGAGCAGAATGGTAGCACTGTTAAAAGAGTATGTTGATATCTTCGCCTGGTCTTATCAAGATATGCCAGGGTTGGATACCAATATTGTTGTACACAGGTTGCCATTGAGAGAAGACTGTCCTCCAGTGAAGCAGAAGTTGCGTAGAACTCGACCTGAGATGGCCATGAAAATCAAAGAGGAGGTGCAAAAACAGTTGGATGTTGGTTTCCTCGCTGTCACTAATTATCCGCCTTGGGTCGCAAACATTGTGTCGGTGCCGAAGAAGGATGGAAAGGTGAGAATGTGTGTGGACTACCGGGATTTGAACAGAGCTAGCCCAAAAGATGATTTCCCATTACCTCACATTGATGTGTTAGTAGATAATACAGCTCAATTCTCGGTGTTTTCCTTCATGGATGGCTTTTCTGGCTATAACCAAATTAAAATGTCGCCAGATGATATGGAGAAAACAACGTTCATCACACCATGGGGCACTTTTTGTTATAAGGTGATGCCATTCGGTCTCAAGAATGCCGGTGCCACGTATCAAAGAGCTATGGTGACTTTGTTTCATGATATGATTCATCATGAAATCGAATGCTATGTTGATGACATGATAGCGAAGTCCCAAATAGAAGAGGGGCATCTGGTAGACTTGGCCAAGTTGTTTGACCGGTTGAGACAATTCAAGTTGAGGTTGAATCCGAACAAGTGCACTTTTAGAGTGCGGTCCGGTAAGTTGCTGGGGTTTATTGTGAGTGAAAGAGGAATCGAGGTTGATCCTGCTAAAGTAAAAACGATACAGGAAATGCCTGAACCGAGAACAGAAAAAGAGGTTCGTGGTTTCTTAGGTAGATTGAACTACATTTCACGATTCATATCTCATCTAACAGCCACGTGTGAACCCATATTCAAGTTGTTGAGAAAAAATCAAACGGTCAGGTGGAATGATGATTGCCAAGCGGCATTTGAAAAAATAAAAGAATATTTGCAGGAGCCTCCGATTCTGATGCCTCCTGTGGAGGGTCGACCGTTAATCCTGTACTTGACAGTCCTCGAGGGGTCTATGGGGTGTGTACTGGGGCAGCATGACGAGTCTGGTCGAAAAGAGCATGCAATTTACTACCTTAGCAAAAAGTTTATCGACTGTGAAACAATATATTCACTGCTCGAGAAAACTTGTTGTGCTTTGGCATGGGCTGCTCGTCGACTAAGACAGTATATGCTGGTTCATACCACTTTGTTGATTTCCAAGATGGATCCGATCAAGTATATATTTAAGAAGCCAGCATTGACCGGACGGGTTGCGAGATGGCAGATGATTTTGACTGAATATGATATACAGTATACCTCTTAGAAAGCAATAAAGGGGAGTGTATTGTCTGATTACCTCGCCCAGCAACCCATTGAGGATTATCAACCGATGAAATTTGAGTTCCCTGATGAGGACATCATGTTTCTCAAATCGAAAGATTGTGAGGAACCTATCCCAGAGGAGGGGCCTGACCCTGAATCCGAATGGATTTTGATGTTTGATGGGGCCGTTAACGTGAATGGTAATGGAGTTGGTGCTATTTTGGTTACGCCGAAAGGATCTCACATTCCTTTTGCTGCTCGGCTAACGTTTGAATGCACCAACAATGTGGCTGAATACGAAGCTTGTATCTTGGGGGTCGAAGAGGCAATTGATTTGTGAATCAAGAACCTTGTTATCTATGGAGATTCAGCTTTGGTTGTGAACCAGGCTTATCGAACCTCAATGCGTACGTCTGCTAGGGCAACGCCTTTCTCGCTTGCGTATGGGATGGAAGTTGTGCTACCGGTTGAGGTCCAGATTCCGTCATTGAGAGTCCTGATGGATGTGAAATTGGAAGAGGCTGAATGGGTAAGGACTCGGTATGAAGAGTTGAGCCTGATTGAGGAAAAGAGGCTGGCGGCCATTTGTCATGGGCAATTATACCAGCAGCATATGAAGCGCGCTTTTGACCGAAAGGTGAGACCTCGTGTATACCATGTGGGAGATATGGTGTTGAAAAGGATCCTTCCTCCTCAGAACGATCGTCGGGGCAAGTGGACACCCAATTATGAAGGTCCATTCGTGGTCAAGAAGGTTTTCTCTGGCGGAGCCTTGTTGTTAACGACCATGGATGGTGAGGATTTTCCAACCCCTGTGAATGCGGACGCAGTTAAAAAATACTTCGTATAAGAGACTCATTGGACGAAAAAAATAAAATAGTCCAGGCAAAAATGGGCATCCCGGTGAACCAAAAAAAAATGAAAAGGTTCGGGCAAAAATTAGGGATAAAAAGAAAAAACTGTACACCCGGCAAGTTGAAAACCCCACAAGGGCGGCTTGGGCAAAAAAGGGTATCCCGGTGGACTGAAAACCCGAAAGGGCGGTCCAGGAAAAAGAGGGAATGAAACGAACAGTTGCATCTAGCATGATCGTTTGTACTTTGGTTGACACGTGGATAATCCCCAGCAGGGATCGGTCGAAAGCGTCTTGTTCAGAAGGCAGAAAGTACGGAGAGTCTTGAGGACATATGGGTTGTAACCGGGTTGGAACTCGATGAGATCACGGGTTCACATTGCCATTAGGATAGATTTTCCTTTTGTGCGCAATTACCTCTTTTCAGGGATTGCTTCCTGTGTACTGCTCAGTTACGAGCCACCTTTTTCAATCAATAAAATGCATATTCAGTCAAATAATTTTGTTTTTTGTTTTCATTACCGCTTTGATTGCAAAAACATCCGTTTATTTTGATAAGAATCTTTGCATTTTGAGACATAGGGGTCCCTTCCAATGCATGTTTATAGGATTGAAAACTTGAAATCTTATTCGGAAGGTTGAGTGACCTGGGTGTTGAAATTTTGGCACGCCTGGGGCACGTTTTATCTAACGATCTCTTTTGCAGGTGTTGTTGGTTATTTTCACTCACTTGCAGGTTGTGGTGCGAAGCGTTTCTTTTCGACAAAAGATTCATGTGAAGTCCGATCAGGGACAAGGAGTTGAGGAATGGTGTAAAGACGGCGAAAGAATTGCGATGATCCTAGAGGGTTAATCAAGAAGACTCTTCAAAGTCTGAGGACTGAAGAGTTGGCATGAATCCAAGGAGGTCGGTTTCCTTGAAGTATGAAGAAGTCGAGAATACAAGATGGTGAATCGAAAGGACCGGATGAGTCCGGAAGCTCTCAAAAGTGGAAAGTTGACGCTGTGGTTGGATGGTGAATACCAGTGTTCGACGAGTCGACGGGTGTTCCGTGTCAAATATTTCGTATCTCCCCAGTGGATTCGAGGTCGGTGTTTCCTCGGCAGCCAAGTCTGAAGTTTGCTGTTTCCCTAGCAAGGTTGAGATTGTTATTTCCCCAGCAGGCCTGAAGGTTGCTGTTTCCCCAGTGGAGGTGTGCGTTAGTGACTTCTTTCCCAGCGAAGTCCCCAAGCGGATCGAGTTCAGTGGAGGTCGTCCCCAGTGAAGATTACCCTTTCCCCGACAGCAGTGCTATCCCCCAGCAGAGTGGAGATTGGAGCGATATCGAGTTCCTCAACAGAGTTGCTCGTGTCGTCCCCCGAGGGGGATATTTTTATGCATTCATCATTTAGAGAAGCATAGCATATTGCATAATTAATTGCGTAGCATTTCCATGGTTATGGAGCATTACGCTAAAAAAAATCATGCATCAGCATTGCAAGCATAAGCTAGTCTCGAGCCGTGGTTACCGTTTGAGAATTGGTTTAGCTAGCTGGTGAAGATGTTACTCTAAGGAGTTCGGCATCGTGATTCTGAATCGACAGTATTCCCTAGTAGTGCGATATTGGAGGAAAATTCCGTCGTGCGGAGATGGAAGTTGGAAGATGTTACTCTGAGGAGTTCGGCATCGTGATTCTGAATCGACGGTATTCCCTAGTAGTACGATATTGGAGAAAAAAATTCCATTGTGCGGAGATGGAAGTTGGAAGATGTTACTCTGAGGAGTTTAGCATTGTGACGTTGGATCAATAGTATTCCCCAGTAGTGCGATATTGGAGAAAAAATTCCGTCGTGCGGAGATGGAAGTTGGAAGATGTTACTCTGAGGAGTTTAGCATCGTGACGTTGGATCAACAATATTCCCCAGTAGCGCGATATTGAAGGAAGAGTTTCCGTCGGGCGGAGACGGAAATGAAGATCAGATAACGTTACGCGATCAGCGCGAAAATTGGGGTATCAAATGGAGAAAAGGAAGTGTTGGGCATTTTCTGGAGAACGGGGTTCAACTGGAGATTGGAGTTGAAGATGGTATCCGGGATAAGGTCCTCAGGATTGTCTTCTGATCATGTGTCACCTTAGACTTTGGTGAGGCCCAGAGAAGTCGTTATGGGTGTCTTCGAGGGAAGAAATGCACATGAGTACCTTCCTGTTGTGAAGGTGTACCCTCTGATATGTCGCCATCAGAATGGTGGTTGGTGTTATTTCTGGCGTTGCCAACGGAATTAGCGTGGGAAAATGGAGAACGGGGTTCAAATGGAGAAAAGGAGACACTGGGTGTTTTCTGGAGAATGGGGTTCACAACGACGATCGCGAGTTATCGTCAGGAGACTGGGGTTCAAATGGAGAACGGGGTTCATTGTTTGGCAAGAGTGGCATGAAGTTGTCGGGGTTCAAATGCGGTGATCAGGGATCTTCCGCGCGAAAGAAAATATATGTGTTGGGGTTCAAAAAAAAACAAAACAAAAAACAAAAACAAAAAAAAAACAAAACAAAAATAAATCAAAAAAATAAATCAAATCAAAGAAGTTGTGGGGTTCAAGAAAAGCAAAAAAATAATGACAAAAGAATAATCCCCAGCGGAGCGCAAATTGATCGTTTGTTCTTGGTATTCGACCATTCTTCACCCTGGTCATCTGGAAGTCGAGGTTGTTCATATCGATGGGTTCACAGTGGATTGAGTAGGGGAATCCTGTTCACGACTTATTATCCCCAGCAGGGGTCGTTGGCCCACGAGCCACCTCAATTATCATTTTCCTTATTTCTGTCGATGCTGACAGGCATGTAGTTTCCGACATTCAGGTCGACGCAACTTGTGGCATTCAGGCCAGATTTTCCGATGTTCAGATCGAAGAAGTTTCCGATGTTCAGGTCGACGCAACTTGTGGCATTCAGGTCAGCTTTCCGGTATTCAGATCGAAGTGGTATTCAAGCCAGATTTTTCGATGTTCAGATCGAAGAAGTTTCCGATGTTCAGGTCGACGCAACTTGTGGAATTCAGGTCAGCTTTCCGGTATTCAGATCGAAGTGGTATTCAGGCCAGATTTTCCGATGTTCAGATCGAAGAAGTTTCCGATGTTCAGGTCGACGCAACTTGCGGCATTCAGGCCAGGTTTCCGGTGTTCAGACTGAAGTGGTATTCAGGCCAGATTTTCCGATGTTCAGATCGAAGAAGCTTCCGACGTTCAGATCGACGCAGCTTGCGGCATTCAGGCCAGGTTTCCGGTGTTCAGGCCGAAGTGGGATTCACACCAAATTTTCCGATGTTCAGATCGAAGAAGCTTTTGACGTTCAGATCGACGCAGCTTGCGGCATTCAGGCCAGGTTTCCGGTGTTCGGGCCAAAGTGGGCATTCAGACCAGATTTTCCGATGTTCAGATTGAAGAAGCTTCCGACGTTCAGATCGACGCAGCTTGCGGCATTCAGGCCAGGTTTCAGGTATTCAGACCGACTCTCACCGTACCAGACGGATTCTTCTTTCAAGACCAGTTCTTTGTCGATTCTGACAGGCATTGTTACTTAATTCCCAGCGGAGCGCAAATTGTTCGTTTGTTCTTGGTATTCAACCACTCTTCACCCTGATCATCTGAAAGCCGAGGCTGTTCATATCGACAGGTTCACAGTGGATTGAATAGGGGCAGCTGTAACACCTCAAAATTTTCCCTCCTCTTCTTGGGACTAGTTTGACACATTGCATTTCATTTTAGGACATTAGGCATTGCATTTTGCATATCATATGAAAATAAGAAGATCATCCTCCAAAGTTTTTTTCTAAAGATGGAGATGTTGCATGATTCAAGCCTGAGGGTCTTTATGAATGGATGATCAACCATCTGAGGGTGTGCACTTCAATTAGGGTTTCCTGATCCTTCAAAGGTCTTGAGCATCATCTTGTTTGCAAGGATATATCACCATCATCATGGTTTTGTCATCATCAAGGGCTTCATTGTTCATTCTCAAGTTCCTTTGGATTAGGGTTTTGACCTCTGGTCAACCCTAATCAATGCCATTCTTCCAGCTAGGGTTTCTCAAAGGGATGAGGTATTTTCTTGGTTTAAGGATGATATGGTTATCATGAGGAGCTTACATGAGCTAGGGTTTCATTTTGGAGCAATTTCCCCAAGTGGTAGAGGCTCAAGCTTATCAGAGCATTTCAAGGTCATCTGAGGACCAAAAAGTCAACTGTGCAAGATTTGAGGACTTTGAGGTTGGGGAGATGAGTTGAGACACCTCAATCATGTTCAAAAGAGGTCCATTTGTCATTTCAAATATCTATCTTGAAGGTTTTGGAGTCATGGCAAAAGTTTCCAAAAATGGAAAGTGACCTGTAATTGAAAGTTTCCAAAAATGGCAAGTTTCTGGTCCACATTCAACTTGATTTTGCAACATCAAGGAAGTTTCGAATGGATTTTTGGTGAACATGAAAGTTGTAGATCTTTCTCTCCCATTTCCAAAAAGTCCTAGATCATGTTCATATGATGATTGGTTGAGAAGTTATTGCCAAATGATCACAAGGTGTGCATGGAAGTTCACAGTGACATAACTTTTGATTCAAAGCTCCAATTTGGTCCATTCTTTTTGCAAAGTTCTCTTCATGACCAAGGTATTCCAAATCAACATTTGCCATGCATGGAAGAAGTTCATATGATCATCATTTCTCACATGTGCAAAATGGAGGGAAATTCCATAATTCAAAATTTGCTTAAGCTACAAGTAAAATACCACTTCCATCATGTTTATTGGTTGGTTTTAAGTGAAGTTGAAGCTTGCATGGGCACTGTTCACATGTGGCATGTGCATGCTAGCTCACATTTGCAATTTTGCAATTCACCTCACATTTCACTAATGATGATTAACCAAAGCTTAATTGGATTAGCAGCATGACTAATGCATCATATAAAAGCCAAACCCTAATCTCACTTGCTCATAACAGAATTTCAGATCTAGAATTTTCCATTTCCCTCCAATTTTCTCTCTCCTCAATTTTCATTTTTCTTCACATAACTCTTCAATCTCTTTGCATATTCATGATCCTTGTGCAATTCTGAGCAAGATTCAGCCATTGTTTATTAGAATTGAGCAAGATTTCGTGCAGATCCAAAGCTTCATCAAGTAGATCGGATTTCGAAATTGAAGTGGATCGAGGAGGTTTCAGTGGATTCTTTGTGCATAAAGCTTCAGAGCAAGGTTGAGGAAGAAGATCTGGAGACTTTGGAAGCCTGAGGACACGATTTTAGTGCACTACATCTCAAGTAAGTTGAAATTCGATCCTCTTATTTTGCCAATTGCTTGCCATGATTAGGTAGATCTTGCATTGCTGAGCACACTGATATGTTCTATTTTAAAAATGGATGAAAATTGAGCTTGTTATGTTGATTTAAAGTTTTGAGATCCAAAATGTTTTTGCTCGATCCGTAGAATCCATGAGGTTTTAGGTTGTTTTAATGTGATATTCGTGATCTATGTTGCAAGACCTTTCGAACCATGTATAATTTGTCAAGATCTCGAAAATTTCGCATGAATCTCCGCCGGAGACGGCCGGAGAAGACGACCAGAAACACTGTTCTGACATCTGGTTATGTTTCCCTAGGGTTTTGTTCGCGTTGGCCTCCACGCATGCGCTCATGTGTCTGTTCTATTGGTTGGTGTGCTTTGACCGTGCTTGCATGTCATTTGAATGCTGAGTTGTGCTGCCAACTCATTTAATGAAACACTGCGTTTCATTTGAGCGCTTTGATCCTTCAGCGCGCGTGTTCGACTCCTCGCTTGTGCATTTTCTGAATTTAATTGTTTGATTTCTCATTTCCCTGGCGTGCGTGTGTTCGAACCTGGTTGTACGCATCTTGCTGATTTCATTCAAATAATATTTTCCCTCCATTATTTCATATTATTTCATTTTATTTCTTCAACTTCAAAAAATCATAAAAAATTGAAAAAATGTCCAAATTGATCCCTATTTTTTTTCACATTCTTGTTTTGATCTCTAGCTTTTTATAGAGTTTATTTCATGATTTGTTTGATTCTGGATTTTTAATTGTGAATTTTTGTTTGAACCTTATGCCAAATTGAAATGTCATGATAAATGCTTTGTGAAATGCTATGTGTTGATCCAATTGATTTGAATTTTTTTTTGCTTAATCTTCACATGTGATATGAATTGTTGAGCCTTGGTTTGGAATTTTTATCATATGCTATCACTGTTTTTGACACATGATGATGTAGTGTGACAATTTGTGTCACATTTTTGGCTTTGCATTTGTGCATTTTTGTTCACCTATCATTTGAGCTCTTCTGGATCTAATTTTATGCATGATGTATGTTTATAACATGATGAGCTCACATAAAAAATCTCAAGGCCATTGGACGCTTTTCTGTTTTGTTTTGGATTTTCTAATTTGGATGTCCACTTTGTGCACCTTTGCTTGCCTTTGCTTTACATTGATCATTTGATGCCTTTGCCTTATGGATTGATGTTGGTCCTTTTGAGGACATCTTATTGCATGTTTGAACTTGCTTTGTGCAAAAGATTGAATTCTGTTTTGGTCATTTGACTTGCTTTTGAATCTAGTCTCTGTACTAGTAATTTGTACATGAACTAACATTGATTTGTGTTTCAGGTTTGGACACTTAGAATTAATGGTTGAGTTGCTCACCTTTTGAGATGCAAATTGGATTGTGTTCTGACTTCTTTGTGTTTTGTAGGGATTTGAGTTGATGAGTTGAGCTCATTGCTTCATTTGATTGCTTGACCATTACTCATTGAATTGTGTACAGTTGTATTGGTTTCACTGTTTGTTTTCTGATTGGTTGTCTGAGATATTAACTGTTTAAGCTTTTGTACAGGTACATTAGTTGCTTGCTAGCTAGCTTTTGCTTAAGCTTTGGAGTGTGGTTGATACACCACTTAGGTAGCTCCTCTTTTACTCCATGTAGTCTGGAAGTCATGTCACCTTTTTGGCAGGCATTTGGCTGAAGTCCTCCTTATGAGGCTCTGATTGTGTTTGTTTACATTTGTGCCAAAGACCTATAAATGAGGCATGTGCTACTTGATAAGACCTCCAAATGAGGCAATTGACAGATAGAAGGGATTAGTAGCCAATCCCCTGTTATTCAGTGAGTCGTTCATTATGCTCGCACTACGTGCTGATGCTCTTGAACATGTACCCAAGATCTTTGTATAGAGTCAGTCAAGTGGAATAGGGTCCCTCTTTCTGGATCCCCACGCTTTCTTTGATTTGAGCTCACCCAGGCCAGGGTTAAGAGCATGAGGTCTAATCCTCATTACCATATTTGATCAGCTTCACCCTAACTCTCAATGTTAGTGGTTAAGAGCTTCAGCATACCCCTACAGTTTTGGCTTGTTTGTCGAGGTTGATATGACCCCTCTTGACTAAAGCCCAACCATTTGTCTGAGCCTCTTGTATGTGTATAGTGAGTGATGCTTGTTCACTTATGTTAATGTGTTTATCTGCTTTCCACTTCTCATCTCCATTTCTATAGAAGTCGTACGATTAACTTCCGAGGAAGTTGAACGTATGTAGAGATAGACTTGAGTTGACTCGCTTCCTGTGTAAGTCAAACTCTTGTTAGAGACCTCAACCTAGGGATATTGTTTGCATGACAACTATTAGGCTCGAGCTCTAGTCTCCCTATTTAGTTTGTTATTCCCCTGGTCTCTGGTTAGGAGAGAGTTGTACCCCTGTTAAGGGGAACTACGTCGCCCTGATTCTCATACCAGATGAGATACGTAGGCAGGAGATCGAGCGAGATCTCTCCGGGCACCCTTTTTCTTTTCTGTGTGTGTTCACCCGTCATTTATTTTCTTCGGTGTGAGTACCTTTGGGATATTATTGGGGTTCATTTGTGATGATGGTTATCATCTTTGGGGTTCATTTGTGACGGTTGTCACTCACTTGGGGTTCATTTGTGACAACCTGATTCTCATACCAGATGAGATACGTAGGCAGGAGATCGAGCGAGATCTCTCCGGGCAACCTTTTTGTTTCTTTTGACGTCTCAGCGTCTCTTTTTGTTTGTGTGACAACTATTAGGCTCGAGTCAGTCTCCCTATTAGTTTGTCTTGCCCCTTTTCTTTTTTTGGGTCTCTGTTTGTTTACCCTTCATTTGTTTGTTTTGGTGTGAGTACCCGTTTGTTCAGCATGTGCGTGTGTGGTATGTTCATACCTTGGGATTTCTTCTGTTATCATTTGGGGTTCAGATTGGGGTTCACCTATATTCATTTGGGGTTCATTTGTGATGATGGTTATCATCTTTGGGGTTAATTCGTGACGGTTATCACTCACTTGGGGTTCATCTTTGGATATTTGGTTACATTGTTTTGGTTCGCGTGGAGAACCTTTTTCTTTGGTGTTCGCTGGTTAGCGTTTGTTTGTTAGGAGTCAGATATAAGTCCATGTATTGGCATTCTGTTTCCTGTTTTTTTGTTGTTGTTAGGAGTCGGATGTAAGTCCATGTATTGGCAGTCTGTAACCTTTGAGTGTTTCTTTTGACGTCTCAGCGTCTCTTTTCGGTGTTTTGTTTCGGCGTGCGTTAGCCGAGCTACGGTGCTCTGATTCTCAATCCTTCTTGAGATACGTATGCAGCAGGGTAGGGCCTGTGTGAGCAATAACTCTTTATTTCCCCTACTTTGATTTTCTCTCTTTCGCATCGCATATAGGACTTTTTATATACACATTTTAGACATAAATAGCAAACGTGGATCCTGTGGAGTACCACAAACGTGAAGGGGTGTGATAACCTTCCCTTCACGTAACCGGCCCCCTTACTCAGTTTTCTTTGGTTCGAGACTTTGTTTTATCCGTTCCCTCTTGGTTATACAGTACTACCTTTCCCTCCTCTTGGGATAAAAGTACACAGCTGGCGACTCTATTCTTTTTCTGCCACTCTCTTCGCGTTTGTACCTGGATTCGGGAAATCCTGGGGAGCGACACCATGTTTGGAATATAATGAAAAGAGATATGGAAAAATGAGTCATACAACACCTCAATTTATACAAAAAAATAATTACGTAATACACAGAGGCGCCAGACCAATTGGCGTATCCTCTCCTTTTTTACACATGAGCGCCAATTGGATTGGAAGCACCATGTGCATAATCCAAACCAATTGGCGCCACCTCTTTAACTTAAGGAGCAGGCGCTAACTCATCTGACGCCACCTCTTCAAAATGGGGTAGTTTGGAAATTAATCTTAAAAGTGGGCTATTTTAGGAATTTTTTTGAAGAAGTGGGTTAGTTGAGTAAAAATTTCGCATATTAGATCAATAACTAAAAAAATTATTAAATAGGTTGTTATTTTTTTAGATAAATAAAAACGATATTAATTTAAAAAATGGTAGAAGAAAAGTGGCAAGCCTGGCGTAATAAAAAATAAAGAGGAAAAAAAAAGCTTTAAAAAAATGAACATTTTAGTAAAACGCTCAGGAGAATTGGTAGGAGTCCAAAAAGCTCTACTAAAAATTCTTCTCTAAAAATGATATATAGTGTCCCACTAAGTAAATCTATTAAGGTGAGACCTTGGATTTTTTTTAAAATAACCAACATTTTCAACTAAAATACCAAAATAACCAAAATTTCAAAAAATATACCAAAATAATCATTTTTTTAACTGATGCATCTATTGAACTGGCGCATCCAACTAAGGCACATAGGAGGCACCCAGAGTGTAGGCGCATGCATGCAAAACCAATGCATGTAGGCGTCACATGCATTGGCATATGCATGCCTTGGTGCCACATGCATTGGCGCATGCATACACTACATAGTGTATGCGCCAATCCATATGGCGCATGCACCTTGCATTTTATTTTTATTTAAATTTTAAATGTTAAATTTATAATTAATTAAAAAAAACTGAAAATAAAAATTATATTTATATTATAATGAAAAATTACATAGAATTGACAAGAAATTCAATGACCCTTCCGATTGAAATGTCATCTATTCCACATCTAGGTCTATTAGTCTGTCTTTGAGGTCTCCCGCGATTTTCCTGAGGTTGGGGTCTTTGAGTGCTGACATGATCCAATGGTGGCTGGTGTGAAGGTACGGTGGAAGATCCAAGGTATTTGATAGATGTGTCATCATTTATCCCCAATAGTTGGGGGGTTATCGCCAACAATGCTTCCGTAATTGAGTTTGGTACCCCTGTTATTCTAGTTGGATCATTGTGGTTGGGTGAATTGAGGACAGTATGGTTGCTCGAATTGGGACATTGAATCGGTTTGCAAACGAATCAATGGTTCATGAGGTGTACTATAGTCAAACAACTGTTGGGTGTTATGGCGATGGGATGTTTGGGTGGTCATTGGTGGGGGGCTACGATGGCATGACGTTGAATCGTATGAATCATATAGGCTATAGACTGTTGTGGTGGTTGTGTATGGTTAAGTTTGGGTGTGTGTAGCGGGGTTTTCGTTACCTTTAGGTTTATTGACTAAACCAAAAGTAAACATATAATTTGAGTCGCCACCGCACTTTTATTTGTTCAAAGGAAAGGCTAAAAAGCGAACAAAAGCCAAGTAAGAAGTTTTATCAAATCAAAACCTAATAAAAATGTCAGAGATCTAGGTAAGGGGGTTGGTTATGAAATGGGAAGGTTTTACGCATCCAAAACATCCTTAGTACTCTAAGGGAACCTCTTTTTGCAAACATGTGTTGTAGGTTGGTATTTGTGAAAATATGTGCAAAAGATTGGAGGGATGAGGAGAGAATAGATTATATTTACAAATTTTGTTGTTTGAATGGATGAACTCATTGCCTACGTACCATCACAAAGGTAAGATCAAAACCTCGTAGTTTGGGGTAAAAATCTCAAAGATTGGTGAATTGATTTGATCAAAATCCTTAAGGTCTTTTGTTATCAAAGGGAGAAAACTCAACCTAAACCAACAATCCACCATGTGAGGAAGGCTTCAACATGCTAGTGAGGGGTTAACCCTATAATAAGCATGGAAGACTTATAATCCAACCACTAAGGATGAGGTGAGATTTATATCAACCACTATGATAACTCAAACCTATGACTAATGTTTTTGAAAAAGGTTTTAATAAGGTGGTCATTGGAATCCACAAAAACAACTTGAAGTGAGTTATATTTACAAGTTAGATTTATTTACAAAATGAAGTCAAAGTTGGATTAAGATTTATTCACAGTGAGTATTGATGAAAAGATTTTGAAAAATCAAAGGCATAAGGCCTAGGTTTCTAATTTGAAACAATGTCAAAGTTTGAAAGAAAAGGTTTTTGGTTTGGGTTAGAGTGAGGTAAAGAAGAGAAGGGTTAGTCCTAAAGCATACAAAGATAAGAGAGAAGATAAAACCCTTGGAGTTCCTTTTCTTGAAATCATAGAGATGATTCAAGATGCTCCTTTCCTTTGGACTTAGAAAACACACAAGCAATCAAACAATATTTAGATTCAAGCTCCTAGGATCTCCATATGGCTTGTCTCCCTTAACTTGGCTCCTCATGACAATGGTCTCCTTTACTATCTTAAGATGGAATCCCTATCATACAAGAGCAAACATCAAAAAATTCACAAGACAATAAGGGGAATGGACAAAGAATAAGTTTTGGAAAGGAAGTCCTTTGAAGTCAACTTTGAGATTTAGCATTCTAAAGGCATGAGGCATAGTTTCTCTTCAACAAGTTTAGCATTCTAAAGGCATGAGGCCTAGTTGGTCTTGAACTCCTTTAAGCATGGGTATGTCCTAATTCTAAGTCCTTTCTCCTTCTTGCATTGGGTTTACACAAAACAAAGACAAAACAACCACAAGGCAACAATATATTTATATACAATAATGAGCTCAAATGAGCAAAAGGAAAATGACATAAACATAAAATATGTGCTCAAGTGAGCAAAATGAAAAGCAATATAAATAAATGAGCAAGAAATAAAGTGCATTAAAATAAAGGGCAAGAAATTAAATGCTTAAATTAAAGTTAGTAATTAGTATGGTTATGTTAGTTTGTCATAAGACAATGTAGCGCTATGTTAAGCAATCGTAAGTGGACTAATGTAGTAGTCACACCTATCTGAGGCCGGTCAATAAAACTATAGGTAAATAAACACAAGTTAGAGATCATGACTAGTAAGACAAGCTCCAAAAAACTTGCCATGCCAAAACAAAAAGGGAAAGGCCTTGTATGGACTTTAGGTTTTTTGCTTGACCAAGAAGCAACCTATCTTGGACACAAAACAACTCACTTGATCTTGGATCAAGTTGAGTTTGGTTTGGATCAAAGAAGATTAAACCTCTCATTTGTCAAGGCTAACCATAAGACATTAACTCATTGGCCAAAATAAAAAGAAATCGGATGAAGATGAAATGGATGGAAAGAGAATCAAGTATCAAACTCAATTGATCAAATGTGAACCAAGTCATCATCAATCAATGCCAAACAAAAGAGAAATGAAGATTACAAGTCAACAAGTCAAACATATTTTTTTTGTAATTTTTGAATTAAAAATAAATGCAAAATAAAATAAACAAAATATGGTCAAACCTCAAATTTAATCCAAATCAACTTCAACAAGTCCAATTAAATTCTCATAGGTCTAACATGGTCAAACAAACTTTGACAAATTTTCTCAATAATTTTTGAAGTCAAAAACTATTTTAAAACAATTAAAAACAATGAGAAATAACACAATATGGATTAAAATCTCAAATAAATCTCAAATCAAATAAGAAATTGATGAGACTATTTTTCATTGACTTATCATGATCCATAGGTTTAGGAAAAATATTTTTGGATTTTTCAAATATCAAAAAGTAATTAAAAATGAATTAAAACTATTAAAAATCAAATAATTCACAAAAAATATTAAATGAAATCACAAAAATAATTAAAAATCAAAATATGAAACTAGATTTTTCAAGAAAATTTTTGGCATTGGTCTCATATTTTTGTGACTTCAAATAAAATATTTATGAATTTTTGAAAATAAAAGGAATTAACTGAAATTAAAAGAAAATAAGGAAAATAGAAAAATCCAGCGACATCAGATCAATTCATTAATTGATGTGGCAAGGCATCAAAGGCTCTAAGGCGCGGATACAAGGTACACGTGAGTCAAGCGCGCCACACATTACATTAAAACAAGTCAACACTGAATGGCCAAGATTAAAACGTTTAGGCACGATCCAATGGCTCTGAAGCAAACACGTGGGGATGGTGGTGGAAACCACCATCTTCTCCGGTGATCTAACCATTTCAAGCCACCACGTGCAGGAAAATAAATTGCATTGAAAATGAAAAATGAAGACATCAAAATGAAGCTGAGGTGATGTACATCACCCCTGTAACCATAGATCATCCTCACAGTTACTATTTAGAGAGAAATGTGAGCTTGAAAATCATGGTGTATGAACTGAAATGGCAAGATTTGCACAAATAAGACCACCACTGGCCTGCCTCAAGTGAGAGGACTTCAGAAAACAACACAAACCAAAGGAATTCACATTGTATTGCAAGATCTAAATCAAAAAAGTTTGAGGTTCTACCTCTGAAATGAAGCTTCAAACAGCACGAATTCTTCAAGCTCTTGATCTACTTTTGCTCTGGAAGTGTGATGGTGATTCTAGGTTAAGGAATTGAGCTTTGAAAATCAACTAATGATGTTGAATTTCAAGCTTGAAAGAGAAAGAGAAAACTGAAAATTCCTTTAGTTAGGGTTTGGATTTTAATTCAGCAGCAATTCAGATCTCCACTTGGTTGCTAATTGAAGCTCAAGGCACCTCTATTTATAGCTGGATGTGGCTGATTCCCACGCTTCTTTCATGTGCATGGCCATTTGAATTTTGGTGCATGGGCCTGTACAGGCGCGTGCAAAGCCCAAAGGTGGTTGCAAAAGTTTGCTGAGATCATGAGAACACCATTTGGTCGTGTGCATTGGACTGAAACAACTTGCATTTCAAGTTTTCACCATAAAATATCAAAATGATCATGAAGAAAGAGATCTTCAAAACTCACACATGGAAAGTCCAAAAAATTAAGGTGAGTAATGGTTAGAAATCCTTGAAATAAGGAACAAAAGTCATGTTGGGCAAAAATTCATTTGGAGTTTGGAAATTAATGAAAACTGGCTGTGAAAGTTTAGGTACAAAACATGTCTAAGTCACCTTTGAAAATTTTCACCAAAATCAAGCCTCTTCAAGCCCTTCTGATTCAATGGTGCATGCCTCAAACGGAAAAACCTCCAACATCAAAGTTGTAGATCTTTTCAAGATGATCAATTAAGACTCAAATTTTGCATCATTTCGATTTTCCATGAGAACGTTATGGGTACTTGAAGTTGGGCATTTTTCAAATTCAATGACTTAGGTCCAAAGTGACCTATAATGTTTTGTATTATCACATGTATTTATTTTAGTATTATGAAATTTTGTCCAACATAACATTTGAAGTAGATAGCTTAATATTTCCAATTCATTTGGTATCACCTCAAAATCATAAAAATTAAGGAAGTTAGGTCCTTGGGAAGTTGACCCAAAATTAGGGTTTCAGTCAAAATGACCTATAATGTTTTGAAATGAATGATGACCTTAAAAGTTTCAAATGGATTTTTTATGAACATTAACGTTGTTCATATGGTTCTTAAGAACATTTTTCATCTTGGGGTCATCTTCATTTGACAAACACATTAGAAGTTGTATCTCAGTGATCTTCAGTTTAGTCAGATGACTTGACTAGTCAACTTTTCAAGGCCAAACTTCCAATCTTGATGAATAAATGATTGAGGGGCCTCACATAGGCTCATATATGCATAAAATAATGAATGAAATAACTTCCCTTGATTAAATTTGATCATAGGTTGAGGTTGCTTCATGAGCAAGGCACAATCAAAGCACAGTTGAATTAGGGTTTCCTTGGGAAACAAGCCTTAAGCCCTTTGGGTTATCTTGATAAAATTGGCAAATTGAGATACTTGGGAGACATATATGATGATTAGGAGCTTTGTGGACCATTTTCATGCTTATTCTCATCTTCATCTAGCCACTTCATTGAGCTTAGGAGCCTTCTAGGAGCATGGGAGCACATGATCACTTGAGCTTCAAAACAAAAAGAGTTAGTGACATATTTTTGTGCTTTTGGTTAGTAATCAAAAATAAGAAAAGAAATAATATACAATAAAAGCATGCTTGATGGTCTCACACCACTCACACAAGTCCCACCCCTAGGGTTAAGGATCCAAACATGCTAGGATCCTTGAGGCAATGCAATGAGCAATGATATGATGCCATGAGGGATCTTAGGGTCAAAATTAGGGTCTTACAGATGCCCCTATTTAAGGTCATTCTAGCCGGAGATATGAAGGTTAAAATCTTCGTCTCGACGAGGTAGAATGGGCTTAAATAATAACAAAAAGATGAATTTTGGTCCCTAAGAGACCTCATGATGCAAATGTATGTATGCAAAATAAAATCTTCATGGTGAATAATTGCCACAGAGGAAAAGAATTCAGGAGAAACTAAAAATCCATAGGAGTAACACACTCACTAGGGAGATAGAGACTCTGGGGGAAATAAGGTAAAAATGCATGAGCAGGTCATGATTGGAAAACTTACTAAGAGACGCGAAGGGATTCCATGAAAATAAATCGATGGAAAGACTCGAGCTAACGCAAAGATGCGTGTATTGGGGAATATGTCAATACAGCAAAACTGTCCATAAAGGATACATCGGATAAAAATCCGGACTCAGGCGGGGATGTCCACAAAGGACTCAGCTGAGAAAGAAGAAAAAAACGAGATAATACCAGCCACTTGGTAATAAACTCAAAGAGAGACATGTCATCAAAACACCGGTTACTGGGTGAGAAAACAACATGCTCAGGGAGAAAGAATATCTAAGACCGGTATAAGGGTGAGAGATATCAATTATCCAAAACATATGAGGAGGACCCAAAAGGCACATCTCAACTCAGGAAAATTTGACTCCACAGAGGACAAAAAAGTCATAATAGGGAGCAGAAGGAAGGAACACCAGGGATACCGGTTACTGGGTATATAGTAGGTGACCAACCAGGCGTGAATTGGGAACATATCCAAGACACTCATCATCCAAAAAGGAGAGCTGGAGAAGCAAACTCAACTTACAGGATGGGCATTCAATTCCACAAGGAAATATGAATCTTACTCAATTGGGGAAGAAAAAGACTTCGACTGAAGAGCGCATGAGATATATTATCTATTACCGTCATAACATAGATAACATACTCGCATGGAAGATTATCCACAACAAGTTACTAGGTTAATAAAGGATAAATCGACCGAAAAGAAAGGACATCAGGATACCGGTTACTGGGTACAAAATGATGACCAATCAGAAGGAGAAACAATCATTACCAAACAAAGGGTAAATGAAAGATGATTCGCCGGGGATAAATTGCCTGACGAAGCAATTATCTCAGAGATATATCACCGGTTACTAGGTGGTATACTCAAAAACGAAGGAATATCAATACCGAATACTGGGTAAAGATAACCAACAAAGAAGGGATTACATCTACCGGCTACTGGGTAGAAAACCACAGAAATAGGACTTACAATTATCGGTTACTGGGTAGAAGGCCAAAAGATCCACTGGGGAAAAGGATGAACAATTACTTGTTATTGAGCAATTGAACAACTAAACCACAGGGAACTGCAGGGGATAACAAGAAAGGAGTCAGTCTAGGAACAAACTAGAAAGACACATTTGAACAAGACTCAACCCAATGAGGATATAACTCAGGGGGAGTAATTCCATCCCGATACATAATTGGGGTGGAAACTGAAACAATAATCATCCATGAGGACATAACTCAGTGGGGAATAAAGAAGGAAACATAGACACTTTCTACCTATGGGGATGACTCTATATGGAGAGATCAGACACTAACATCTGCTTGAGGAAGAACATTTCACCAATAGCAGGAGATAACAAGCAAAGATATATGGCAAAGAATGCAACAAGAATATCTGAATGCTATAATTATGGATGTATATGCATGATTTGTGTATGATTAATGCTGACAGACAGACATATCTAACACAAACAGGTCCAAGAATCAAGAGTAGACATCTGGCATAACGTCTCAGCAATAAAGGCAAAGCCTATAGGAGAAATCAGTTCTGGTGGGGATGCATCAAATACCGGAAGACAGCGACCACCGCCGGGGATAGGCAAAGTCACAACTTCCAACCACCAGGGACTTCTCGTCCATTCTTGGGAACGAGTGGCTGAAAATCGATAAGATCCGCCATAGAAGAAACTCTACTGGGGAACTTATCAAGAAGAGATATAAAATTCCGTGGGGAGAAAATGCCAAACAACTACCCATCCATCAAAACACTCCCTTCTAATTGCTGGAGAGACGTCTCTGCTAAGGGGAGAAAGAACAATTTACTCCGCTGGGGAAGGAAGCAACACATCTTTCTAAGCATCTCTCAATACTTTAGAAGAAATCTTTAACCACGGAGGGGATACAAATTATCAGACTCGGGTCAGGCAAACCTGCCGGGAATAAAATGTAGACAACTCTCAAAGGAAATTGCCCTGGCAGAGGGAATCAGAAATGAATCCTTCGTCGACCCGTGATATGCTGGGGATGGAAAGAGAAACAGACACTCCACCAACTGCTCTATACCACTTCCTGCTGAGGAGACAGCTTGAAAGCTGATGAAGAGGATATAAACATGCCAGAATGTGAACAAATGTCCTACCTTTTAGAAATCGTACTATCCATGGGAGAGCACGGAAGACGTTTCGACTATCCTTTCAGTCATTGTGAATGTTCATTTTGTTTAAAACAGTTTATAAAACTTTATTTGTTTATGTCGCATCCGCGAAAAATAACCGGCGGGAAAAACAAACAAACAGAGCCGCCACCGTGCGTTATTTATCCCAAAAGAGGGAAAGGAAACACTCGAAGTAAACCTGGAAAAGACATGGTCTCGCGACCAGAGAGAGATGGGATCGGGAGTCGGTTATGCGAAGGGAAGGTATTAGCACCCCTACGCATCCGTCATACTCGACGGGATCCACGCTCAAGAGAATAGAATAAAGGTTGCTAAACATTGCTCAAAAGAATGCACATACACTGGAATAAAACACAGATGGAAGAAAAGGGAAACGGGCTCGCTAGGATATCGCATCATATGCCTACGTATCTCATTTGGAATGAGAATCAGAGCTGTCGTAGTTCGGCTAACACACGCCAAACAAAACCCACACAGGAAACCGACTGCCAATCGCTGGACTTACGTCAGACTCCACACAAACAGGCAAACATGGAAACCGAATGCCAATCGCTGGACTTACATCGGACTCCGAACCAACAAATACACACACAGGAAACCAACTGTCAATCGCTGGACTTACGTCAGACTCCAAACAAGCACACGCTAACCGGACGCTGAGTCGTCAAAAGCAACAAAAAAGTTGAACAAATAAACTAACAGGGAGTCTGGTACTCAAGCCTGCTAGCTGTCAAGCAAACACACACAAAAAAGGAAAAGGGTGCCCGGAGAGATCTCGCATGATCTCCTGCCTACGTACCTCATCTGGTATGAGGATCAGGGCAACGTAGTTCCCCTGAACAGGGAAAGAACTTCTGACCTAACCAGAGACTGGGAAATGACAAACTAGAAGGGAGCCTGACTCGAGCCTAATAGTTATCATGTAATCCACAATGGTCCTAGGTTGAGGTTTCTATCTAACTTGCACAGGGAGCAAGCTATCCTAAACAGCACAGTCAAACAACACAAGCACAATAAACAATCACACACACTATATGCAATTAATTGGGCTCATACAAGATTAGGCTGCAAAAGCAAGCCAACTGGAATGGGGTGTGGTTAGCTCTTAACCCTAACATTGAGAGTTAGGGTGAAGCAGATGAAATGGGAAGTGAGGGTAAGACCTCACAGCTCTTATCCCTGGCCTGGGAGAGCTTGACTCAAAATAGAATGTATGGGAGTTCAGAATGTAGGAACTCTTCTCCACAAGTGACTGACACAACATGATTTTGGGTTATTATCCACGATGCATCAACACAAGGTGTGTGAGCAAAGTGAATGACACACTGAGTAGCAGGAGATGGATTACACATCTCTTTTATCTGCCAATTTCCTCCTAAGAGGTCTTCACCTGCTTGGCACAAAAAGTAAACATTCACAAGCATTGCCTCTTAAGGAGGGCTTCAGACAGGTGCCTGCCCACATAACAGGACAGGTCTTCCAGACTACATGAAGTCAAAGGAATTATACCTCAGTGGTTAAGCAACCAAGCAAAGCAAAGTTCACAATGAACTTAAAGCAACTTAAGTACCTGTGGAAACATCAGACAAATCAGTACAATGTTAAGACAAACAGATAACAGTTAATAAGCAACAGTCAATCCCAATGTACAAAATGTGTAAGCCAAAGGTCAAACTCAAATGAGTTAACCTCAACCTACAAAACACACAAAGATTAGAAATCAAAAGCAAACAACAATGCTCAAATGATGAAGCATCAACAACTATGGAACTTGGATGTTCAACCTGAGATCAAAGCTCAAATGTGAGAGGCAAACCACTAGGTCAAAGCCTAGGGTCAAAGATGAAGAAAAAATTCAAAACAGAAGCTGAAATTTAACATGAATCAACTTCAAACACATCTTGAAACAATCCAAAAGGTCTCACATCAATATCATTAACCAAAAGCATTTCATGATCAATTGAAGTTCAAGGCAATTTTAAGGCTCAAATGTGATCAACCAGAATGAAAAATCTCAATTAAATCAGAAATGATTCAAATAATTCCAAGAAAATTCATGCTCATTCATAACATCCATAATATGCATCACACAAAATATCAGGACAATTGGAGATCATTTGGCATGGCAAACTCATCATTCAAGTTGAACATCAAAAGGTGTGACACAAATTGTCACACCAACTTAACATGATCATAAAACAGAAATGATAAATGGTAAAAATACCAAATCAACACCAAAATGTCAAGCAACATGTCTAGTTTCATCATGCAAATTTTCAGAATCATTGGATCAAAGACCAGCATTTCACAAATGAATAAGCAAGGCAAGGTACAAAATGGATACATGTTCAAACATCCTAGCACAAAATGAAATCCAGCCAAGCACAATTTTGGAATTAATGATCAAAAAATAATAGACAAGATAAGGATCACAATGCAAAAAATTGGGATGAATTTGGATGAATTTTCAATTTAATATGATTTTCTAAAGATGAGAAAAAATTGGAAAAACATGTGAAGCATGGTATATGAAATAAGGAGGGAAAATGGAAAATATGCATGGCATTTGAATAATGGTTACAGCCAAGAATCGAAGGCGGATACAATTCAAATAGTGAAACGCGCGCTGAATGAAACTCTGCGTTTCATTAAAGCTTATGTGGCAAGGCAAATGAATCTGAGCCAATCATGTTGCCAAGCGCGCGCCTACGTGGACCAATACATGTCCCTGCCCTAATTAACACATGCAAACACAGATTTCTGTTGCCTATGAAATTAAAACCGTGGCCAAAACTGGAAACTCATCTTCTTCATCGCGCATGCATGAACAGTAGCAACTCATCAAGAACACCAAGAACAAATGTTCCAGAAATCCAAATTGAATACACAATCCTGTAGATCTTTCATCCTAGGTTACAAATCCATGCATGGCTAAGTCTAATTCAACACACACAAGGAGAATCGAGCACATGAACATTCATACATGGAACTTTAAATCAGCATTACTCAGCCAATAGTGCATGGAATTTCATGATTCAAAGCTCAGAGTGATCAGCAAACCTAGATCTACAACAATATCACAAGAATTTTAAGAATTAGAGAGATCGATTGGTAACCTCTTGAAGAGCAGATCTGGAATTAGCTTGATTCAGGCTTTGTAATGGCTTCAATACTCCTCCAAGATGCTTGTATAAGTGATTGGAGAAGAAAATGGAGCTCAATTGCACACGATCTCATCAAAACTTGGAATCACCATTGTTGCTTCAAGCTTGGTGTATGCTTTAATGCAACTCTGTTTCTACTGATTCCACGTGCAAATCTCCTTGATAACACTTCAGGAACAAGAATCAAGCAATGGCAATGGCTTGAATGTGAAGAAAATGCAAGAAATTTTGAGAGGAAATTTTGAGAGTTTTGAGATCTAGATCTGAATTTTGGAAGCTAATCTGAAAAACAGTTAGAGTTTTAGCTTATATAGGTCATGCTAATCCAGTTCTAATCATGTTTAAGCCAATGCTAATGAAATTAACCAAAAATGAGGTGTAAGTGCAAATTAGCTTTTCTCACCCTTATGCATGATATGCATGTGAACAGTGCACGAAATTTTATTCATTTTCATTTAAAATTCCATTTTGGAGCCAATGGTGATGGAAAAAAGATCAAGCCATGCACCAATTTTAAATTTCATGATTTCCCTCCAAAAATCCAATGAATTATCAAATGCTCATGTGAATATAATTTGTGCAATGTAATGCATGATTTGGAAACTAGAGGTCAAAATGAGAAGAATGCAAAAAGAGCCACCCATTTGGAGCTTTGGTTGAGAAGTTATGTCCATTTGAAGCTTCAAGTACACTTTGCCATGTTTTGATCATATCTCCTTAACCACACATGAGAAATTGATGATCTTGGACTTTTTGGAAATGGGAGAGAAAGATCTACAACTTTCATGTTCAACAAAATTTCATTTGAAGCTTTTTTGGTGATGTAATTTGAAGTTGAAGTTAGGTTAAAACCTTTCCATTTTTGGCAAGTTTGAATTATAAGTCACTTTCTATTTTTGGAAAGTTTTGTCCTGACTTTAAATTCTTCAATGTTGATGTTTGAAATGTCAAATGAGACTTGTTTGAACATGAATGAAGTATTTCTAATCACTTCCCACCTCCAAATCCACTATTGACTTGGCAGTTGACTTTCTAGGCCTTCAGATGACTGGAGAAATGTTCTGATGAAATTCAAGCCTCTACCACTTGGGATTTTGCTTCAAAATGAAACCCTAGCTTATACAAGCTCAATAAAATCAAATGATGATCTCCATCTCATTAAAGACCTCATCTCCTTGCAGAACCCTGACTAGTAGAATGCAACTGATTAGGGTTGACCAGAGGTCAAAGCCCTAATCCCAAGGAATCTGATCAGGAATAATGAACCATGATGATGATGGTGTACCATTTCAACCAAGATAATACCCAACCTTCTTGAGGAACCAAAAAACCCTAATTGAAGCACAAACCTCAGATGATTAGTGATCAATTTATGAGACCCTCAGGCTTGCATCTCTTAGCCTCTCTATCTTCCGAGCAAGACCTAGGAGGATGACTTGCTTATTTCACATGATATGCAACATGTAATGCCTAATGTCCTACAAAATGAAATGCAATATGCTAAGATAGTCCCAAGAGAGGAGGGCAAATTTTGAGGTGTTACAGCTGCCCCTATTCAATCCACTTTGAACCTGTCGATATGAATAGCCTCGGCTTTCAGATGATCAGGGTGAAGAGTGATTGAATACCAAGAACAAACGAACAATTTGCACTCCGCGGGAAAATAATTAACAATGCCTGTCAGAATCGGCGAAGAAGCAATCTCAAAAGAAGAATCCGTCTGGTACGGAGAAAGTCGGCCTGAATACTGAACAAAAATTCGCCCTATATACCAAAATAAATGGTAACATAGGGATAACCATGGCCTGAACGCCGCATCCGCTGGGGATTATTATTATTATTTCTTTTACTTTTTCTTGAACCCCGGAACTTTCTGATTGATTTCCTCTTTTTTTCGTTTTTCTTGAACCCCGAACAAATATTTTCTTTCGCGCGAATGATCCCGGATCACCGCAGTTGAACCCCGACATCTTCATAGTAGTCTTGTTTGCCAAACAATGAACCCCGCTCTCCAATTGAACCCCAGTCGCCTGACGATAACTTGTGATCGCCATTGTGAACCCAGTTCTCCAGAAAACACCCCGTGTCTCCCTTTCTCCATTTGGACCCCGCTCTCCAGAAAATGCCCAGCATCTCCTTTTCTCCATTTGAACCCCGTTCTCCGTTTTCTTGTGATAATTCCGCTGGCAACGTCGGAAATAACACTAAAACACCACTCTGATGGCGACATATCAGAGGGTACACCTTCACGAAAGGAAGGTAACATGTGCATCTCTTCCTCAAAAGACACCCATAACGACCTATGTTGGCCTCAGCCAAAGTCTAAGGTGACACATGATCAGAAGATAATCCTAAGGACCTCATCCCGGATATAATCTTCAACTCCAATCTCTATTTGAACCCCGTTCTCCCGAAAATGCTGCAACACTTCCCTTTCTCCAATTGAAATGTACTTTCGCGCTGATCGCGTAACGTTCTTTGATTTTATTTCCATCTCCACCCGACGGAAAAGTTTCCACCAATATCGCACTACTGGGGAACATTGTTGCTCCAACGTCATGATGCTAAACTCCTCAGAGTAACATCTTCACCATCCGACGAAACCAACTCCCAAGCGGTAACCACGGCTCGAGTAACTGATGCTTGCAATACTGATGTTGATCTTCCAACTAGCGAAACCACTTCTCAAACGGTAACCACGGCTTGAGTAGCATCTTCACCCATTGGCGAAACCAAATCTCAAACGGTAACCACGGCTTGAGACTAGCTGATGCTTGCATTACTGATGCATGAATTCTTTTCTGCGTAATGCTCCATAATCATGGAAATGCTACGCAATTTATTATGCAATATGCTATGCTTATCTACATGATGAATGCATAAAAAGTATCCCCCTCAAGGGACTTTCCTGGGGAGCTCGAGGCACTCTGCTGAGGAACTCAACAACACTCCAACCTCCACCCTGCTAGGGAATAGCGCTGCTGCTGGGAAAAGGACTACCCTTACCAGGGATGACCAACGCATTATGCGGGGAAAACAACAACCTTTGACTTGCTGGGGGAAAAGCCACCCACAGACACTTCCGCTGGGGAAACAGCAACCTTCAGGCCTGGCTGCTGAGGAAACACCGATCTCGAACACCTGCTGGGGAGATGACCATCCCGACCCTGCTAGGGAAGACACAAACCTTGAATCTGCCGGGGAAGTAACAACCCCAACTCTGCTTGGGGAAACAAGGAAATTCTGGCACAGAACAATCGTCGACTCGTCGAACCCTGGTATTCCACATCTAAACCCAGTATCCGCTTTCCACTTTTGAGAGCTCCCAGACTCGTCTGGACTTTTCTGATTCATCACCTCGTATTCTCGCCTCCTCCGTACTCGACGGAGATGGAACTCCTTGGATTTATACAAACTTTCCAGTCCTCAGACTTTGAAGAGTCTTCTTGATTAATATCCAGGATCGTCGTACGTTTCTTGTCGTCTTTTCATCATTCTTCAATCCTCTTGTCCCTGACTGGACTCCACGGGGATCCTTTGTCAAAAAGGCTTCACATCACAACCTGCAAGTGAGTGAAAATATCTAACAGCACCTGCAAAAGAGATCGTTAGATAAAAACGTGCCCCAGGCGTGCCAAGATTTCAACACCTGGGTCACTCAACCTTCCGAATAAGATTTCAAGCTTTCAATCTTATAAGCATGCATTGGAAGGGACCTCCATGTATCAAAATGCAAAGATTCTTTATCAGAATAAACGGATGTTTTTGCAATCAAAGCGGTAATGAAAATAAAAACAAAATTATTTGACTGAATATGCATTTTATTGATTGAAAAGGTGTGGCTCAAACTGAGCGAAACACAGGAAGCAATTCCTGAAAAGAGGTAATTGCGCACAAAAGGAAAATCTATCCTAATGGCAATGTGAAACCGTGATCTCATTGAGTTCCAACTCGGTTACACCCCATATGTCCTCAGACTCTCCGTGCTTTCTGCCTTCTGAATAAGACGTTTCCGACTGCTCCCTACCGGGGATTATCCATGGTGTCTTAACCAAAGTAAACGATCATGCTAGACGCGGTTGTTCGTTTCAATCCCTCTTTTTCCTGGACCGCCCTTTCGGGTTTTCAGTCCACCGGGATACCCTTTTTTTCCCAAGCCGCCTTTTCAGGTTTTCGACTTGCCGGGTGTACAGTTTTTTCCTTTTATCCCTAATTTTTGCCCGAACGTTTTCATTATTTTCTTGGTTCGCCGGGATGCCCTTTTTTGCCTGGACTCTTTTATTCTTTTTGTCCAGCGGGTCAATTTTTACGAAGTATTTTTTCACTGTGTCCGCATTCCCAGGGGATGGAGAATCTTCGTCATCCGTGGTCGTCGACAACAAGGCTCTGTCAAAGAAAACCCTTTTTTTTACCACGAATGGGATCCATAACTGTATATCCACTTTCCCCACGATCTCCTTGAGGAGGAAGGATTCTTTTCAATACCAGCTCTCCCACGTGGTACGCCCGAGGTCGCACTTTTCGGTCAACAACACGCTTCATTCACTGGGTACAACTGCCCCATGACAAGTAACTGCCAGCCTCTTTTCCTCAGTCAGGCTCAACGCGTCATACCGAGTCCTTATCCACTCAGCCTTCTCTAATTTCTCATCCATCAGGATTCTCCACAATGGGATCTAGACCTCATTAAGTAATATCACTTCTATCCCATACACGAGCGAGCGCGGCGTTGCCCCCAGTAGACGTACGCACCGAAGATCGATACCCCGGATACAAGCTTCGTACTCAGCCACCATTGTTGGTGCATTCAAATGTTATCCGGGCAACAAAAGGAAGGTGGGATCTTTTCGGCGTAACCAAAACAACACTAACTCATCCACATTAACCTCCCCCCATCAGACATCAGAATCCGTTCGGATTCAGGGTCAGGCCCCTCCTCCGGGATCGGTTCCTCACAATCTTTCGATTTGAGCACCTCAAGATGTCCTCATCAGGGAACTCAAACTTCCTTGGTTGATAATCCTCAATGGGTTGCGGAGCGATGTAATCGGATAATACACTCCCCTCGATTGCTTTCTGAGAGGTATACTGAATATCGTATTCAATCAAAATCATTTGCACTCTCGCAACCCGTCCGGTCAATGCTAGCTTCTCAAACACATACTTGATCGGATCCATCTTGGAAATCCACAAAGTGGTATGAACCAGCATATATTGTCTCAGTCGGCGAGCAGCCTATGCCAAAGTACAGCAAGTTTTCTCGAGCAGTGAATGTATTGTTTCACAATCGATAAACTTTTTGTTAAGGTAAATTGCATGCTCTTTTCGACCAGACTCGTCATGCTGACACAATACGCACCTCATAGACCCCTCGAGGGCTGTCAAGTACCAGATTAACAGTTGTTCCTTCCATGGGAGGCATCAGAATCAGAGGTTCCTGCAACTTATTCTTTTATCTTTCAATGCCCCTTGGCAATCATTATCCACCTGACCGTTTGATCTCTTTTTGTTTTCGGTTCAGGCATTTCTTGCATTGCTTTTTTTTCTCTCTCTTTTTTTTTTTGTAGGGTCGACCTCAATTCCTCTTATCCGCTCACAATAAACCTCAGCAGTTTACCGGACAGCACTCCACAAGTGCACTGATTCGGACTCATCCTCAGTCTGAGTTGTTTCAACCGGTCAAACAACTTGCCCTGGTCTACCGGATGCCCTTCTTCTGTTTGGGACTTTGCTATCATGTCATCAACATAGCATTTGATTCCACGATGAATCATATCATGAAACAAAGTCACTCTGATACGCGGCACCGGCGTTCTACTTCACTGGAGGACAATCTTCTCTCCATGGTAGCTTGTGCACAACGACATCGGTATCCGACCCTGGCATATCCTGATACAACCATACGAAGATATCAACGGACTCTTTCCCCAGGGCTACCATTCTGCTCTCGACTCGCCTCTGAAGCGGCCCCAACTTTCACTTCCTTTCTGACCTCGGCGGTGCCTGGAATAACAATCTTGAATCGCTCCTCGTGCGGTTGAATCACCTTCTCCTCTTATTTCAACAACCTGGCTAATTCCAGCAGATCACAATCTTCTTCGCCTTCTTCTTCGGCATGATAGATCGGATTGTCGAAGTCATACAAAGGTGTAACCGAATTGTTATCAATGAGATCCGGAGCATACGAAAGTCGGAACGAAACCAATCAGAAGGAAGGAAAAACATTGCCATTTTTATTATTTTTAAACTGTAAAAATAAATGAAAAACAGGGAACACCGCTTTTACTACAAAAACATCCATTTATTAATGATGCAAAATGTTGCACAATGAAACACATGAGATGGCCCTTACAATGGACCATTACGTTTCGGGCAAAACGTATGCCTTTCATGCAAACAGAATTGAAAAACAGAAATACTACTCTTCATGATGAGTGACAGTGATGATATTTGAGGCCTTCCAGTTCCCTGGTACGCACGATCTTATCCACGACTCCAGCTCGTGGTCACAGTCAATCTCTTCACCCACTGTACAGGCGTGACCTGGATCCAACATTCCAGCACTAATGAACGGGAATGTTTGACGGCGTCTTCTATTTGGCCCAGACAAGTCTTGGTCTGGCTGATAGCCAACCCCGAACATATCTGCTTTTACCACAATGTCTATGATTTTTCCCCAACCTAGGACTTCCCCGTTCTTCACCACTTCCATGGCCTGTTTGTAAGAAGAAATGGGCAGCTTTTTCTCTTTCTCAAAACAAATGGTATTTTCTACCTTGACGGTCTCAACTGCCTGACATGATGTTTCAAATATTTCACCGTCCATTTCTACCTGCTTGAACGATGACAAGTGGATGACAAAGATGTCCTCCTCCCCCCAATCAACTTTCTCAAATCGGAGACGTCCTTCATCCATCATTCTCTGAATCGTCTCCCTCAGCATTACACACCCATTCGTAGTGACAGTGCAGGCAGCACAACGATTATCACAACCAGGGAAAACTCCACTCTTCATCAGATGTCTCTTGACCACAGTCATTGGAGTCCTCAACTGGTTCACGTCCGTCACCTCTATTTTTATCTTATCCTCTGACATCACATTCACCCCCATAGGGCCATACACCGGCACAAGGTTAGCGTTAACATCTGGCATCGGTGCAAAATTGATGGCTTTAGAATCCACCAAATCTTGAACGATATGCTTAAAAGCTTTACACCCCTCAATGTGATGTCCGGGTGCACCAGCATGGAACTCGCACCTGACATTCTCATCATAACTTGCAAGCCTCTGATCCGGTTTCCCTGGAACCAATGCCCTTGGCTGAACTAACCCAAGCTCCTTCAACCTCTTAAACAGAAAGGCATAAGTCACGGGCGGCTTATTAAAATGACGATCTGACGTCCTTCTTCTCACTTGGCACCCAGCTTTCTGTGTTCTCTGTTGAGGTGACTGCCGTTGCTGTAATACAGATGAATTACCAGCAGGAATAATCACTGCAGCAGCATACGGGTGGTAACGATCCTTACTCCTTTTGGCATGCACATCACTTGATTCAACCTCCTTCTTGTGCTGACTATTGCCGGAGGGCTCCTTTACTCCAGACGACAGAGCATCTCCCTGGATTTTCCCCATTCTCAGCCAATTTTCAATCCTCTCCACCTTCTCGGCGATTGCTTTCTGCCCCAAAGCGAGCCCTCGCACAACATTGAACAACTCCCTCATCATCCCTTTCAATTCGAGAATGTCGGTGTTGGGGAGATTCATCATTCCTGTGTCAATCAAACATGTTAGAAACTGACACCTGCAAAACAGAAGACAAGTTATTATGATTCATGCATGAATGCAATGTCTATCCGTATGAGGAACACTCTGTGCTTCGATCCTGGTTTCATCGAGACAGATAATAATTCTGCGGCAATATTCTGACATTCAATCCTCTGGTTTCATCATACGGATCAGAGAATCATGATTTAGCAAAGATACCACCCAACCATGTGTGTGCTATGTGAGTGCATACAGGAAAGCAAATAAAGCTTGAAGATCGATCCCTGAATGAAAATAACCATGGCATATCAAAAGTGCACAATAAGTGCGAGAGTCATACATCGAGTCTGATACAAATCAAATACAATTCTCCAGAATCAGAAAGAAAATATAAGCAAGTGAATTCCGTCAACAGGCCTGACGGTAATCCAACACAAATGATAACAAAAGGCTACGCTGAAGAAGGCCCCACAGAAGGCTCCGCATCATCTACCCTCTTGGTAAACTTCACAGCAAACCTGAGTTCGGTGTTCTCCTGCTGCAATCTTCCTATCTCCTTTTGGTGAATCTTCATCTGTCGGAAATAATGATCTCTCTCAGCAATGTAGTGATCTCTCTCGGCAATGATCTTCGCGTTTTCCGCTTCCTTAATCTTCAGCTTTGCCTCCCACTCGGCGATAAGGGTTATGACTATGTTGTCCCTCTGATCCCTCACAAGGATTTGTCTCCTCTTCTCATCTTCGATGACCTTCGAAGCTCTAGCCAACCTCTCCTTGGTGATGTCGTGCTCCCTTGTGGATGACTCTAAAGCTTGGCTGACCTTGCCGTAATAAGCGGTGTCTATCTCAAAGCGCTTCACTTCCATGGCATGTCTCTTATCCTGATCTTCTATTCTCCCTTTGATCTCCTGATTAGCCATCTGAATCCTAGCAACACTCATCTCCAACTCAGTCTTCTCTACTTGCAGCTGAACTCTGGCTTTCTTCATCTCAAGGAACTCTTCCATGCTAACAGAAGAACGGGGCCCCTCAATCAAAGGACACCAAGGATCACCTCCAGGAAATGGTAGATGTGTGATCTCAATCCTCTTCCTAAGCCAATCATCAAATGGAGGAAGAGACCTGCTATTAATCTTGCCAAAAGGAACCTTGCCCTTCCTCTGAATATTTCGCCATGCCCCAGACACTTGCATCAACCGTGTCAGATTACCCTCAGCCGGGAAATAGAATGACTCCTGAATCTCGCGCTCGAGAGGAGGAACCTCCATAGCGAACCCCATCTGTCTCCTAAGAAGCGTCGGGTTGTAATTAATGCAACCTTGAACTCCTATAAGAGGCACATTGGGAAGACTCCCACAACTGTAAATGAAATCTCGTCCAGCCATACCATTGTGAGTCCAAGCTATGTCCTTGGCTCGCAAACCCATCAACCTGACTGACCACTTAACAGTAGGATCAAGAAAGACAAAGGCACCTCTGGAAGGCAAATACCCCATGAACCACTTGTACAACAACTGAGCACAACATCTGATCAATCCCCCACGCCGCTTCTCGTTCCGATTATGGACCGAGTAATAGACATCCCCAACCAAGGTAGGAATAGGGTTCCTCTGAGCAAACAACCTGATGGCATTAATATCCACAAAATTCTTCTGATTAGGGAATAGTATGATCCCATAGATGCTCACAGCAATCAAAGCACAAACGGCCCTCCAATCACCCCCAACAGCATGCTCCTTGGCTTTAGCCTCCAAGAAACTCAAATGAAAACCGGGTAACTTTCCTTTCTCCTTCAATCCCCCCTTGGTCATCTCTGGGCTCAAATAAAGAGCACGAGAAGTCTCCGCAATATCGGGTTCTGCCTTAGTGACGTAGAATGGAATCTGATCTCTGATCTGGATACCCAGGATGCTAGCATAGTCCTCCATCAAAGGTCCCAACAAGTAATCCGGGAAGACGAAACATCTCAAACCAGGGTCATAAAACTGGAGAAGAGTATGGATGGCGCTCCTATCACTGTCTGTGAGCCTGAAAACCAACTTCAGAATACCACCGTAAGCCTCACGGAACATCCCCACATGATCAGGTGTAATCAATGCTATCATATCCTTCAACACATTGATTTCTGGATTGAAGAAACTGTAGACAACGTCGTCCTTCAAGCCAGTCCTCATGTCTGGAACAAAGAAGTCTCTCAACCAGGATCTCGATCAAGAATGTCCCCTGCATATGGATAAACATGAGTTAAATGCACATAAATGCGAAATGTGAATGATGCTGATGTATGAATGCAATGCACTGTGCCATCCTCCAAGTCATCTGATCATCAACTGTACAGAAGCCCCGGTCTCTGAACTGATCACAACCATCTGAGGTACTGAGTAACCACAAATCCGACTTGGGGTTCCGAAATAAACGGAACGGAGGATACATCACCATCATCACCAGAGATCCTCTGAACAGATAACCACAAGACCCTCTGAACCAGCCCAGGGAATCCTGAAATAAACGGATCCCCACTGATAAATACCACGGACAGAACCCCGGCGTCTCAGAAATAAATCCATAAATCCGACTTATAAATAGGACTCTGATCAACAGCTGAACCATTAGTCACCATCAGAACACGCATCTGTAAGAATCAAACCCTCCCCTCACAGGTGAATTCTAATCAGGTCATCCTAAGGCGGATAATGGTCTTGACAATCGGGCAAATATACTCAATGGGTTTGCCCTTTCGGGTGTGCCATTGCAGCTCTCTTAAGATCATCTAAACCAAAGATCCGGGAAAGAACGGTCACCGAAGTCAACAGCTCTAAAGAGATAACTCAACCAAAGTGGAATACTCCACCCAGAAGAGCTCACTCAGAAGAACCTCGTCCGACTTGTGGTATGTCACGTCGCAACAACATGCTGATACAGCATGTGAGGAAACGTGAGACCACACTAATCCTAGGTGTATACTCGGGCCTGGGTTTTAGCCCCACTCAAAACACCCTCCCCAAATCAGAGGAACCACCTGTACAGAAGACAGCACAATGATGGTATGATGCATACAAACATTTATGCAAATATATACACAACATAATAATCATAAATGCAATAAATAGAGCAACACAAGCAACCTAAACTACCCTAGAGAACGCTAGGAGAGACTCGCTTAGGGAAGATGGACCAGCAAGAGGTCAACTTCAAGTCCCCAGCAGAGTCGCCAGCTGTCGCATCTGCGAAAAATAACCGGCGGGAAAAACAAACAAACAGAGCCGCCACCGTGCGTTATTTATCCCAAAAGAGGGAAAGGAAACGCTCGAAGTAAACCTGGAAAAGACATGGTCTCGCGACCAGAGAGAGATGGGATCGGGAGTCGGTTATGCGAAGGGAAGGTATTAGCACCCCTACGCATCCGTCGTACTCGACGGGATCCACGCTCAAGAGAATAGAAGAAAGGTTGCTAAACACTGCTCAAAAGAATGCACATACACTGGAATAAAACACAGATGGAAGAAAAGGGAAACGGGCTCTCTAGGATATCGCATCCTATGCCTACGTATCTCATCTGGAATGAGAATCAGAGTTGTCGTAGTTCGGCTAACAGACGCCAAACAAAACCCACACAGGAAACCGACTGCCAATCGCTGGACTTACGTCAGACTCCATACAAACAGGCAAACATGGAAACCGAATGCCAATCGCTGGACTTACATCGGACTCCGAACCAACAAATACACACACAGGAAACCAACTGCCAATCGTTGGACTTACGTCAGACTCCAAACAAGCACACGCTAACCGGACGTTGAGTCGTCAAAAGCAACAAAAAAGTTGAACAAACAAACTAACAGGGAGTCTGGTACTCGAGCCTGCTAGCTGTCAAGCAAACACACACAAAAAAGGAAAAGGGTGCCCGTAGAGATCTCGCACGATATCCTGCCTACGTACCTCATCTGGTATGAGGATCAGGGCAACGTAGTTCCCCTGAACAGGGAAAGAACTTCTGACCTAACCAGAGACTGGGAAATGACAAACTAGAAGGGAGCCTGACTCGAGCCTAATAGTTATCATGTAATCCACAATGGTCCTAGGTTGAGGTTTCTATCTAACTTGCACAGGGAGCAATCTATCCTAAACAGCACAGTCAAACAACACAAGCACAATAAACAATCACACACACTATATGCAATCAATGGGGCTCATACAAGGTTAGGCTGCAAAAGCAAGCCAACTGGAATGGGGTGTGGTTAGCTCTTAACCCTAACATTGAGAGTTAGGGTGAAGCAGATGAAATGGGAAGTGAGGGTAAGACCTCACAGCTCTTATCCCTGGCCTGGGAGAGCTTGACTCAAAATAGAATGTGTGGGAGTTCAGAATGTAGGAACTCTTCTCCACAAGTGACTGACACAACATGATCTTGGGTTATTATCCACGATGCATCAACACAAGGTGTGTGAGCAAAGTGAATGACACACTGAGTAGCAGGAGATGGATTACACATCTCTTTTATCTGCCAATTGCCTCCTAAGAGGTCTTCACCTGCTTGGCACAAAAAGTAAACATTCACAAGCATTGCCTCTTAAGGAGGGCTTCAGACAGGTGCCTGCCCACATAACAGGACAGGTCTTCCAGACTACATGAAGTCAAAGGAATTATACCTCAGTGGTTAAGCAACCAAGCAAAGCAAAGTTCACAATGAACTTAAAGCAACTTAAGTACCTGTGGAAACATCAGACAAATCAGTACAATGTTCAGACAAACAGATAACAGTTAATAAGCAACAGTCAATCCCAATGTACAAAATGTGTAAGCCAAAGGTCAAACTCAAATGAGTCAACCTCAACCTACAAAACACACAAAGATTAGTAATCAAAAGCAAACAACAATGCTCAAATGATGAAGCATCAACAACTATGGAACTTGGATGTTCAACCTGAAATCAAAGCTCAAATGTGAGAGGCAAACCACTAGGTCAAAGCCTAGGGTCAAAGATGAAGAAACAATTCAAAACAGAAGCTGAAATTTAACATGAATCAACTTCAAACACATCTTGAAACAATCCAAAAGGTATCACATCAATATCATTAACCAAAAGCATTTCATGATCAATTGAAGTTCAAGGCAATTTTAAGGCTCAAATGTGATCAACCAGAATGAAAAATCTCAATTAAATCAGAAATGATTCAAATAATTCCAAGAAAATTCATGCTTATTCACAACATCCATAATATGCATCACACAAAAAATCAGGACAATTGGAGATCATTTTGCATGGCAAACTCATCATTCAAGTTGAATATCAAAAGGTGTGACACAAATTGTCACACCAACTTAACATGATCATAAAACAGAAATGATAAATGTTAAAAATACCAAATCAACACCAAAATGTCAAGCAACATGTCTAGTTTCAGCATGCAAATTTTCAGAATCATTGGATCAAAGACCAGCATTTCACAAATGAATAAGCAAGGCAAGGTACAAAATGGATACATGTTCAAACATCCTAGCACAAAATGAAATCCAGCCAAGCACAATTTTGGAATTAATGATCAAAAAATAATAGACAAGATAAGGATCACAATGCAAAAAATTAGGATGAATTTGGATGAATTTTCAATTTAATATGATTTTCTAAAGATGAGAAAAAATTGGAAAAACATGTGAAGCATGGTATATGAAATAAGGAGGGAAAATGGAAAATATGCATGGCATTTGAATAATGGTTGCAGCCAAGAATCGAAGGCGGATACAATTCAAATAGTGAAACGCGCGCTGAATGAAACTCTGCGTTTCATTAAAGCTTATGTGGCAAGGCAAATGAATCTGAGCCAATCATGTTGCCAAGCGCGCGCCTACGTGGACCAATACATGTCCCTGCCCTAATTAACACATGCAAACACAGATTTCTGTTGCCTATGAAATTAAAACCGTGGCCAAAACTGGAAACTCATCTTCTTCATCGCGCATGCATGAACAGTAGCAACTCATCAAGAACACCAAGAACAAATGTTCCAGAAATCCAAATTGAATACACAATCCTGTAGATCTTTCATCCTAGGTTACAAATCCATGCATGGCTAAGTCTAATTCAACACACACAAGGAGAATCGAGCACATGAACATTCATACATGGAACTTTAAATCAGCATTACTCAGCCAATAGTGCATGGAATTTCATGATTCAAAGCTCAGAGTGATCAGCAAACCTAGATCTACAACAATATCACAAGAATTTTAAGAATTAGAGAGATCGATTGGTAACCTCTTGAAGAGCAGATCTGGAATTAGCTTGATTCAGGCTTTGTAATGGCTTCAATACTCCTCCAAGATGCTTGTATAAGTGATTGGAGAAGAAAATGGAGCTCAATTGCACACGATCTCATCAAAACTTGGAATCACCATTGTTGCTTCAAGCTTGGTGTATGCTTTAATGCAACTCTGTTTCTACTGATTCCACGTGCAAATCTCCTTGATAACACTTCAGGAACAAGAATCAAGCAATGGCAATGGCTTGAATGTGAAGAAAATGCAAGAAATTTTAAGAGGAAATTTTGAGAGTTTTGAGATCTAGATCTGAATTTTGGAAGCTAATCTGAAAAACAGTTAGAGTTTTAGCTTATATAGGTCATGCTAATCCAGTTCTAATCATGTTTAAGCCAATGCTAATGAAATTAACCAAAAATGAGGTGTAAGTGCAAATTAGCTTTTCTCACCCTTATGCATGATATGCATGTGAACAGTGCACGAAATTTTATTCATTTTCATTTAAAATTCCATTTTGGAGCCAATGGTGATGGAAAAAAGATCAAGCCATGCACCAATTTTAAATTTCATGATTTCCCTCCAAAAATCCAATGAATTATCAAATGCTCATGTGAATATAATTTGTGCAATGTAATGCATGATTTGGAAACTAGAGGTCAAAATGAGAAGAATGCAAAAAGAGCCACCCATTTGGAGCTTTGGTTGAGAAGTTATGTCCATTTGAAGCTTCAAGTACACTTTGCCATGTTTTGATCATATCTCCTTAACCACACATGAGAAATTGATGATCTTGGACTTTTTGGAAATGGGAGAGAAAGATCTACAACTTTCATGTTCAACAAAATTTCATTTGAAGCTTTTTTGGTGATGTAATTTGAAGTTGAAGTTAGGTTAAAACCTTTCCATTTTTGGCAAGTTTGAATTATAAGTCACTTTCTATTTTTGGAAAGTTTTGTCCTGACTTTAAATTCTTCAATGTTGATGTTTGAAATGTCAAATGAGACTTGTTTGAACATGAATGAAGTATTTCTAATCACTTCCCACCTCCAAATCCACTATTGACTTGGCAGTTGACTTTCTAGGCCTTCAGATGACTGGAGAAATGTTCTGATGAAATTCAAGCCTCTACCACTTGGGATTTTGCTTCAAAATGAAACCCTAGCTTATACAAGCTCAATAAAATCAAATGATGATCTCCATCTCATTAAAGACCTCATCTCCTTGCAGAACCCTGACTAGTAGAATGCAACTGATTAGGGTTGACCAGAGGTCAAAGCCCTAATCCCAAGGAATCTGATCAGGAATAATGAACCATGATGATGATGGTGTACCATTTCAACCAAGATAATACCCAACCTTCTTGAGGAACCAAAAAACCCTAATTGAAGCACAAACCTCAGATGATTAGTGATCAATTTATGAGACCCTCAGGCTTGCATCTCTTAGCCTCTCTATCTTCCGAGCAAGACCTAGGAGGATGACTTGCTTATTTCACATGATATGCAACATGTAATGCCTAATGTCCTACAAAATGAAATGCAATATGCTAAGCTAGTCCCAAGAGAGGAGGGCAAATTTTGAGGTGTTACAGTTTAAAGCAATGATACTTATCAATTAAAACATGCAAACATTTGTTAAACAAAAACAAATAAGAGTGCCAAGAATTGGATAAAAGCCCAAATTTATTTAATGGAATGGTAGTCCACAAATGGCGAGACTCCATGGATCTGTACAAATTCGAAATTGGTGATATACATGGAAACAGGGCTACATTGAACATAATGTCCATTTCTCCACCAACTCTGAATCCACTGTATTTTAAGCTTCAGTTGATGATGACTGAAAGAGAATCTTTGACAGATGACTGCTATAGGGCAAAGTCTTGTCAGGATGCAGTTGCTTGCCAAATCCCTAATTTTTGCCTAGATTGTCCCAGGGTGAGGTACTCAATCTAGCGAGATATATATTCATCATTTTTTTATGTCTCTAACTTTTGCCTAGACCGCCCTTTCGGGTTTTCAATCCACCGAGATGCTCATTTTTTGCCTAAGTTGCCCTTTCGGGTTTTCGACTTAGCGAGCTATTCTGTTTTTATTTTAGGCGAAGTATTTCTTGACTGCATCTGAATTCACAGGACGAGTGAAATCCTCCCCATCCATAGTTGTAAGCAACAAAGCACCGCCTGAAAAGGCTCTCTTAACAGCGTATGGACCTTCATAGTTTGGAGTCCACTTGCCCCTAGAATCGGGCGCAAAAGACAAGACTTTCTTGAGCACAAGGTCACCTTCTCAGAACACATGAGGCTTAATCTTCTTATCAAAAGCTTTCTTCATCCTCTGCTGATATAACTGACCATGACACATGGCAGTTAATCTCTTCTCTTCAATCAAATTCAGTTGGTCATAACGACTCTGAACCCATTCAGCCTCAGTCAACTTGGCTTCCATCAAGACTCTCATTGATGGGATCTCGACCTCTACGGGGAGCACATCCTCCATGCCATATACAAGAGAGAAAGGGGTTGCCCCTGTTGAAGTGCGGACAGATGTACGATAGCCATGCAAAGCAAATGGCAACATCTCATGCCAATCTTTGTACATAACAACCATCTTCTGGATAATCTTCTTGAATTTCTTGTTAGCACCTTCAATAGCCCCATTCATCTTGGCTATATAGGGAGAAGAATTATGATGCGCAAACTTGAACTCACTACACAGCTCTTTCATCATCTTGTTGTTCAAGTTAGATCCATTATCAGTAATGATCTTGTCTGGCACACCATATTGGCATATAAGTTGGTTCTTGATAAACTTCACGACCACCTGCCTGGTCACATTTGCATACGATGTCGCTTCAACCCATTTGGTGAAGTAATCAATAGCTACGAGATTAAAACGGTGATCGTTCGACGCCTTTGGTTCAATCATGCCAATCATGTCAATTCCCCACATGGAGAAAGGCCATGGTGAGGAAATAACATTCAGAAGTGTCGGGGGAATATGAATCTTATCCGCATAGATCTGACACTTGTGGCATTTCTTCACATACATGCAGCAATCAGACTCCATTGTCAGCCAATAGTAGCCTTCTCTCAACATCTTCTTTGCCATGGCATGTCCATTGAAATGAGTACCAAATGAACCCTCATGGACTTCAGTCATCAACAGGTCTGCTTCGTGTCTATCCACGCATCTGAGCAGAACCGTGTCAAAATTCCTCTTGTAAAGCACATCACCATTGAGGTAGAAACTGCCAGATAATCTCTTCAAAGTCTTCTTATCTTTAACAGATTCCCCAGACGGGTAAGTCTGACTCTGAAGAAAACACTTGATATCATAATACCACGGCTTATCGTCTTTCACTTCTTCAACTGCAAACACATGAGCTGTTCTATCCAAGCGCATCACAGTAATATTGGGGACTTTATTCCAATACTTCACTACGATCATTGAAGCAAGCGTAGCAAGAGCATCCGCCATCCGATTCTCATCTCGAGGAATATGATGGAAGTCAACCTTAGTAAAGAAAGTTGAAATCCTCCTCGCATAATCTTTATATGGAATGAGGCCGGGCTGATTCGTTTCCCATTCGCCCTTAATCTGATTAACAACAAGGGCCGAATCACCATAAACATCAAGATGTTTGATCCTTAGATCAATACATTCTTCCAAACCCATAATACAAGCCTCATACTCCGTCATATTATTCGTGCATTTGAAAGTTAGCCTTGCTGTAAAAGGAAAATGTGTTCCTTGAGGAGTAATAATCACTTCCCCAATACCATTTCCATACTTATTGACAACACTATCGAACACCATACTCCATCGGGAACCAGGCTCTGGCCCTTCATCGAGTGCAGGCTCATCACAATCTTTCATCTTCAAATACAGAATCTCCTCATCAGGGAATTCGTATTGCACAGACTGATAATCTTCAATTGGTTGATGCGCCAAATGATCAGCCAAGATACTATCTTTAATAGCTTTTGGAGCTCGATACTCAATATCATACTCAGACAACAACATCTAACAATGGGCAATCCTCCCAGTTAAAGCAGGCTTCTCAAAGATATACTTGATTGGATCCATTTTGGATATCAACCAAGTTGTATGATTTAACATATACTGGCGTAAACGCTTAGCGGCCCAAGCCAAAGCACATCATGTCTTCTAAAGCATTGAGTACCGATACTCATTGTCAGTAAACTTCTTACTCAAGTAGTATATGGCATACTCTTTCTTCCCTGATTCATCTTGCTGACCCAATACACATCCCATGGAATCATCAAGCACGGTTAAGTACATAATCAAAGGTCTCCCTTCAACAGGAGGAGACAGAATTGGAGGCTCAGACAAATACTCTTTAATATTGTCAAAAGATTTTTGGCAATCCTCGGTCCAATCATGTCGTTGATCTTTCCGAAGGAGCTTGAATATAGGTGCACATGTGGCAGTCATGTGGGATATAAATCTCGAAATGTAATTCAAGCGGCCAAGAAAACCTCGGACTTGCTTCTCAGTTTTGGGCATTGGCATCTCTTTTATTGCTTTGACCTTGGCAGGATCAACTTCAATACCTCTGTCACTGACAATAAAGCCCAATAACTTCCCGGAACGGACTCCAAATGTACACTTGTTCGGATTCAGGCGGAGTTTGTACTTCCTCAAACGCTGAAAAAGCTTCAACAAGTGTTCTACATGTTCAACTTCCGTTTTCGACTTTGCAATCATATCATCAACATACACCTCAATATCCTTGTGCATCATAACATGAAACAAGGTAGTCATAGCACGTTGATACGTGGCTCTGGTGTTCTTCAAACCGAAGGGCATCACTCGATAACAGAATGTTCCCCAAGGTGTGATGAATGTTGTCTTCTCCATATCCTCGAGTGCCGTTTTAATCTGATTATAACCGGAAAATCCGTCCATAAATGAAAAGACATTGAATTTAGCCGTATTGTCTACCAACATATCAATGTGTGGTAGAGGAAAATCATCTTTCGGACTAGCTTTATTCAAGTCACGGTAATCTACACACATTCGAACTTTTCCATCTTTCTTAGGCACAGACACAATATTGGCCACCCATTGAGGATATGTAGAAGTCACCAGAAACCACGCATCAATTTGCTTCTGAACTTCTTCTTTGATCTTCATTGCCATATCAGGATGAGTTCTTCTGAGCTTTTGCTTCACAGGTACACACTCAAGCTTCAATGGCAAGAAATGTTGCACGATATCAGTATCTAGACCAGGCATGTCTTCATATGACCAGGCAAAGACGTCGACATATTCTCGTAGCAACTCAATCAACCCCTTCTTAACAAACTCTTCAAGGAGTGCCCCAATCTTCACTTCACGAATGAAGTCTTCAGACCCCAAGTTGATTGTTTCCAGATTCTCAAGATGTGGCTGAATGATCTTCTCTTCATGCTCAAGCAAACGGGTAATCTCATCAGGAATCTCTTCAACATCATCTTCTTATGCCTCAAATACAGGGAACTCAAAGTTGGGAGATGGTGTTGGATCATTATGTTCAATGGGTTTGATTAACCTGCATAATGATTTTGAGTATAAAAAGAGATTTCAGAATTCAAACAAAGCAGATCATTATGCAGATGAAAAGATTGATTTTATTCTCTTTTTTAGGGTTTTATAGTGATCACCAATTTCATGCAAAAAGCAAAAAGGGAAAATAATTTTGGGAAAACAAACATTTAACATGTGATTATTGAATGAATATCATTGTATTAATCAAATTGTGCCAACAATGTCTTCACTTCTCCTTTTGGCATGGGAGAAGGGTTTTTCAAACAAAATGAACACATTACGTTGACTTGTGGATAACTGTTGGAACATCAACAGCGACCCAATTATTGTAGATTCCCTCGGGTATGACAAAATTTCCAAGGTCTTCCTCTTCATCATCTTCAACAATGGCAACAGCTTCCTGATCTTCAATGGTGTGGATAAAACCTCCACTCTGGAACATCCCACGATCATTGGAAACACCAGAAGAATAACCTATGCCAGCTCGGGACTTGTTATCTTCCAACTTTATCATTTTCCCCAAACCAGTAGTTGCACCATGCTCAATGGCCAACTTTGCATCATTATAGGAGACAAATGAAGAAAGTCCTTTCCTAGAAGGCTCAGCAATAGATAAGGCTTGGAATGGGGTCCCAACCTCATCCTCAGCATCAATATAGGAGAAGGAAGATAAATGACTGACTAAGAGAGCCTTCTCTCCCCCTATCACCACCAGCTTCTTGTTCTTCACGAACTTCAACTTTTGGTGTAGGGTGGATGTCACGGCGCCTGCCTCATGAATCCATGGTCTGCCAAGAAAACAGCTGTAAGACGGATGAATATCCATAACCTAAAAAGTGATCTGAAAATCACTAGGTCCAATCTTGATCGGGAGTTCTAATTCACCGATCACTGTTTTACGCGATCCATCAAACGCCTTCACAACCACTCCACTTTGCCTCATGGGAGGCCCCTGATACGAAATTTTAGCTAGAGTGGATTTTGGCAACACATTAAGTGATGATCCTGTGTCCACCAACACATTGGACAAGGCATCATCCTTATAGTTCATGGATATGTGTAAAGCCAAATTGTGGTCTTTCCCCTCCTCAGGAAGATCAGCATCACAGAAGCTCAAGTTGTTGCAAGCGGTTATATTTACAACAATGCTATCAAATTGCTCTATCGTGACATCATGGTCCACGTATGCCACGTCCAACACCCTCTGCAAAGCTTCTCGGTGTGGCTCAGAATTCATCAACAAAGATAAGACAGATATCTTTGATGGAGTTTGTAGCAGCTGATCAACAATATTATATTCACTCCTTTTGATGAGCCTCAGCATCTCATCACTATCCTCTTTCAAAATGCCAGACTGGCCAACCAGGATAGGAGTGTTATTATTCTTGACAGCAACAGGGTCAACAACAGGAACAGAATTATTTTGAAAAGAAGTCCTCACGGGACCGGCAGGATTAACAATAGTTCTCTTCACGACATCTTCATGGGATTTCGGCGAAGCCGAGAAAACACGACCATTACGGGTCACACCACTGACGTCTGAAATGCTTACCACGGAAGTTGAGAGCAATGGCACCTCCTTCCCATCTTCTAGCATGATAGCGTTATATCGGTAAGGAACAGCTTTGCCTGATACATACGGGACAGGGCCCGCTGGCTTTATCACAAGAGTTGGCGATACCTTCTTCTTGTTGCCATCATACTTGACAACAAAAGGCTCCGGAATTTTAAAAATAGGGGAGATAACATTGACTTCGTCCTCATTAAGATTCTGAAGTATCTCAATCATCCCTTGATCAATCATCTCCTGGATGTCCTTTCTTACTTGATGGCATCCTCTCTCATTGATAGTGCACACCTGGCACCTATCATGGTCATGCTCGTAGTGGCTGTGTTCACACAACAGCTTATGCATCTCGACCAAAGATTGCCTTATGTCATTCACATACAGGACTTTGTACTTGCCAGGGCATCCCTGGACCATGTTAACAGCTGCTTTCCCATGCTTAGGCAATGGGTTCTTCTTCACATTTGGACCTACATCCTCAAAAAACAATATCCCACTTCTCACAAGGTCTTGCACCTTGGTCTTCAATGGGTAACAGTTCTCCACGTCATATCCGGGAGCACCGGAATGATATACACAATGAAGCTCGGGCTTGTACCACCACTGAGGGTTGGTTGGTACGGCAGGAGGATCTCGTGGAGTTATCAACTTCCTATCGATCAAGGAAGGATAAAGCTCAGCATATGTTATTGGAATCGGGTCAAAAGTTACCCTCTTCCTCTCGTAGTTGCTTGTGCTGGTGTTATTATTGTTGCGAGGCTGGTAGGCATGTTATTGTTGACGATGTTGTTATTGTTGATGAACTTCTCTAAAAGCAGGTGCTATATGAGCCACCTGGTGTTGGTTGACGGCTGGACGCACATCCTTCCTCCTCATAGAGGGCCTTCTTTTAATATGGGAGGACACAACATGAGTCTCTCCCTCCTTCTTCCTAGCAAAGCCTCCATATTTCTTTGTTGAGGAACCTTCATCTCTAGATAAACGCCCTTCACGGACCCCTTCCTCTAATCTCATCCCCATATTCACCATTTCGGTGAAGTCTGAGGGAGCACTGGCGATCATTCTTTCATAATAGAAAGAGCTCAAAGTTTTCAAGAAGATCTTTGTCATCTCCTTCTCTTCCAAGGGTGGCACTATCTGAGCTGCCAGTTCTCGCCATCTCTGGGCGTACTCCTTGAAGGTCTCTTTCTCTTTCTGCGACATTGCTCTCAACTGGTCCCTGTCTAGAGCCATATCCATATTATATTTATACTGCTTGACGAAGGCCTCACCTAGATCGTTGAAAGTGTGGATGCTTGCACTCTCTAGCCCCATGTACCACCGGAGTGCAGCACCTGTCAGGCTATCCTGAAAGTAATGGATCAGCAGTTGATCATTATTAGTCTGTGTTGACATCTTGCGAGCATACATCACAAGATGGCTAAGCGGGCATGTATTTCCCTTATACTTCTCAAAGTCAGGTACTTTGAATTTAATAGGGATCTTCACGTTGGGCACCAGGCACAACTCAGCAGCACCTTTCCCAAAGAGTTCCTTACCCCTCAAAGTCTTCAGTTCCTTGCGCAGATCAAGAAATTGATATTTCATTTCGTCCATCTTTTCATATACGTCCGGGCCCTCAGACGGCTCGGAATGATAAATGGTGTCTTCAACACGGGGAAGAGTGTGCACAACGGGAGGTGGCACAGACAGGACCGGGCTAGATGTCGGCATAGAAGCGAGAGTAGGAGCGAAAGCCTCTGGTATGAAGTTAGCAGGCATTCCCCAAGGGAACCCGACTGGCATAGACGGAGCGAAGTGGGCTGTTGCAGCAGGCACCGTTGAAGTAGCTAACTCGGAAATGACCATCCTCGCGGGAGGAGTTGCAGGAGTTGGCGAAGCTTGGCTTTGTGCGGCCAGGACTGACTCCATCATGGCAGTTAGCCTAGCAATCTCTTCCTTCAAGTCCCTGTTCTCTTGCTCTAGATGCTCCATTATCTTCGGATGATTGGCTCTGGTATTATACCGGTGCGTCATCTTGTCTTCAAAATAAATGAAGAGCAAAGAGTTAGACCACTGATCAAGAGCTCAGAACAAAACCTGCTTATGCATATGATGCATGCAATGTTTGTGCACATGGTTTGTTTTTAATCAGAAGAACTTTTTAGAGATCTATTTGCAAATATTTTGAAAACATTAAACATTTATGGATTACTCATAGCAATAACATTTGGAAACTTTTTACACCTAAGAAGTAATACAGTTTTGGTAACCAAATACAATACAAGAGAAAAGGAGAATGAACATCCTATGGAGCCCTAGAAACAATCGTCCAAAGCCTTCGAGATCGGAAGATAGGCTGCACGAAGCCTCTTCACCTCTCTCTCATAAGCTGCTTCCATATTGGCCTTCTCCTTGGAGAGCTGATCATACTTCCTCTTCCAGAACCTAGACGAATGAGGAAGAAGAGAAGTAACCACATCATCAGGCTCATCGATAACCTGGTGCCCTAGAAACTCTATCACTACATCCTTATCTTTGAGTTACTGAAGAAGTTCCTCACGCTCACGAACCCATGCACGCGACCAGTCTTCATCTCTCAACTCCTCTACGCCTTGATTAGGGAGGGTTGAAGGCCCAACCATAATCATAGGGGTAGGTCTCGGATAATCATATGGCATGCGGTACTCAAGAGCTCTCTTCCTCACCCAAGCGATGTAAGGTTCCAATGCAATGCAATTCTTCGGACCAAGCTCATTCCTCCCTTTCCTATGAACTTTGCGCTAGGTGCAGACCATCCTATCCTTCAAGTTCTGGGGATCTTTACCCTCTTGAAAGAACAAGCCTTCCAACAAAACATTGTTAGGTTTATCCTTTAAGGGGAACCCAAGCTGACGGTGAGCCAAAGCAGGATTGTAGTTAATTCCACCACATGTACCAAGAAGAGGCACATTGGAGAACTCACCACAAGAGTCAATAATCTGAACACCATCATAAACACGGTTATACCAAGAGATATCATCATTAGTGAGAGACATAAGTCTCGTGGACCACCGTAGACATCCCTTATTCTCCTTGAAGGCAAGCGTCTGAGGCAAGTGCGAAATAAACCACTTGTACAACAGAGGTAGACAGCACACAATGGAACCACCACCCTTTGCATTCCTCATATGCAAATAGAAATAAGTGTCACCCAATTAAGTCGGAACGGGATTAAGAGAAGAGAAAATCCTAATAGCGTTCACATCCACAAAATTGTCGATGTTGGGAAATAACACTAGCCCATAGATGAGTAGTACAAATATGGCTTCAAAAGCATCCTCACTCATGGCCTTCCCAAACAAAGTAGCTTTGGCAATGAGAAAATCAGATGGGAGACCTTGAATTCCACCTTTGGTAGTCATATGAGCAACAATGTCAGATACATCCACATGAAGCATGTCAGCAATCTCTTGAGAAGACGGAATCTTCTCCAAGCCACTGAACGGAAACTGATCAAGAATAGGTATACCCACATGATAGGCATACTCCTCAAGTGTAGGCAAAAGCTGGAAATCCGGAAAAGTGAAGCATCGATACAGAGGATCGTAGAACTGCACCAATACATTCATCAGACCTTCATCCACTTTAGTAGAAAGAATAGACAGAAGCTTCCCATGACGAGCTTTGAACTCAAGGGCTCTAGTACATAAGATGTCAAACTTCTTAACTCTTTCAAGTCGGGTTGTCAGAAACTATACTTCTTCGTATTCCTTCTTTGCTTATCCATGTCTGAAAATTTGCAAATAGACCTCTTAAGTTCCTTGAAAATAATTTATTGTTGATGATATGAATGCATATGAATGCATGAATGCATGGATGCAACAATCACACTCAAGGATCAAGTAAGTCACACCACACAAAGGTCACGGGATGGCTCACGTCATCGTCAATATCAATCATCCATTTTGGTGGATTATGGTTTACACCTTATCAACACCCAAGTTCCATTAATATTGAGAATGTACGAGAACGGATCAACCACGAATCAAGGGTTTGTTGTAAGTCACGAGCATGGGGTCTTGGTTAAGAACCACCCAAAGGGAGTGTACTATGGTTAAACCTAACAATCATGTTCTAAAAAGGTCCCCATAGTCATCATCTCATCTTTCGGATATTATCGGAGAAAACGACTACTCGTATTCCAAAAATATTCTCAAGAGAGACTCTTATGAGTGTAGTATCGCGTAACAATCGTATCAAATCTTACACTTGAACGACCTTCGCACTACGTCCTAGAATAGGCCAAGATGGGCTAGGTATCTAAGGTCCTTGGCTTCTAAGGTTTATATTGGAAAGAGTAATGCCTAACCACGACTACTCGTGTGACATTATTGATCCCAACAAGACCTCCACCAAGTGAATGGGCTTGCAAGTCAACTTGCTAAGGAATAACTCCACACAAGTCAACAAGACTATGCCATTCTCCTATCATAAGTGCACTCGAGTTTGGGTATATAACTCATCTCACAAGAGACCACCAAGCATACAAGCAATTAATATATCAAGCAATTCATACATTACAAACAATACAGTCATCCCAAATTTGCACAAAAATATGTCACCAATAAATATAAACATACAACACATATAAGCAAAAAGTAGGCTAAACCCACTAGAGAGTATTCCTTCCCCAGCAGAGTCGCCACTTTTCTGTAGCGGGGTTTTCGTTACCTTTAGGTTTATTGAAATCAAACAATATTTAGATTCAAGCTCCTAGGATCTCCATATGGCTTGTCTCCCTTAACTTGGCTCCTCATGACAATGGTCTCCTTTACTATCTCAAGATGGAATCCCTATCACACAAGAGCAAACATCAAAAAGTTCACAACACAATAAGGGGAATGGACAAAGAATAAGTTTTGGAAAGGAAGTCCTTTGAAGTCAACTTTGAGATTTAGCATTCTAAAGGCACGAGGCCTAGTTGCTCTTCAACAAGTTTAGCATTCTAAAGGCATGAGGGCTAGTTGCTCTTCAACAAGTTTAGCATTCTAAAGGCATGAGGCCTAGTTGCTCTTGAACTCCTTTAAGCATGGGTATGTCCTAATTCTAAGTCCTTTCTCCTTCTTGCATTGGGTTTACACAAAACAAAGACAAAACAACCACAAGGCAACAATATATTTATATACAATAATGAGCTCAAATGAGCAAAAGGAAAATGACATAAACATAAAATATGTGCTCAAGTGAGCAAAATGGAAAGCAATACGAATAAATGAGCAAGAAATAAAGTGCATTAAAATAAAGGGCAAGAAATTAAATGCTCAAATTAAAGTTAATAATTAGTATGGTTATGTTAGTTTGTCATAAGACAATGTAGCGATATGTTAAGCAATCGTAAGTGGACTAATGTAGTAGTCACACCTATCTGAGGCCGGTCAATAAAACTATAGGAAAATAAACACAAGTTAGAGATCATGACTAGTAAGACAAGCTCCAAAAAACTTGCCATGCCAAAACAAAAAGGGAAAGGCCTTGTATGGACTTTAGGTTTTTTGCTTGACCAAGAAGCAACCTATCTTGGACACAAAACAACTCACTTGATCTTGGATCAAGTTGAGTTTGGTTTGGATCAAAGAAGATTAAACCTCTCATTTGTCAAGGCTAACCATAAGACATTAACTCATTGGCCAAAATAAAAAGAAATGGGATGAAGATGAAATGGATGGAAAGAGAAATCAAGTATCAAACTCAATTGATCAAATGTGAACCAAGTCATCATCAATCAATGTCAAACAGAAGAGAAATGAAGATTACAAGTCAACAAGTCAAACATATTTTTTTGGTAATTTTTTAATTAAAAATAAATGCAAAATAAAATTAAAAAAAATATGGTCAAACCTCAAATTTAATTCAAATCAACTTCAACAAGTCCAATTAAATTCTCATAGGTCTAGCATTGTCAAACAAACTTTGACAAATTTTCTCAATAATTTTTGAAGTCAAAAACCATTTTAAAACAATTAAAAACAATGAAAAATAACACAATATGGATTAAAATCTCAAATAAATCTCAAATCAAATAAGAAATTGATGAGACTATTTTTCATTGACTTATCATGATCCATAGGTGTTAGAAAAAATATTTTTGGATTTTTCAAATATCAAAAAGTAATTAAAAATGAATTAAAACTATTAAAAATCAAATAATTCACAAAAAATATTAAATGAAATCACAAAAATAATTAAAAAGTCAAAATATGAAACTAGATTTTTCAAGAAAATTTTTGGCATTGGTCTCATATTTTTGTGACTTCAAATAAAATATTTATGAATTTTTGAAAATAAAAGGAATTAACTGAAATTAAAAGAAAATAAGGAAAATAGAAAAATCCAGCGTCATCAGATCAATTCATTAATTGACGTGGCAAGGCATCAAAGGCTCTAAGGCACGGATACAAGGTACATGTGAGTCAAGCGCGCCACACATTGCATTAAAACAAGTCAACACATGGAATGGCCAAGATTAAAACGTTTAGGCACGATCCAATGGCTCTGAAGAAAACATGTGGGGATGGTGGTGGAAACCACCATTTTCTCTGGTGATCTAACCATTTCCGGCCACCACGCGTAAGAAAATAAATTGCAATGAAAATGAAAAATGAAGACATCAAAATGAAGCTGGGGTGATGTACATCACCCTTGTAACCATAGATCATCCTCATAGTTCCTATTTAGAGAGAAATGTGAGCTTGAAAATCACGGTGTATGAACTGAAATGGCATGATTTGCACAAATAAGACCACCACTGGTATGCCTCAAGTGAGAGGACTTCAGAAAACAACACAAACCAAAGGAATTCACATTGTATTGCAAGATCTAAATCAAAAAAGTTTGAGGTTCTACCTCTGAAATGAAGCTTCAAACAGCACGAATCCTTCAAGCTCTTGATCTACTTTTGCTCTGGAAGTGTGATGGTGATGCTAGGTTAAGGAATTAAGCTTTGAAAATCAACTAACGATGTTGAATTTCAAGCTTGAAAGAGAAAGAGAAAACTGAAAATTCCTTTAGTGAGGGTTTGGATTTCAATTCAGCAGTAATTCAGATCTCCACTTGGTTGCTAATTGAAGCTCAAGGCACCTCTATTTATAGCTGGATGTGGCTGATTCCCACGCTTCTTTCATGTGCATGGCCATTTGAATTTTGGTGCATGGACCTGTACATGCGCGTGCAAAGCCCAAAGATGGATGCAAAGGTTTGCTGAGATCATGAGAACACCATTTAGTCGTGTGCATTGGACTGAAATAACTTGTATTTCATGTTTTCACCATAAAATATCAAAATGATCATGAAGAAAGAGCTCTTCGAAACTCACACATGGAAAGTCCAAAAAATTAAGGTGAGTAATGGTTAGATAGCCCTTGAAATAAGGAACAAAAGTCATGTTGGGAAAAAATTCATTTGGAGTTTGGAAATTAATGAAAACTGGCTGTGAAAGTTTAGGTACAAAACATGTCTAAGTCACCTTTGAAAATTTTCACCAAAATCAAGCCTCTTCAAGCCCTTCTGTTTAAATGATTCAAGCCTCAAATGGAAAAACCTCCAACTTAAAAGTTGTAGATCTTTTCAAGATTATCAATTTAGACTCAAATTTTGCATCATTTGAATTTTTAATGAGAAAGTTATGGGTACTTGAAGTTGGGCATTTTTCAAATTCAATGACTTAGGTCCAAAGTGACCTATAATGTTTTGTATTATCACATGTATTTATTTTAGGATTATGAAATTTTGTCCAACATAACATTTTAAGTAGACATCTTAATATTTCCAATTCATTTGGTCTCACCTCAAAATCATAAAAATTAAGGAAGTTAGGTCCTTGGGAAGTTGACCCTAAATTAGGGTTTCAATCAAAATGACCTATAATGTTTTGAAATGAATGATGATCTTCCAAGTTTCAAATGGATTTTTAATGAACATGAAAGTTGTTCATATGGTTCTTAAGAACATTGTTTATCTTGGGGTCATCATCATTTGACAAACACATTAAACGTTGTATCTCAGTGATCTTCAGTTTAGTTAGATGACTTGACTGGTCAACTTTTCAAGGCCAAACTTCTAATCTTGATGAATAAATGATTGAGGGGCCACACATAGGCTCATATATGCATAAAATAATGAATGAAATAACTTCCCTTGATTAAATTTGATCATAGGTTGAGGTTTCTTCATGAGCAAGGCACAGTCAAAGCATAGTTGAATTAGGGTTTCCTTGGGAAATAAGCCTTAAGCCCTTTGGGTTATCTTGATCAAATTGGAAAATTGAGATACTTGGGAGACATATATGATGATTATGAGCTTTGTGGACCATTGTCATGCTTATTCTCATCTTCATCTAGCCACTTCATTGAGCTTAGGAGCCTTCTAAGAGCATGGGAGCACATGATCACTTGAGCTTCAAAATAAAAAGAGTTAGTGACATATTTTTGTGCTTTTGGTTAGTAATCAAAAATAAGAAAATCAATAATATACAATACAAGCATACTTGGTGGTCTCACACCACTGACACAAGTCCCACCCCTAGGGTTAAGGAGCCAAACATGCTAGGATCCTTGAGGCAATGCAATGAGCAATGATATGATGCCATGAGGGATCTTAGGGTCAAAATTAGGGTCTTACAGTGTGTAGCATGAATGGGTTTGGAGGTTGGGTGTTGGGTTATTGGGTGTATATGCTAGGGTGATGGTGTGAGGTTGGTCGTTGGGTTTGGGTGGGTTGACATTGTTCTTGGACGGGGATTTGTTGTTGGGCGTATAATGACGAAGCTAGTTGGTGTGGATCAATCAAATACGTTGGCTCAGACATAAATTATGGCATTGTAACCGACCTAAACCATGCCATATAATGTTGATTTGGTCTAGTACCCTGTATGACAGGTTCGTTTAAGATGTGTTGTCGTTGATTCCTCCAATGACGACACATCTCTTTTATGAAGTCTCTCTAGTCTGAATAATTCCATTGGGCATCGAGTCTTTATTGATGCCAATCTCCCAAACACGTCGGAGGTTCTGGAATTTGTTGTTGCATGCCGAACTGCAATTTTACACGGTCACTCTTGTGCATCTCCACAGTAGTGAACCGGATAATTGGTGTTTTTGCTGTCCAAACTGCAGCGTCATCATGGTTAACCTGATGATCAAGACTCAGATATGGCCTCCATATAAATTGTACGAGAATATGACATGATTAGATGATATGTAATTTGATAATTATTTTTAAATCAAAAGTAGAGTTGTGTAGCAGTATTACATCGTCTAGTTCAATGTGGTCTAATAGATTGCGATAGACTACTACAGCATGTTTCGGACACCTGTTATAGTTCATCCCTTTAACTGACCACCAAGATCGAAAACATTTGAAAAATATTATTTACAGTTAGTTGTTATATAAAGTCTAATAAATTAGATGGTACAGTTTTAAACTTACTTTGTTGCAAAGGGGAATATGAATGACTTCTCGTTTACTGGGGCGAGTGACGGTATTCTTGACCAACCCCATGTTTGTAGCAAATATGCATATGAATAAAACGTACAAGTATTTTTTTGGCATTTTTACACAATGCACTATATAGATGGGCCAAAACAGCTGAACCCCAACTATATGTGTTTACATTATTTATATTTTGTAACAACAGTAAATACATAATATTTACCGTATTACTAGTACTTTCAGGAAATAAAAAATTACCGAATAGAATCATAATATAACACATATCTTTAATTATTTTTTCATACTCTATAGATTCTTCGATTAATGTTATACTCGTATAATATTATTTGAGATATTTTAACTTAATACCTTGACCCCTAGCTTGACCAGAAGTCTCTCCCGTAGTTGTTTCGTCACATAAAGGAGCACCCAATAATTCATTGCATATAGAGTTATCCTGGTTAACTCTACCATTCACGGTCTTACCATCGATACGTAGACCTAACAACATGTAGACGTCCTCAAGTGTGACGGTTCACTCACTGAAAGGAAGGTGGAATGTGTGAGTCTCGGGTATCCATCTCTCTAACAAAGCAAGAATAAATTTGTAATCAACCGAGTATGAGTCTATGTTGAGGAGATTACCAAAACCGTATCCTCGAATATATGGTTCTATCAGAGGATCGTGGGGTACATATTCATGTACACGACAATGAAATCATTTTGGGTCCTAATAAAACATAAGTAAGAAATAAAGTAAGAAGAAGTAATAAACAATATAAACATAAGTAAGAAATCAGTACGAAATAAGTAAGAAGAAGTAATAACATACAAATGTTGCGATATTGTCAATTGTTCCTTGATGTTCATCACTCATAGTCAATAGAGACATAATGCTGCAGAGGTTGAGTGTTGTATAGGTTGAGCATTGTAGAGGTTGGGTGTTGTAAAGGTTGAGTGTTGTAGAGGTTGATTGTTAGTGTTGAAGATGTTAAGTATTGTGAGTTATTTCCCTATTTATAGATGAGATAGTGTTGCAGCATGTGAATGTGAATGCAGCAAGTGAAGCATGAGATAGGGGTAAGGCTAGGGCGCATGCATGTGAGGATAGGTGTATGCGCCTAGGCAAATGGTGCATGCTTTATTTAAGACATGCATGGTCATATGTGTCAAGGTTAGTGGCGCATGCATGCCTTTTTATGCATGCAAGGAATAGGCGCCAAGGCAAGTGGCACATGCCTTGCTTTATGCGCCATTGAAAAGGGCACCGGCCTTGGATTATTAGGGCATAGGCATCTTCTTTGCAAGTGCATGCTTCTAGTTGGATTATTAGGGCATAGATTCTTTACAGGCGCATGCATTGCATTGTCTTGTCTCTGCATGGATTCTTTGCATTGCATTATCTTGTCTTTGCAAATTAGTTGCGTGATCAGTACATACATCGTCTCCCCTATTTAACTGCATGTGAATAACATATCAATGCATTCACCATCAAACACTAAACTTACATTTAAAAAAATGTCTTCCTCACCATATTACATGATCAGTGCCCATACCGATGGTGAAATATTTGAGCATCAATTATTCGGTTTTTGTTTTCGTAACACGGAAATAACTCGGTTTACAATAAATCAACGATCAAATTTTTCACATTTGAAACAAAGAATAGAAAAGAAATTGCAGTGTAGTCAGGTGGGCCAAATCATCTATAAAAATTCGGTGTGGTTTGCAGACACCAAGTAAAATTTTATCAGTTGAAGATTCGAGATGATGGCGATGTTCATCATATGTTTGTCAGTCATGAACAATCTGGGTACAATGATATAGAGTTATATATATTACCGCATAAACAACAACAACAAGTGTCTCGGTTCATTGATCTGTCACAAGTGTTTTGTGAAACTGATGACGACAAACAAGTTGAAGTCAATGTTGTTGATAAGGAAGAAGAAGAAGTCGAGTTATTGGTTGATTCAATGGTGAACAATGAATAAGTAGGGGATCCATTACCAGCTAGTCATGTATATTGTCCACCTCATCACATGACAAGCTTGAATTTGGGTGTCGATGAACCTTCATCAAATATATTTTACAATCCTTATGTGCAAATTCAAGGATCATTGAAAAAAGGAGACACATTTCGCACAAAAGAAGATTGTGTAAAAGCCATTAAAAAGTATCACATGGAACTATCAGCTGATTATAGAGTTGATCGAACTAATACAATGAGGTATAAGACTTATTTTCGAAATGAGCGCTACATTTTCCGGTTGTCAGCTTCTTACCGAAAGAGGGGTCATTCTTGGGAGATTGGATCCCTGGGTCCAGTTCACACATGCATGCTCACAAACCCAATGCAAGACCATCGTAAACTTAGCTCTTATTTAATATGCGATGAAATTTTGTCTGTTATTAGCGACAATCCGTCGTTAAAGGTGAGTACAATAATCTTGCATATTGTAACATAATACAATATAATCCATCATACAGGAAGGCTTGGATAGCTAGGACAAAGGCGGTTGAAAAAGTGTGTGGAGATTGGGAGAAGTCTTACAAACAACTTCCAAAATACTTAGTGGCTCTTAAACATTATGCTCCATGGACTATTGTCAAGTTGGAAAAGTTGTCGGCGTATACCCCAGACGGGACTTGTGCTCTTGGAAATGGAATATTCCATCGTCTCTTCTGGGCGTATCAACAATGCATCAAAGGTTTTGCTTTCTGTAAACCTATTATACAAATTGATAGCATATGGTTGTACAGGAAATATAAAGGAACGCTACTGATGGCAGTGGCACAAGATGGCAACAACAACATTTTTCCAATCGCCTTTGTCTTAGTTGAAGGGGAGACTGCTGAGGGATGGAGTTTTTTCCTAAAAAATCTCCGATTGCATGTTGTTCCTCAACCTAACTTATGTTTGATCCCTGACCGACACCCTTCAATAGTGAGTGCCTACAAAAACATTGATAATGGTTGGCAGGATTCTTCGTCGACACATGTCAACTACATTAGACATATCTCTCAAAATTTTATGCGAGAGATCAAAGACAAAACGTTGCGGAAGAAGGTTGTCAACGCTGGTTATGCATTAACAGAACCTTTTCCTAAAAACTACCGCGAAGACATTAGATTGTCTAACGCAGATGCAGTACAATGGATCAATAGTATTCCATTGGAGAAGTGGACTAGGGCACACGACAACAGTCAATGTTGGGGCCACATGACAAGAAATCTTATAGAATCAATGAACTTTGTCTTCAAAGGCATCTGAAACCTACCTATAACCGCTTTAGTGCAAGCAACGTATTTCAGGCTAGGGGCACTGTTTGAGACCAGACGTTCCAAATGGAGTTCAGTGTTACAATCTGGGCATTTGTTCAGTGATGCTTCAATGAAATTCATTAGACACGAAGTTGCCAAATATAACACATGTAAGGGCAAACTGTCATACAACATACGATCATAGGTTTCGATGATGACAAATGACCACCATGGATGAATCGGCATTGTCGATTCCACCTCTACAAAACAAATGCAACATATCACCTATCATATCCTTTTCTATGCTCATCTAAACTGTTATATTTCATACAACATATGTGGATAAAATGTGGTCATGACAAAATGCATGAAAACCACAAAAATATGAATTTTTGCAGATTTGTAGGGTTTGAGTCGACCGCGGGGGTCAGCGCATGAACCACGGGTCAGCGCATAACATAGTGCATTTCCCACGGGTCAGCGCACAAAATGCTTGAGTCGACGGTAGGGGTCAGCGCATGAACCACGGGTCAGCGCACGCCGGCCTATGGTCGACACATACTGATGTGATTTTCAGACTGTCCAAAACTGCAGGCTATGCATCGATGCATAGTGTAGCACCTCAAATTTGCACCTATCATTATGCATACATTTTCATATTAGGTCATAGCATATCATGATCCATTGCATAGCATTTGCATTGTCCCTCAGTTGCCTCAAGAGCAAGCAATCAAGAATTAGGTCAAACTAATCTCCTGATCAGTCAACCAAGCAAGCAAAGGAATTTCTCATTGAATCAAGGCCTTGGGGTTTGTCCAACAAGTTCACATGGCTTGGAGGTCTATTTGAAGTATTTTGGTCAAGGGTTAAGGGCTCAGAGGTCAGCAGTTCATGCCCAGACAGTCAAAAACCCTAAGAAAGTCAACTGTCAGTCAAGGCAATGGTTGGTGGTCATTCTTGTGGAATTTGGGCACCATGGTCAATAATCAAGAGTTCATACAACTTGGGACATCATTTGAAGTCAATTTCTCAAGGAATTAGGGTTTTGAAGTCATCAGTCAATGCACAATCAATCAGAAACCCTAAAAGTCAACTGTTGGTCAACTGTCCATTTAATCAGTGATTGGATGATTGGAATTGGTTTGTGAGAGTTCATTCATGTCCAAATAGTCATCATATATCATGCCAAACACCATCATGGAAGAATTTGAAGCCAGATCATGAATTTCCCAAAACGGAAACTGGGCCTGTAACTGAAACTTACCAAAAATGGAAAGTTTTGATCCTCAAACTTACATTGTGATACAAGCCTCAAATGAATTTTTGCCCAACATGAAAGTTGAAGATCTTGTTCTCCCATTTCCAAAAAGTCCTAGAACTCTCAATTCCCATGTACGGTTGGCAAGTTATGATCGAATCGATTTTAGAAAATCTTGAACTTCAAAGGGCCATATCTCCCAAACCGTTTGGCCAAATTTGGTGGGGTTTTTTCCTACAAACCACATTTTTCATCCTCTTTCCAAAAATATAAATTTCATGACCCAAAACTTCACCAATCAAAATAGCATATTTTGACCTTTTTCATTTAAATGGAAGTTTGACCAAGGGTTGACTTTTTGATTCAAACATTTTTTCAGCATTTGGCCAATTGGGACAGCTCATAAATATCATTTTAAATGTGTTTGCAAAGTCAAATTATGCAGCACATGTGAATCTTGCTTGGTTGCTTGAATTGTAAGAAAAGTACCATTTAACCATACTTGTCCATGCCTTGCCTTGTACCTCAAAAGGACAGCCTTATGCAGCAACTTTTCTGTCATTAGAGCCTCACTTGCAGCCTAAAAACCAGTAAAAAAAGGCCATGCTTGTTTACTTGAATTTTGGAAGAAAAGTACAAAGCAACCATCCATCCATACCTCTTGCAACCTTGCCATGCCTTGTACCTCTCAACAGCAGATTTCATGATCTTTTTCTGTCACATGAAATCAGTAGAAACACTACTAGCTGCAGAGAACACAAGATCCACTGAGGCCAAAAATCCTCATTTTTCTCTCATTTGGCATTTTTGACAAAGGTTGCAAATTCCATCCAAAACAACAAGCAACACACAACAGAAGATAAAGACACAACATCATTTCCTGTCAAAAATGAAACAAAAGGCAGCTATCAAACACATCTAACACAAAAAAAATTCACTCATTCTCAAAAACTTCCTTTTGGCATTTTTCCAAAAAAATCTGTCCAGGACTCTCCAAAAACTGAGCAGGCCATTTGTTTTTCCATCATTCAAGCAGCCTTGTGAACCGATCCCAGCCACTATTCCTCACCTGGAACACCATTTTCCATTGCTGCTACATGAAGCACCATTGATGACAGTCCGAGCATGAAGCCGTGTCAAGCCATTCCAAGCCGAACCCTTGCACTCATTCATCATTGGGAGGCATGTTGAGCATCTGTTTCACATCAAAATCACCAAACAACTACTAAATCTCTACTGTCCGTTAACTTTGGTAAGATTTCGACCCCTTTGTTTTTTAAAATGGATGCTTGCTTTGGGTAGGCCTTGTCGCGCTGATTCTGTTGAGCTTTGGATCCGTAAAAACGGTCGAGTAATGAGTGAATAAGGATGATTTGAAGTTGCATGTCGAATGTTGTATTTGCTTATTTTTTCTGTTTTGGTTTAAGTTACTGAAAATAAATGATAGGATATTGATGAGCATTAAGGGGTGAATGTTTTGATATATGTGTTTTTGATTTTGGTTGCAAATTATTTTTTCTGCTAAAAATTACAAGCAGAACATGTGGTATGAGAATACTGTATGTTGCTGCTACCTTTGTTTTTTTCTTTTTTTCCTTTCTTTTCTTTTTCCTTGCCGCGCCGTACATCCTAGGGGCACTTGCTGGCTGTGCATTGTGTTTCTAAATGAAACACATTGATATGTTTATTCTTGGATTTGGAACAAAAAAAAAATTTCAATTCATTTTTTTTCTGCTACTGTATGATGCTGCTACTGTAAGTGCTCTTTTTTCTATACTGTAATGTGTTTTCTGCATTGTAGCAATTGCCTTGCCTTGTTTCTAAATTAAATTCCAAAAGGCCTGGGGCGAGGGGGATTTGAACCCCAGACCCCTGCTTCAAATACCAAGTGTTTTACCACTGGGGCGCGATGCCAATTCAATTATTAAATGCCTTCTAAACTATATATTTAAAAAGGAGCGCTGCTACTGGGCGCGTTGACCGGGGCGTTGACCCCCCCCATGGTTTCTTTATTTATTCCATTAATCCATTTAATTTTCAATTTTTATTTCATTTAATCACTCAAACTTACAAAAATCATAACTTGTTCATTTTTAATCCAAATTTAATGGGATTTTTTGTGTTGTGTCCATCTTGATCTCTAGTTTTTTGTCATATATTTTCCAGAATTTTTTCATGGTCGAATTTTAAATGGTGCTAGGGTTTGTGACATGTGACCAAATTTTGTATACCTTGCCAAATCAATTGTGAAATGATGAGAATGTATCCAATGGCTCTCAAATGTTTTGTGCTTAAACTAGACATGTTCACCTTCATTTTGGTATAAAGTTTGTGGATTTCCCATTTGTGGTTTGCTGGTTATGATTTTTTGAAGTCATGTGTTACATTTGGTGCCATACCATGATCATGCATTTTCCCTAATTTTGTTCACATGCTTCCTTACATCCAAATGACCCCAAATTTTGCATGAAGTTACTCTTGTATGTCTAGTTGACTTGTGAATTTTCTTGGATTTATTTGAACAATTTTCCATTTGTTTGAGATTTTTCTTCCCTGCCTAGTCAAATGTGGACTTTTTGTGACACATGTTCCCATTTCATTTGTGAAATTCTCATACTTTATTAGATGGACATGAAATTTGATATGTGATAACTAGACATCTCAAACTTGGCATTGGTGTTAATCTCATTCATTTCTCATCTGTTTTCAATTTGATATGATTTTTTGAAGTTGACCCATGCTTGTTGACTTTCTTTGTGCATGCTTGAATTTGGTTTGACATCATGATTTTCATTGACTGCCTTCCTCTCATCCAAATGGGATGAAATTTGACATGCTTACCATGCTATATGTTAGGTTTGATCATGATTTATTTGATGATTTTTGGAAAATGTTTAGATTGCTTTTGATGCAAGTCTTTCTGTTGATTTCTATGAGCTTCTGTTTGCCATGTTTTGACCTAAATGGTTCATGAAATGATGATGATGATTGATATGAGTGTGAGACCAATTGGTTTTGTTTCCTAATTGTTTGAACATGATTTTGGATACCTAACCCTTGCTGTTTTGACTTTCTCATTCACTTTTGACCCTAGGCTTGCCCTAGTGGTCCTGTTACTCACCTTTGAGCTTGTGATTTCAGGTTGACCATCAAATGGCCATTAAAACCAATCCTTTTGATTGAGCTTACCCAAGTATCATTGCCTAACCTCTTTGTTTTGTAGGTGGCTTGGCTCACATGCCTTAAGCCTTGTGCCTTGCACATCCATGTGCCTCCAATTGACTGTTGGTTTCTGTTTCTGTTTGTTTTGTTGCATCCTAACATCTACTTGACTGTTTCAGGTGCTTTAGTTGCTTAGTTCCTTGTGAACCTTTTGCTTTGCTTTGCTTGTATAAGCAATTTGCATTGAGGTATGTCTCTTTGTCTTCATGTAGTCTGGAAGACCTGGCCTGTTACTTGGCCAGGCAACTGTCTGAAGTCCTCCTTAAGAGGCAATGTTTGTGACTGTTTACATTTGTCCTTGCATAGAGTCAAAGACCTCCTAAGTGAAGAGGCAATTGGTGGAAGGTAGGGATATGCAATCTATCCCCCACTATTCAGTGTGTCATCTGCTTTGCTCACACCACTGTGTCGATGCATTACAGATACAAACCCAAGATCTTGTACAACTGTACAGTTGAGTCAGTATCAAATGTGTAGAAGGGTTCCCACTTTTTGAACCCACACATTCTTGTCTTAAGCTCTCCCAGGCCAGGGATAAGAGCTGTGAAGTCTTACCTTCACTCACCTTTCATCTGCTTCACCTTAGCCCCGCAATGGCAAGGTTAAGAGCACATTCACCCCATTCCAGAGGTTTGTTTGTTGAGGTTGATATGACCCCTTGACTAAAACCTAGCCTTGTTTGAGCCACTTGCTTGTGTATAGTGTGTGCTATCTGTGCTTGTAGGATAGTTTGACTTGCTTCCTGTGCAAGTTAGGATAGTTTGACTTGCTTCCCGTGCAAGTTAGGATAGTTTGACTTGCTTCCTGTGCAAGTAGGTTTTGCTTGGCTTGCTCCCTGTGCAAGTTAAGTGTGTGTGGCTTGCTTCCTGTGTGAGCCATACTTAGGATAGGTTGGCCCGCGTGCCATCTAGCTAGAAACCTTAACTTAGGGATGATTTGCATGATAACACCTAGGCTCGAGTCGTAGTCTCCCTAGTGTTGTGTCTCCCTCTGTTATCTGGTTAGGCTAGTCCTTTATCCCTGCGTAGGGGAACTACGTCGCCCTGATTCTCATACCAGATGAGATACGTAGGCAGGAGATGAGCAGATCTCTCCGGGCGCCTTTTCTTCTTTTCTTGTGTGTGTTTGGCAACTATTAGGCTCGAGCTCTAGTCTCCCTATTAGTTGGTCCTTTCAACCTTTGTGTTCCTTCTGACGTCTCAGCGTCTCTTTTTGTTTGCGTAGCAACTATTAGGCTCGAGCTCTAGTCTCCCTATTAGTTCGCGTGTTCATCCTTTTCCCTCCGTAGGGGAACTACATCGCCCTGATCTTCACACCAGATGAAGTATGTAGGCAGGAGATTGAGTTGATCTTTCCGGGCGCCCTTTTTCTTTTTGTGTGTGTTGTTTGACAGTCGCTAGGCTCGAGTGCCTGACTCCTTAGCAATTTGTCGCCTGTGTCTTTGTTTTGTCTTGTTGTGTGCTTGGAAGCTGATGTAAGTCCATCGAGTGGCAGTTAGGTTCCAGTGTGCGTGTGTTTGGTTCGGATGCTGATGTAAGTCCAGTGATTGGCATTCGGGCTCCACGTTTGCCTCTTTGTGTGTGTTTTGGTTCGGATGCTGATGTAAGTCCAGTGATTGGCATTCAGGCTCCACGTTTGCCTTTGCCTGTGTTTGTTTGTGTGCGTGTCAGCCGAGCTACGAATGCTCTGATTCTTCTCTCGTCCGAGAAGATACGTATGCATAGGATGCGATATCCTAGCGAGCATGTGTTGTCTCCCCAGTCCGAACTACTTCGACTCTGATGTCTATGCCTGATAGACTAAGTAGGCCCAGGATGCGACATCCTGCCGAGTCAGTTTCAGTCAGTTTCTTGTGTCTCTTTCAGCCAGTGTGTGTGTGAGTTTGAGCAGTGTTTAGCAACCATTTATCCTTCCTTTTGTGCGTGGATCCCGTAGAGTACTACGGATGCGTAGGGGTGCTAATACCTTCCCTTCGCATAACCGACTCCCGAACCCATTCTCTTTGGTCGCGAGACCATGTTCTTTCCCAGGTTTACTCTGAGCGTTTCCTTTCCCTCTTTTGGGATAAATAACGCACGGTGGCGGCTCTGTTGTTCTTTCTTTTCCCGCCGGTTTTTCGCGCGATGCGACAGCTGGCGACTCTGCTGGGGACATAGAGAAGTTGACCTATGCTGGTCCATCTTCCCTGAGCGAGTCTCTCCTAGCGCTCTCTAGGTTTGGGTTTTGGTTGCTTTGTGCTGTGTTTATTTATTGCATTCATTATTTACTGTTTGCATTCATTGTCTATTGAATGCATTTATGTTTGCATTAATGTTTGCATTTATTCATCTGTTCACCTGGCTGGTTGTTTGTTTCTCTCTGTGTGGGGGGGGAGTCAGTTGAGGTAAAAGGTCCAATACCCAGACCATGAGTGCAATCTAGGATACCTAGGAATAGAGTGATTCATGGGAAGCGGGTGGTATGGCGCCACTTAGCGGAACATTGATATCACGAGCAGTTCAGACCCTGGTGGGATGCTGTCGTTACATACTTCGGGTGTGTATATGACAGTATTTTGCGAAAGGTTATTTATGCTGCGTTTCTCTCAAGCTTTACCCTGGCCTAGACTACACCCGTGAGTAGGGAAGGGTTATTCATTATTACAGGTACCGTTGGTGACTCGGTTCTGTTGGTGACTTGGTTCTGTTGGTGACTCTAGTTCAGACAACAGTTTTCGGTTGACCTTAAGTTGGATTTGAGTTCCGAGTTTTGACTGAAGCTTCGACCTAGTGATCAGAGATTGCACAACCAGCCAGTCCAGTCTGCATCATGTGCATCATAGCATATTTATTTTTCAAAAGAAACGCAAAAAAAAAAAAATCCAAAAAAAAAAGAAAAAGAAAAAAAAAAAGAGAAAAAAACTAATCCCTGCATGCATATCATTTCTCAGGTACATTCCCGAGCTTGTCTACTAATAGAGATGGCAACGGACCCCGAGCCGAAGCGGAAGACCTGTTCCTACAGCTTTCATCGTGAGCCGCTGACTTCACTGATTGAGTTGGGTAGCTTTGTGACAGATGATCGTCTGAAGAGTTTTGTTGGGCGGTATGGAGATATCTTGACAGTATTGAAGACGGTAGTGGATCCAGTGCCTCTGCAGACGCTTCTTCAGTTCTACGATCCAGAGCTCAGATGCTTCACTTTCCAAGATTACCAGTTAGCACCTACTCTCGAGGAGTATTCTATCCTGTTAGGTATCCCTATTCAGCATCAGACTCCCTTCTTGGACGTTCCAAAGGAGGTCGACTTCAGATTGATTGCCAGAGCTCTCCGGTTGAGTGTTGAGGAGGTCGGTAAGAATTGGAAGCCCTGTGGGGAAGTTGTGGGTCTGCCATTGAAGTTCCTGTTGAGAGTAGCCAGAGTTGAAGCAGAAAAGGGGAATTGGGAAGTTTTTCATGCACAGCTTGCCACCATGATCTATGGGATTGTCCTATTTCCCAGTATGCCAAATTTTGTTGACCATGCAGCTATCAGTATCTTCATTGGAAGGAATCCAGTCCCAACCCTTCTAGCTGATACTTACTATGCCATCCACAGTAGGCATGGTAAGGGTGGAGCCATCAGGTGCTGCTTACCTCTTCTGTTCAAATGGTTCATGTCTCTTCTGCCAGCCGGTGGACCATTTGTAGATACCCAGAGCACTCTTAAGTGGACTCAGAGGGTCATGTCACTCACCTCCTATGACATCAGGTGGCAATCTTACCGGATGGATGTGCGTAACGTCATTATGAGCTGTGGAGGATTCCGTAATGTGCCACTCATAGGGACTAGGGGTTGCATCAATTGCAACCCAGTTCTTTCTCTTCGCCAGTTGGGGTTTGTGATGAGTAGAAGACCACTCGAAGCAGAGATAGCTGAGAGTTTTTGTTTTGAGAAGAAGGATGACCCTGTTAGGTTGGAGCAGATTGGAAGAGCTTGGAAGTCCATTGGTGTCAGAGATGGATCCGTCTTAGGGAAGAAGTTTGCCGTTGCTATGCCCGATTACACTGATTGGGTCAAGAAGAGAGTGGAAACTTTGTTGCTACCCTACGATAGGATGGAGCCGTTACAGGAGCAGCCACCTTTGATCCTTGCTGAGAGTGTGCCTGCGGAGCACTACAAGCAAGCCCTAATGGAGAATCGCCGTTTGAGAGAGAAGGAGCAAGACACTCAGATGGAGTTGTACAAAGCTCAGGCTGATAAGCTGCACTTGGCCCATCAACTCAGGGAGGTACAAGGAGAGGATGCTAGCAGACTAAGAGGTAAGAAGAGATCCTACGAGGAGATGGAGAGTATGTTAGATGCAGAACACCGGGAGCGCTTGAGGCTGCAGAGGGCAGAAGCCAGTTATCAGAAGAAGATCAGAGACTTGGAGAAGCAACTCAGAGACAAAGATGCTCAGTTGAAGAAGGAAGTAGACTTGAGACAGGCATCAGAGGACCACCTTGGAGGAGAAGTCTTGGAGCTGAGAAGACAGTTGAAAGAGAAGATCACTCCTTTACCAGATTGTTCAGAATGCTCACTGTTGATCGACCAGTGCCATTACCTGAAGACCCTCATTCCGGAAGACCGTCTGTCTTAGTTTGTATCTCTGATTGTATTTTGTTGAGAATCACCTCCAGGCTTGTTGGATGGGATTCATTTGCGTGTAAGCCATCCTTTGGATCTTTTTGTTAAGAATCACCTCCAGGCTTGTTGGATGGGATTCTTTTTCTTTTGTACGTTGTTTATTCAGATATTCTGTTGACATTGGTTGTATGCCTTTTTACCCTTATGTGTATATAAGGATGTCAGCATTTCCCTGTATCTGTTTGTTCTCTTGTTGCTGCAGGTTGCCATCTTTTCAGGATGGGTCAGGCTCTTTGAATGCCTGAGAAATGAGCATATCATGTGCATCATACGCATCATTAGCATCATACTCATATCATTTTGCATAACAGGTGTTCTTGATCGTGACTTCTCACTCTTGGTTCCTGTTCAGGCAGGATAGCTGATCAACGTCCGCACCGCTACTTAACAAGACTGAATCGACAGAGAAGTATGGATCAATTTCAAGCTGAGTTGGCTGAGATGAAGGCTAGCATGGCCCAGTTTATGAATATGATGCAAGGGGTTGCGCAAGGTCAAGAAGAACTTCGAGCTATGGTTCAGAGACAAGAGGCTGCAAATCCACCGATCAACAATGCTCCGCCAGAGGGAGGCCCGGTCAATGATAACAATGTTGCTACTGCCGTACCCGTCAACAACTATGCTGTAGGTGATGAGTTGGGGGGTATTCGAATCAACGGTCAACCTATTGTTCCAGATGCCGCTAATGCCAGAGTAGTCCGTGCTCCGGCCCGTAATCCTGCTACGATTGTTGACAGACAAGAGGATATGTTCTCTCTGCTCAGTGAAGACGAAGACATTCTAGGAAGGGTTAATGAAAGAGATCGTAAAGTTGAAGCTCTTGCTGAGAAGATCCGTGCTATGGAAAGTCAGAACTCTCTCGGTTTTGATGTTACTAATATGGGATTGGTTGAAGGTTTGAGAATCCCTCACAAGTTCAAAGCACCGTCCTTCGACAAGTACAACGGTACTTCTTGTCCTCGCACCCATGTGCAGGCTTATTATCGAAAGATCTCTGCTTATACCGATGATGAAAAGATGTGGATGTATTTTTTCCAAGACAGTCTATCTGGGGCTTCTTTGGACTGGTATATGGAATTAAAGAGAGATTCTATCCGCTGTTGGAGGGATCTGGGTGAGGCCTTTTTGAGGCAATACAAACACAACATGGACATGGCACCGAGCCGGACTCAGCTGCAGAGTCTATGTCAGAAATCCAATGAAAGCTTCAAGGAGTACGCTCAGAGGTGGCGTGAACTGGCTGCTAGAGTTCAACCCCCTATGCTGGAGAGGGAGTTGACAGATATGTTTATTAGTACTCTTCAAGGTGTGTTTATGGACCGGATGGGGAGCTGCCCGTTCGGTAGTTTTTCTGATGTTGTCATTTGTGGAGAGAGGACTGAGAGTCTAATCAAAGCTGGTAGGATCCATGATGCTGGTTCCTCGTCTTCATTAAAGAAACCCTTCTCTGGGGCACCTCGCCGTAGAGAAGGAGAGACCAATGTTGTACAGCACAGAGGGGGTGTGTACAGAACAAATGCTAACAGAGATCAATATCGTCCAGTAGCTGCAGTGACTATTCCGGCACCTCAACCTCGTCAACAACAACAACCAAGAGTTCAACAACCACAGCAACAACAACAACAGCAACGTCCTTATCAGCCCCGACAGAAATTGCAGGCTGATAGAAGATTTGATCCTCTGCCCATGTCTTACACAGAGTTATTACCCGAACTACTCAAGTTGGGGATGATTGAGTTGCGTACAATGGCTCCGCCTACAGTGCTGCCTCCTAGCTATGATGCTAATGTTAGACGTGACTTTCATTCTGGGGCGCCAGGCCACCATACTGAGAAGTGTCGAGCTCTCCAGCACAAGGTTCAAGATTTGATCGATGCCAAGGCGATCAACTTTGCTCCAGTGCCTAATGTCGTAAACAACCCTATGCCTCAGCATGGTGGGCACAGAGTGAACAATATTGAAGGGAAAGAAGCTGAAGATCTGGTTGTTAATGTTGATGATGTTCAGACTTCTCTGCTAGTTGTGAAGGGTCGTCTGCTGAATGGGGGTGTTTACCCGGGCTGTGATGAGAATTGTTTGGGCTGTGCAGAATCTGAGAATGGTTGCGACCAGTTGAGGACCGGTATCCAGGGTATGATGGATGAAGGTTGTTTGCAATTCAGTAGGGCTGTAAAAGATCGTGGAACAGCGTCAACTATCACCATTTACTTTAAACCGTCTGAAGAGCGTGGACAAAGGGTCGTCAGTGCACCTGCAGCAAATGGTACCCCAGTTACCATTCCCGTGCCTGTAACCATCAGTGCTCCAACTACTATCGTTGCGTCTGGAAGGAGGGCTGTTGAGAATAGTAGAGCTGTGCCGTGGAAGTATGATAATGCTCACCGCAATTACAGAAGGGCTGAAAGCCAGACAAGACCAGTGAATCAAGCTCCAGTGACGATTGGTTTACCGAATAGAGTTCCTGCAACTGTTGGTCCGGCTGTGGATAATGTAGGGGGTCCAGGAGGTTTTACCAGAAGCGGTCGTCTGTTCGCACCGCAGCCTTTGAGGGACAATAATGCTGAGGCTCTCGCCAGAGCAAAGGGTAAACAAGCTGTGGTTGAGGAAGAACCTGTCCAGAAAGAAGCACCCGAGGGGTCATTTGAGAAGGACGTGGAGGAGTTCATGAAATAATCAAGAAGAGTGACTACAAGATTGTAGACCAGTTGAATCAAACTCCGTCCAAGATTTCTATACTTTCACTGTTGATGTGCTCTGAGGCACACCGTAATGCCTTGCTGAAGATGTTGAATCTGGCTTACGTGCCTCAGGAGATTTCTGTCAATCAACTAGAAGGTGTGATGGCCAATGTGAGCACCAGACATGGTGTGGGTTTCACCAACCTGGACTTACCACCTGAAGGGAGAAACCATAACAAAGCCTTGCACATCACCATGGAGTGCAAGGGGGCAGTGTTGTCTCACGTATTGGTAGACACCGGGTCGTCGCTGAATGTGTTGCCTAAGCAGATTCTGAGGAAGATTGATGCGGAAGGGTTTGTGCTTAATCCCAGTGACCTGATTGTTCGTGCTTTCGACGGATCCAAACGTTCTGTGTGTGGAGAAGTTACCTTGCCTGTGAAGATAGGTCCTGAGGTATTCAATGTCATCTTCTATGTTATGGACATCCAACCCGCCTATAGTTGTTTGTTGGGGCGTCCATGGATTCATGCAGCAGGGGCAGTCTCGTCGACTCTCCATCAAAAGCTCAAGTATGTCTGGAACGGTCAGATTGTGACTGTGTGCGGTGAAGAAGAGATTCTGGTGAGTCATCTATCCTCGTTCAAATATGTTGAGGTGGATGGCGAGATCCACGAAACCTTATGCCAGGCGTTTGAGACTGTGGCTCTTGAGAAAGTGGCGTACGCTGAGCAGAGGAAGCCGGGTGTTTCAATTACTTCTTACAAGCAGGCTAAGGAGGTTGTTGATTCTGGAAAAGCTGAAGGCTGGGGCAAGATGGTGGATTTGCCGGTTAAAGAAGACAAATTTGGTGTTGGTTACGAGCCCCTCCAAGCAGAGCAGAATGGTCAAGCAGGTCCGAGTACCTTTACCAGCGCTGGGCTGATGAATCATGGCGACGTCTCTGCCACCGATAGTGAAGACTGTGACAGTGATTGTGATCTGGACAATTGGGTTCGCCCGTGTGCACCAGGGGGGTCTATCAACAACTGGACGGCTGAAGAAGTGGTTCAAGTTACTCTTCTGACAGAGTAATTTTCTGTTGTTTTGTCATTTTGCATGAAAATCCTACGTTCTGCCCAAGGCGTAGTGATTCATTTTTGTAGGGCCTCATCATGTTTTAATGATTATCATTAATGAAGGACATTTTTTTGAACAAATTTTGTGATCCTTGTCTTTCTGTTTTCTGTTTTCACTTTTTTTCAAAAAAAAAACAGTAAAAATGGCAATGTTTTTTGTTTTTGTGACTTTATTGAACTCTTTTTCTAAAACAAAGCATCGAACATGCAGAAGCGATCTTATGGCATTCACTATGAACAGTTCTGTTATGGCTCAGTATGATTTCGATAATCCCATTTACCAAGCTGAAGAGGAGAGTGAGGAAGACTGTGAACTCCCTGCAGAATTGGCCAGACTACTGAAGCAAGAGGAAAGGGTCATCCAACCTCATCAGGAGGAGTTGGAAACTATTAATTTGGGTACTGAGGACGACAAAAAGGAAATCAAGATTGGGGCTGCCTTAGAGGACTCTATCAAGAGGAGGCTGATTGAGATGCTGAGAGAATATGTGGAAGTGTTCGCCTGGTCGTATCAAGATATGCCTGGGTTAGATACAGACATTGTGATGCATCGATTACCCCTTAGAGAAGGATGTCCTGCGGTCAAGCAGAAGCTTCGTAGAACGAGTCCCGACATGGCAACTAAGATCAAGGAAGAGGTTCAGAAGCAGTGGGATGCAGGTTTTTTGGCTGTTACCAGTTATCCACCGTGGGTTGCCAACATCGTTCCTGTGCCGAAGAAGGATGGTAAAGTCAGAATGTGTGTCGATTACCGGGATTTGAATAGAGCGAGTCCGAAAGATGATTTCCCATTACCTCACATCGATGTATTGGTTGATAATACGGCTCAATCCTCGGTATTCTCTTTCATGGATGGTTTCTCTGGATATAATCAGATCAAGATGGCGCCAGAGGATATGGAAAAGACGACATTCATTACACCTTGGGGCACGTTCTGCTATAAGGTGATGCCATTTGGGCTAAAAAATGCTGGTGCTACCTATCAGAGGGCAATGACGACTCTATTTCATGACATGATGCACAAAGAAATTGAAGTGTACGTAGATGATATGATTGCGAAGTCGCAGACAGAAGAGGAGCACCTGGTTAATTTGCAGAAGCTGTTCGACCGGTTGAGAAAGTTCAGACTAAGGTTGAATCCGAACAAGTGTACGTTTGGGGTGAGATCAGGGAAGCTGTTAGGCTTCATTGTCAGTGAGAAAGGGATTGAGGTTGATCCAGCAAAAGTCAAAGCTATTCAAGAGATGCCTGAACCAAAAACGGAGAAGCAAGTCCGTGGGTTTTTAGGGAGGTTGAACTACATTGCAAGGTTCATATCTCACCTAACTGCCACATGTGAACCAATTTTCAAACTGCTCAGAAAGAATCAGGCGATCAAGTGGAATGATGATTGTCAGAAAGCTTTTGACAAGATAAAGGAGTATTTACAGAAACCTCCGATCCTTATACCTCCAGTTCCAGGGAGACCTCTGATAATGTACCTGTCAGTGACTGAGAACTCGATGGGGTGTGTATTGGGACAGCATGACGAGTCTGGTCGAAAAGAGCATGCCATATACTACCTTAGCAAAAAGTTTACCGACTGTGAAACAAGATATTCACTGCTCGAGAAAACTTGCTGTGCTTTGGCCTGGGCTGCTCGCCGACTGAGGCAGTATATGTTGAACCATACTACTCTATTGATTTCTAAGATGGATCCAGTAAAATACATCTTTGAGAAGCCAGCTCTCACCGGACGTGTTGCCCGTTGGCAGATGATTCTAACAGAATATGATATTCAGTACACGTCACAAAAGGCCATCAAAGGTAGTATTCTGTCAGACTACCTCGCCGAACAACCGATTGAAGATTATCAGCCTATGATGTTTGAATTCCCAGATGAAGACATCATGTATCTCAAGATGAAAGACTGCGAAGAACCTCTTGTCGAGGAAGGACCGGACCCGGATGACAAATGGACACTGATGTTTGATGGGGCTGTGAATATGAACGGTAATGGTGTTGGGGCAGTATTGATCAATCCTAAAGGTGCTCATATACCTTTTTCTGCCAGATTGACGTTTGACGTCACCAACAACGAAGCTGAGTATGAGGCTTGTATCATGGGGATAGAAGAAGCCATTGATCTGAGGATCAAAACTCTTGATATATTTGGAGATTCCGCTCTAGTGGTCAATCAAGTCAATGGAGATTGGAATACGAACCAGCCGCATTTGATTCCGTATAGAGATTACACCAGAAGAATACTGACATTCTTCAAGAAAGTGAAGTTGTATCATGTCCCCCGGGATGAGAATCAAATGGCTGATGCTTTGGCTACTTTGTCGTCTATGATCAAAGTTCATTGGTGGAATCATGTGCCACATATTGAAGTGAATCGACTCGAGAGGCCTGCTTATGTGTTTGCAGCCGAGTTAGTTGTTGCTATTGATGAGAAGCCATGGTATTATGACATCAAGAACTTCCTCAAGACTCAGGAGTATCCTGAAGGTGCGTCTAAGAATGACAAGAAAACCCTGAGGAGGCTAGCTGGAAGCTTCTATTTGAATCAGGATGATGTGCTGTATAAGAGAAACTTTGACATGGTCTTACTCAGATGCGTGGACAGACCCGAGGCAGACATGTTAATGCAGGAAGTTCATGAAGGTTCCTTCGGTACCCATGCCGGCGGACATGCAATGGCTAAGAAATTGTTGAGAGCGGGTTATTACTGGATGACTATGGAATCCGATTGTTTCAAGTATGCTCGGAAGTGCCATAAGTGTCAAATCTATGCTGATAAGGTGCACGTACCACCAAGCCCTCTGAATATCATGAATTCGCCTTGGCCGTTTGCCATGTGGGGCATTGATATGATTGGGAAGATTGAGCCTACTGCTTCGAATGGACATCGCTTCATCTTGGTTGCGATTGACTATTTTACCAAGTGGGTGGAAGCAGCTTCCTATGCTAACGTTACCAAACAAGTGGTTACCCGGTTCATCAAGAAAGAGATCATATGTCGTTATGGAGTTCCTGAGAGAATCATCACTGACAATGGTTCGAATCTCAACAACAAGATGATGAAAGAACTGTGTAAAGATTTCAAGATTGAACATCACAATTCTTCTCCTTACAGACCGAAGATGAATGGTGCTGTAGAAGCGGCGAACAAGAATATCAAGAAGATTGTGCAGAAGATGGTCGTTACGTACAAGGATTGGCATGAGATGCTGCCTTTCGCTTTGCATGGGTACCGTACCTCAGTACGTACGTCGACCGGGGCAACCCCTTACTCCCTTGTGTATGGTATGGAAGCTGTCCTACCTGTTGAAGTGGAGATTCCTTCTCTGAGAGTTTTATTGGATGTCAAGCTGGACGAAGCCGAGTGGATTCGAACAAGGTTTAACGAGTTGAGCCTTATTGAGGAGAGACGACTAGCAGCTGTATGTCATGGACAGTTGTATCAGAGAAGGATGAAGCGAGCCTTTGATCAGAAAGTGCGTCCTCGAAGCTATCAGGTCGGTGATCTAGTTTTGAAGAGGATCCTCCCTCCCGGTGCAGATAACAGGGGCAAGTGGACTCCTAATTATGAAGGTCCGTATGTTGTGAAGAAGGTCTTCTCCGGTGGAGCCTTGATGCTTACAACTATGGATGGTGAAGATTTTCCGTCTCCTGTCAACTCAGATGTAGTCAAAAAATACTTCGCATAAATTGACCCGCTGGACAAAAAGAATAAAAGAGTCCAGGCAAAAAAGGGGCATCCCGGCGAACCAAAAACAGAAAGAAAAGGTTCGGGCAAAAATTAGGGATAAAATGAAAAAATTTGTACACCCGGTAAGTCGAAAACCCGCAAGGGCGACTTAGGCAAAAATGGGTATCCCGGTGGATTGAAAACCCGAAAGGGCGATCCAGGCAAAAGTTAGGGATTAAAGCGAAGACTACAGTCTGAGTTTGTCTGTACTTCATCAAGCTTTGTCGTCTGCCATCTCGAAAGATGTGATCCGTCCAGTCATTCTTCTCGGAAAGCAAGGAGTTGGGAGGAAAAATGATAATCTGTGAGTTATAACAGAATTGGGAAATAGTGGATGCCGTGTTCACGTTGCCATTAGGATAGATTTTTCCTTTTGTACGCAATTACCTCTTTCTAGGAATTGCTTCCTAATGTATTTGCCTCTTCAGGCACATTTTCAATCAATAAAAATCGTTATTCAGATAAATAGCTCTTGTTTTTATTTTTACTGTTTTGTTTGTAAAAATGTCCGAATTTTTGATAAGCATTGCATATAAGAACATGAAGGCTACACAACAATGTGCAGAATGATAAAACATTTGAAAATCATTTTGAATGTTGAGGACACTTGAGCGTATCTTGTCCATGTACCCCCTGGGGGCATTTTGTTGTGCTGTTTTTCAGGTCGGCATCTGTGAGGACGTTTCCTCAGCAGATATTTTTTTTTCCCCAAGCAAGTTTGGAAGCTGTCGGAGCTATGTTCCCCTGCGAAGACGTCTGTGGATAGTGCCTTCTGTTCCCCAACGGATCTAAGAACTGCCTATCCCCAACAGGCCTGTATTTGCCGAGTGAGGCAGGTTCATTGAAAGTTATCTCCAGCATTTATCCTACCTGTGGACTGAAGGATATACCCTAGCGGAGTTTACCTTTCCCCAGCAGCAGTGCTATTCTTCAACATGAGTGTGAAGTCGCTTTACCATTCCTCAAGCAGAGTTCCCCGCAGAGTATTTCCCCAAGAGGAGTCTCCCCACAGAGTCAGAGTATCTGATCATTTCGGCTCCCTAGCCAGGGTTCATTTGCATTTTGCATGTAGTAATCATTGCATCCTCAAAAAAACTGCGTAGCATTCCCATCCAATATGGAGCATTACGCCATAGAAAAATTCAAACATATGCATTCATGTGTTAACTTCACCAGACCGTATCCCCGGCAGAGGCGGATCATTTCATTCAACATCAGCACAGCAAGACTGCTACAGTTGCTTTTGACAGCATTCAGAATTGTTTATTCCCCACAGAGGTTTATTTCCTCACCCGATGGTGACAGAAAGTTTGTTTCTCCTCAGTGAGACCCCCAGCAAGTGGTCAACCTTGCCTTGACATATCTCAGATGTCGTTTTTGTGATACCAGTAAGTACCCGCGTGTGCTTATTCATTTTTGGTGTCGGTAAACACCATTGTTTCGGTGTCGGTAAACATCGAGTATTCTCCAGTCATCAGTAAATGTCTGGTCATCATTTTTGGTGTCAGTAAACACCATTGTTTCGGTGTCTGTAAACATCGAGTATTCCCTCCCAGTCATCAGTAAATGTCTGGTCATCTTTGTTTGGTGTCGGTAAACACCATTGTTTCGGTGTTGGTAAACATCGAGTATTCTCCAGTCATCAGTAAATGTCTGGTCATCTTTGTTTGGTGTCGGTAAACACCATTGTTTCGGTGTCGGTAAACATCGAGTATCCTCCCAGTCATCAGTAAATGTCTGGTCATCATTGTTTGGTGTCGGTAAACACCATTGTTTCGGTGTCTGTAAACATCGGATATTTTATCCAGCCATCAGTAAATGTCTGGCCATCTTTTTTTTTGGTATCTGTAAACACCATTGTTTCGGTGTCTGTAAACATCGAGTCTCACTCCAGTCATCGGTAAATGTCTGGTCATTTTTTTTGATGTCGGTAAACATCATCTTTCGATGTCTGTAAACATCGAGTCTCCACCCAGTCATCGGTAAATGTCTGGTCATTTTTATGGTGTCGGTAAACGCCATTGCTTCGGTGTCGGTAAACATCGAGTCTTTCTTTCAGTCATCGGTAAATGTCTGATAATCCCCAACTAGAAATCCCCAGTAGAGTCATCTGTAAATGTCCTATCTGGTTTCCAGTTGCAAATATTTGTTTGTCTCTCACCAATAAATTTCTCATCCCAGTCATCAGTAAATGTCTGGTCATTTCTTTTGATGTCGGTAAACATCATCTTTCGATGTCGGTAAACATCGAGTCTCATCCCAGTCATCGGTAAATGTCTGGTCAACAAAATCAAAATCCCCAGAAGTCGTCGGTAAACGTCTTGTCTGGTATCACCACAAAGATCTTGTTCCTCCCCAAGTGGAGATGCCATCGGTAAATGGCCCCGTTTTTCTTCGATATCGGTAAATGTCGAATTCCCAGTTGCAGCAGCCATCGGTAAATGGTCTTGCTAAGTTTGACATTGGTAAATGTCAAAATTCTTTGAAGCCACCATCGGTAAACGGTCTTGTTTCCTTTCTACATCAAAATCTGTTTCCCAGCAGCCATCGGTAAATGGTTGTGCTGAAGTTGATATCGGTAAATATCAAAGTTTTCAATTTTAACCATCGGTAAATGGTTTTGCTTTTCAGAAGTTTATTTTCCCCAGCCACCATCGGTAAATGGTCTCGCTGAAGTTGATATCGGTAAATATCAAGATTCCAGTTCTCCAACCATCGGTAAATGGTTTTGTTTTTCTGAAGCTGTCAATTGCAGGCGTCATCGGTAAATGACGTGGTTCTTTGGTATCATATCCAGTCTGTGCAAATTCTACGGTTCTTTGGTATTCAATCCCTGTTTACCCTGAAAGTCTGACAGCCATCGCTATCATCCATTCGGGTTCCCAGCTGATTGAATAGGGGCAGCTGTAGCACCTCAAATTTGCACCTATCATTATGCATACATTTTCATATTAGGTCATAGCATATCATGATCCATTGCATAGCATTTGCATTGTCCCTCAGTTGCCTCAAGAGCAAGCAATCAAGAATTAGGTCAAACTAATCTCCTGATCAGTCAACCAAGCAAGCAAAGGAATTTCTCATTGAATCAAGGCCTTGGGGTTTGTCCAACAAGTTCACATGGCTTGGAGGTCTATTTGAAGTATTTTGGTCAAGGGTTAAGGGCTCAGAGGTCAGCAGTTCATGCCCAGACAGTCAAAAACCCTAAGAAAGTCAACTGTCAGTCAAGGCAATGGTTGGTGGTCATTCTTGTGGAATTTGGGCACCATGGTCAATAATCAAGAGTTCATACAACTTGGGACATCATTTGAAGTCAATTTCTCAAGGAATTAGGGTTTTGAAGTCATCAGTCAATGCACAATCAATCAGAAACCCTAAAAGTCAACTGTTGGTCAACTGTCCATTTAATCAGTGATTGGATGATTGGAATTGGTTTGTGAGAGTTCATTCATGTCCAAATAGTCATCATATATCATGCCAAACACCATCATGGAAGAATTTGAAGCCAGATCATGAATTTCCCAAAACGGAAACTGGGCCTGTAACTGAAACTTACCAAAAATGGAAAGTTTTGATCCTCAAACTTACATTGTGATACAAGCCTCAAATGAATTTTTGCCCAACATGAAAGTTGAAGATCTTGTTCTCCCATTTCCAAAAAGTCCTAGAACTCTCAATTCCCATGTACGGTTGGCAAGTTATGATCGAATCGATTTTAGAAAATCTTGAACTTCAAAGGGCCATATCTCCCAAACCGTTTGGCCAAATTTGGTGGGGTTTTTTCCTACAAACCACATTTTTCATCCTCTTTCCAAAAATATAAATTTCATGACCCAAAACTTCACCAATCAAAATAGCATATTTTGACCTTTTTCATTTAAATGGAAGTTTGACCAAGGGTTGACTTTTTGATTCAAACATTTTTTCAGCATTTGGCCAATTGGGACAGCTCATAAATATCATTTTAAATGTGTTTGCAAAGTCAAATTATGCAGCACATGTGAATCTTGCTTGGTTGCTTGAATTGTAAGAAAAGTACCATTTAACCATACTTGTCCATGCCTTGCCTTGTACCTCAAAAGGACAGCCTTATGCAGCAACTTTTCTGTCATTAGAGCCTCACTTGCAGCCTAAAAACCAGTAAAAAAAGGCCATGCTTGTTTACTTGAATTTTGGAAGAAAAGTACAAAGCAACCATCCATCCATACCTCTTGCAACCTTGCCATGCCTTGTACCTCTCAACAGCAGATTTCATGATCTTTTTCTGTCACATGAAATCAGTAGAAACACTACTAGCTGCAGAGAACACAAGATCCACTGAGGCCAAAAATCCTCATTTTTCTCTCATTTGGCATTTTTGACAAAGGTTGCAAATTCCATCCAAAACAACAAGCAACACACAACAGAAGATAAAGACACAACATCATTTCCTGTCAAAAATGAAACAAAAGGCAGCTATCAAACACATCTAACACAAAAAAAATTCACTCATTCTCAAAAACTTCCTTTTGGCATTTTTCCAAAAAAATCTGTCCAGGACTCTCCAAAAACTGAGCAGGCCATTTGTTTTTCCATCATTCAAGCAGCCTTGTGAACCGATCCCAGCCACTATTCCTCACCTGGAACACCATTTTCCATTGCTGCTACATGAAGCACCATTGATGACAGTCCGAGCATGAAGCCGTGTCAAGCCATTCCAAGCCGAACCCTTGCACTCATTCATCATTGGGAGGCATGTTGAGCATCTGTTTCACATCAAAATCACCAAACAACTACTAAATCTCTACTGTCCGTTAACTTTGGTAAGATTTCGACCCCTTTGTTTTTTAAAATGGATGCTTGCTTTGGGTAGGCCTTGTCGCGCTGATTCTGTTGAGCTTTGGATCCGTAAAAACGGTCGAGTAATGAGTGAATAAGGATGATTTGAAGTTGCATGTCGAATGTTGTATTTGCTTATTTTTTCTGTTTTGGTTTAAGTTACTGAAAATAAATGATAGGATATTGATGAGCATTAAGGGGTGAATGTTTTGATATATGTGTTTTTGATTTTGGTTGCAAATTATTTTTTCTGCTAAAAATTACAAGCAGAACATGTGGTATGAGAATACTGTATGTTGCTGCTACCTTTGTTTTTTTCTTTTTTTCCTTTCTTTTCTTTTTCCTTGCCGCGCCGTACATCCTAGGGGCACTTGCTGGCTGTGCATTGTGTTTCTAAATGAAACACATTGATATGTTTATTCTTGGATTTGGAACAAAAAAAAAATTTCAATTCATTTTTTTTCTGCTACTGTATGATGCTGCTACTGTAAGTGCTCTTTTTTCTATACTGTAATGTGTTTTCTGCATTGTAGCAATTGCCTTGCCTTGTTTCTAAATTAAATTCCAAAAGGCCTGGGGCGAGGGGGATTTGAACCCCAGACCCCTGCTTCAAATACCAAGTGTTTTACCACTGGGGCGCGATGCCAATTCAATTATTAAATGCCTTCTAAACTATATATTTAAAAAGGAGCGCTGCTACTGGGCGCGTTGACCGGGGCGTTGACCCCCCCCATGGTTTCTTTATTTATTCCATTAATCCATTTAATTTTCAATTTTTATTTCATTTAATCACTCAAACTTACAAAAATCATAACTTGTTCATTTTTAATCCAAATTTAATGGGATTTTTTGTGTTGTGTCCATCTTGATCTCTAGTTTTTTGTCATATATTTTCCAGAATTTTTTCATGGTCGAATTTTAAATGGTGCTAGGGTTTGTGACATGTGACCAAATTTTGTATACCTTGCCAAATCAATTGTGAAATGATGAGAATGTATCCAATGGCTCTCAAATGTTTTGTGCTTAAACTAGACATGTTCACCTTCATTTTGGTATAAAGTTTGTGGATTTCCCATTTGTGGTTTGCTGGTTATGATTTTTTGAAGTCATGTGTTACATTTGGTGCCATACCATGATCATGCATTTTCCCTAATTTTGTTCACATGCTTCCTTACATCCAAATGACCCCAAATTTTGCATGAAGTTACTCTTGTATGTCTAGTTGACTTGTGAATTTTCTTGGATTTATTTGAACAATTTTCCATTTGTTTGAGATTTTTCTTCCCTGCCTAGTCAAATGTGGACTTTTTGTGACACATGTTCCCATTTCATTTGTGAAATTCTCATACTTTATTAGATGGACATGAAATTTGATATGTGATAACTAGACATCTCAAACTTGGCATTGGTGTTAATCTCATTCATTTCTCATCTGTTTTCAATTTGATATGATTTTTTGAAGTTGACCCATGCTTGTTGACTTTCTTTGTGCATGCTTGAATTTGGTTTGACATCATGATTTTCATTGACTGCCTTCCTCTCATCCAAATGGGATGAAATTTGACATGCTTACCATGCTATATGTTAGGTTTGATCATGATTTATTTGATGATTTTTGGAAAATGTTTAGATTGCTTTTGATGCAAGTCTTTCTGTTGATTTCTATGAGCTTCTGTTTGCCATGTTTTGACCTAAATGGTTCATGAAATGATGATGATGATTGATATGAGTGTGAGACCAATTGGTTTTGTTTCCTAATTGTTTGAACATGATTTTGGATACCTAACCCTTGCTGTTTTGACTTTCTCATTCACTTTTGACCCTAGGCTTGCCCTAGTGGTCCTGTTACTCACCTTTGAGCTTGTGATTTCAGGTTGACCATCAAATGGCCATTAAAACCAATCCTTTTGATTGAGCTTACCCAAGTATCATTGCCTAACCTCTTTGTTTTGTAGGTGGCTTGGCTCACATGCCTTAAGCCTTGTGCCTTGCACATCCATGTGCCTCCAATTGACTGTTGGTTTCTGTTTCTGTTTGTTTTGTTGCATCCTAACATCTACTTGACTGTTTCAGGTGCTTTAGTTGCTTAGTTCCTTGTGAACCTTTTGCTTTGCTTTGCTTGTATAAGCAATTTGCATTGAGGTATGTCTCTTTGTCTTCATGTAGTCTGGAAGACCTGGCCTGTTACTTGGCCAGGCAACTGTCTGAAGTCCTCCTTAAGAGGCAATGTTTGTGACTGTTTACATTTGTCCTTGCATAGAGTCAAAGACCTCCTAAGTGAAGAGGCAATTGGTGGAAGGTAGGGATATGCAATCTATCCCCCACTATTCAGTGTGTCATCTGCTTTGCTCACACCACTGTGTCGATGCATTACAGATACAAACCCAAGATCTTGTACAACTGTACAGTTGAGTCAGTATCAAATGTGTAGAAGGGTTCCCACTTTTTGAACCCACACATTCTTGTCTTAAGCTCTCCCAGGCCAGGGATAAGAGCTGTGAAGTCTTACCTTCACTCACCTTTCATCTGCTTCACCTTAGCCCCGCAATGGCAAGGTTAAGAGCACATTCACCCCATTCCAGAGGTTTGTTTGTTGAGGTTGATATGACCCCTTGACTAAAACCTAGCCTTGTTTGAGCCACTTGCTTGTGTATAGTGTGTGCTATCTGTGCTTGTAGGATAGTTTGACTTGCTTCCTGTGCAAGTTAGGATAGTTTGACTTGCTTCCCGTGCAAGTTAGGATAGTTTGACTTGCTTCCTGTGCAAGTAGGTTTTGCTTGGCTTGCTCCCTGTGCAAGTTAAGTGTGTGTGGCTTGCTTCCTGTGTGAGCCATACTTAGGATAGGTTGGCCCGCGTGCCATCTAGCTAGAAACCTTAACTTAGGGATGATTTGCATGATAACACCTAGGCTCGAGTCGTAGTCTCCCTAGTGTTGTGTCTCCCTCTGTTATCTGGTTAGGCTAGTCCTTTATCCCTGCGTAGGGGAACTACGTCGCCCTGATTCTCATACCAGATGAGATACGTAGGCAGGAGATGAGCAGATCTCTCCGGGCGCCTTTTCTTCTTTTCTTGTGTGTGTTTGGCAACTATTAGGCTCGAGCTCTAGTCTCCCTATTAGTTGGTCCTTTCAACCTTTGTGTTCCTTCTGACGTCTCAGCGTCTCTTTTTGTTTGCGTAGCAACTATTAGGCTCGAGCTCTAGTCTCCCTATTAGTTCGCGTGTTCATCCTTTTCCCTCCGTAGGGGAACTACATCGCCCTGATCTTCACACCAGATGAAGTATGTAGGCAGGAGATTGAGTTGATCTTTCCGGGCGCCCTTTTTCTTTTTTGTGTGTGTTGTTTGACAGTCGCTAGGCTCGAGTGCCTGACTCCTTAGCAATTTGTCGCCTGTGTCTTTGTTTTGTCTTGTTGTGTGCTTGGAAGCTGATGTAAGTCCATCGAGTGGCAGTTAGGTTCCAGTGTGCGTGTGTTTGGTTCGGATGCTGATGTAAGTCCAGTGATTGGCATTCGGGCTCCACGTTTGCCTCTTTGTGTGTGTTTTGGTTCGGATGCTGATGTAAGTCCAGTGATTGGCATTCAGGCTCCACGTTTGCCTTTGCCTGTGTTTGTTTGTGTGCGTGTCAGCCGAGCTACGAATGCTCTGATTCTTCTCTCGTCCGAGAAGATACGTATGCATAGGATGCGATATCCTAGCGAGCATGTGTTGTCTCCCCAGTCCGAACTACTTCGACTCTGATGTCTATGCCTGATAGACTAAGTAGGCCCAGGATGCGACATCCTGCCGAGTCAGTTTCAGTCAGTTTCTTGTGTCTCTTTCAGCCAGTGTGTGTGTGAGTTTGAGCAGTGTTTAGCAACCATTTATCCTTCCTTTTGTGCGTGGATCCCGTAGAGTACTACGGATGCGTAGGGGTGCTAATACCTTCCCTTCGCATAACCGACTCCCGAACCCATTCTCTTTGGTCGCGAGACCATGTTCTTTCCCAGGTTTACTCTGAGCGTTTCCTTTCCCTCTTTTGGGATAAATAACGCACGGTGGCGGCTCTGTTGTTCTTTCTTTTCCCGCCGGTTTTTCGCGCGATGCGACACATAGACCTGCTATGGTCGACCGTTCGTGCACAAATTCAGTTTTTAAGTATTTCTCACTCTGTTTGAAAAGCTGTTAAGTGGGTTGGTTGGTTTGTTACTATAAATAGAAGTTTAGTTACTTGTATCAACTAACATTTGACAATTTGATTCAAGTGTTCAAAGAACAAGAAAAAGTGAAATAGGTGTCCAAGATTCTTCATCTTCATCTTCAACATCTCACAACACATCAACTACACACAACCATTTTTGAAGTGCTTTGTGATTGGTTAAAGGTGATAACGTTCGAAGCCGTGATTGGGGAATCCGGTTCGCGTTGAAGCTTGCGACAGGTTTTTTCTTGAATAAAACCTTTAGGGTTTTGTCCTCCAAGACTGGTTTGATTTTGGGGGTTTTTGGACGAATTCTTCATCAATTTTCAGCTGAGCGAAGGTGATTGAGAAGAGGAAGTCTTCATCAATCTAGTAGCGGATTCAGTGATATTGAAGGGAAGATTTCGGGTTCGATTTGTTGTAGTTGAGATCAGTTGGGCCGAGGGTTTGAAGAACTGAGGGTTATTCAACAAAGGGGCTGGAATCGGAGGTCTATCAACAACAATCGAAGGACTTGATTCACCTTGAATCAAGGAACAAGGAGTGGAAGCAACATTCAACGTCTTGAGAATTCTGTTGTATATTTGTTTTGCAATCCTTGTATAAACGGTTAAACTCAACAGGTGATATCTATTAAAGCGATCTCAATTCTAGTTTTAGAATTGAGGGCAGACGTACCTCGAAGCGAGGACGACGGGGGAACTGCCTCATCAAATCTTTGCCTTCTCTATTTTTCAGCATATTTGTTTTTAGCTTAAAATAAGTGATTTTTGTATAAGCACTTTTATCAAACCTTGATATTAATTGAGTAAGAAGTTAAAACTCTGTTTTTGAATCCAAAGTACAATAAAATATTGTACTAGGCTAATTGGAATCACTTACTCAACATAAATATCACTTGGAGTGTTTTTGCACACCAAGTGTTTGATAATTTGCCTAAACCAAAATTATCTTAGTTGTGTATCTAGTTTGGTTTGCTCTTTGAATCATTAGAACTAGGAATCCTAGTAAGTGAAACAAATCATTGATAGTGTGACTAGTGTAGTGATTCGTATTCTACATTATCACTAATCCATAGGCTTGACGCATATCCGGTTTTCCAATAACAGTTCGTTTTAGACTATATTTTCCTCGGCCGCTTCCGCACTTAAAACAAATTTTCAAAACCAATTTTTAAATTGGTAGCGCCGACTCAATTTTAATTGGGATCTATTCAACCCCTCCACCCCCCTTCTAGATCCGTGCCATAGTCTAACAAGTGGTATCAGAGCTCCGGTTCACTCCGTGCTTCAAAATATAACTTTGATAGAAAATGGCTAACGAACCTAAAGGGGCTTATAATAGAGCTCCCGTTTTCAATGGTGAAAATTATAGTTATTGGAAAGACTGTATGCGGGTGCACATAAATTTCATAGATAGAAAAATATGGAACGTTATTCTCAATGGTCCAATTGAAATAACCATGACCAATGAGAATGATGAATTAGTGCCAAAGCCCGAAGCACAATGGACCGATGATGATGAAAAGAAATACAATTATGATTGGAAAGCCAAAAATATCCTAATCTCCTCATTAGGTGTAGATGAATACTATCGTATATCTCATTGTCCTACTGCTAAGGTCATGTGGGATTCACTACAAATTGCCCATGAGGGGACGAACGATGTTAAGTTGGCAAGAATCAACACACTAACACAAGAGTTTGATCTCTTTTTCATGGAGCAAAGGGAAACCATTGCTGACATGCAAAAGAGATTTACTCATCTTATCAATCGATTACATTCATTAGGTAGGCCGGTTTCCAATGATATTGCTACTAATAAGATCTTGAGATGTCTCAACAGGGAATGGCAGCCGAAAGTGACCGCCATCAAAGAAGCAAATGATCTCACCGTATTAGACTTGACAACATTATCTGGAAAACTACAAGAGTACGAACAAGTACTCTTGAGCCTAGAACAACACGAAAAGAAAGAAAAGAAGGACAAGACAAAGGTGAGTGAAAAGAAATCAATAGCTCTTAAGACTTCCTCCTCAAAGTCTCAAGCAAAAGAGCAAAGTGATTATTCCTCGAGCGACAAAGAAGAAGAGGACAAGAGCGAAGATATGGGGTTGTTCGTTAAACGTTACAATCGTTACGTGAGAAAGAACGGCATCCAACATTCCGAGAAGAACTTGGTAAACTTCCGGAAACAATCGAGGTACTCTAAAGATGATGACTCAAAAGGTAAAAAAGACTAGAGGGTCGTGCTACACTTGTGGGAAGCCCGGTCATTACAAACCGGACTGTCCGATGAACAAGAAGACAAAGGAAAAGGAATCATACAAATCACACAATAAATCATCAAAGCCAAGGAGAGCACACATAGCTTGGGAAAGCGATAGCGACTCCTCCGATGATGAAAGTTCTAGTGATGAAGATGAAGCTACAAACCTATGCCTCTCTGCTCATCAAAAGAACAAAAAGAAACAGGTACGACATGCTAAATATGAAAAATCCTCTAGTATGTCTCATCATGAATTACAAGCTGCATTTGATACTTTACACCGTGAAGCTAAAGAGGCCTTTAAAAGGCTTGCCTCAAATAACCAAATTTTTATCCATTTGGAACAAAAAATTCGAGAATCCGAAAGGAAACTTGAGGCACTCAAAGCTTCTATGGTAGAAAGCACAAAAGCAGGTTGTGAGGACCTTAGAAATAGAATAATCAACTTTGGGTGTGATACTTGTTATATTTGGCAAGGTGAAGTAAGAAACCTAAAGGCTAAACTTGACAAGGCTCTTGAGCCCAAGATTACCTTTGCAATCGATAAATCAAACTTTCGAAAAAGTATGGTTAATCCATATCAAAAATATAAATATGTTATAAAGGATGAAGATAGCAAAGGCAATCAAAATGTAAATTTCTCTTGTCTGTATTGTTGCAAGAATGGCCACTCCATTGCTAAATGCAGGTTTAAGAGATTCTTAGTTCCTAAAGGCATTTATCAATGGCTGCCCAAATGCAACCATTTCGTTACTCACCATTCAGGACCCAATAAGCCATTGGGTACCTTCTCGTGTTAATTGCATTTCCATAGGTACAATGCCTCGAGACCACCGAGAGAAGATGGGTTCTCGACAGTGGATGCTCAAGGCACATGTCAGGAGACATATCACTCTTCATTGACTTCGTGGCTAAGAAGAAAGGATATGTAACCTATGGTGACAACAACCGTGGAGCAATACTAGGTAAAGGTAGTGTAGGTAACCCTTCTTCCACTACTATTTCTGATGTATTGCTTGTCGAAGGTCTTAAACACAATCTACTTAGCATCAGTCAATTATGTGACAAAGGATACAATGTATATTTTTCAAAAGATTGTTGCAAAATTGTACATAATGATGATAAGAAGAGTATGTTTAATGGCCTGCGAGTGAATAATGTCTATATGTTAGACTTGAACGAAGTATCGTTAACAAGTGACAAATGCCTTGTAACAATAAGTGAAGATTCGTGGTTATGGCATAGGCGTTTAGCACATGTTAACTTTGACTTACTAAACAAAGTAGTCTCAAAAGATCTAGTCCTAGGTCTCCCCAAAATAAAGTTCACCAAGGATCACCTTTGTGATGCTTGTCAAAAAGGGAAGCAAACGAGGATCTCATTTAAATCCAAAAATATCGTTTCAACAACGAGACCTCTCGAACTTCTTCATATGGACTTATTTGGGCCGTCTAGGATTAAAAGTCTAGGAGGAAATTATTACGGTTTCGTAATAGTGGACGATTTTTCTAGATTTTGTTGGACTATCTTTTTAGTAAGCAAGAGCGATACGTTCGCCGCCTTTGAAAGGTTTGCTAAGCTTTCCCAAAATAAATTAAATACAAACATTGTTTCAATTAGAAGCGACCATGGGGGTGAGTTCGAAAACCATTTATTTGAAGAATATTGTGGTAACCATGGTGTCGATCATAACTTCTCCGCTCCATGTACTCCTCAACAAAATGGGGTTGTGGAGCGTAAAAATCGAATTTTGGAAGAATTGGGAAGAACAATGATTAACGAAAGTGGTTTACCGAAATATTTTTGGGCCGACGCCATTAGTACGGCATGTTATGTTTTGAATAGGGTGCTCATTCGCCCCATTCTAAATAAAACACCGTATGAGCTTTTAAAAGGGAGAAAGCCAAATGTTTCTCACTTACATGTTTTCGGTTGCAAATGTTTTGTATTAAATAATGGAAAGGAAAACTTGGGAAAATTCGATTCCAAGGCCGACGAAGGTATCTTCCTCGGATACTCTCAATCGAGTAAAGCATATAGAATATATAATAAACGATTACTTGCTGTGGAAGAGTCTGTACATGTCACTTTTGACGAATCCTATCCGAGAAACGTCAGAAAGGGTAGTGTTGTTCATGGTGCAGGTACATCTACGGAAGATATACTCAAGGGTGGCGAGTCGGGGATTGATCAACCCGACAAAGTCAAAGTTGAGGAGGATAAAGATGTACACCATGAGGAAACCGAGGTAGCTCATCCGCCTTCAAACGATGATCTCCCTCAAGCTTGGAAGTCTCCTAAAGACCATCCAATTGACAACATTCTCGAAGATATCTCAAAGGGTGTTACAACTCGATCGAAGCTAAGTAATTTCTGTTATCACTTCGCTTTCGTCTCACAAATGGAACCTAAAAACCCTAAAGAAGCCCTACTCGATGAACACTGGTTTTTGTCAATGCAGGAGGAACTAAATCAGTTCACTAGAAATGAGGTTTGGGACCTTGTCCCTCCTCCGCGAGATCATCGAGTAATCGGCACCCGATGGGTGTTTAGGAACAAGCTGGACGAAAACGGGGTAATAACCCGTAACAAGGCGCGTTTAGTTGCGCAAGGGTATAACCAAGAGGAAGGCATCGACTATGAGGAAACTTATGTGCCGGTTGCCCGACTCGAGGCTATACGTCTTTTCCTTGCCTTCGCTTGTGCGAAAGACTTTAAACTATTCCAAATGGATGTTAAGAGTGCGTTCCTTAACGGTTACATAAATGAAGAGATCTACGTCGCACAACCTCCGGGTTTTGAATCTCATGAGTATCCCGATCATGTTTACAAACTAAAAAGGGCTTTATATGGTCTCAAACAAGCTCCTAGAGCTTGGTATGAGCGACTAAGTAAATTTTTACTTGATCAAGGTTACTCAAGAGGAAAGGTTGACACAACTCTCTTCATTAAACGTCAAGGAAAGCACTTGATATTAGTACAAATTTATGTTGACGATATTATATTTGGGTCTACTAACATGAATCTCGTGAGAGAGTTTTCGGATCTTATGCAGGGTGAATTCGAGATGAGTATGATGGGGGAGCTCACGTACTTTCTCGGTTTGCAAATTAAACAACTCAAAGAAGGAACATTTGTGAGTCAAACAAAGTACTGTTTGGACCTTATCAAGAGATTTGACATGGCAAAAGCCAAGGCCATTGACACCCCCATGCCAACATGTACAAACTTGAATAAAGATGAAAACGGTAAGGACGTAGAGGTAAAAAGGTATAGAGGTATGATTGGATCACTTCTCTATCTTACTGCTTCTCGTCCCGACATTATGTTTAGCGTGTGTATGTGCGCAAGATATCAATCATGTCCCAAGGAATCCCATCTAAAAGTTGTCAAACGAATACTTCGATACCTATCCGGTACTCCGAAGTATGGACTATGGTATTCCAAAGGTAATGATTGCTCATTGGTAGGTTTCTCCGATTCCGATTTTGCCGGTTGCAAATCGGATAGGAAAAGCACTAGTGGCACTTGTCACTTATTTTCAAATTCCTTGGTCAGTTGGCATAGCAAGAAACAAGTTTCAGTTGCTTTGTCAACCGCCGAAGCGGAATACATTGCCGCCGGTAGTTGTTGTGCTCAAATCCTATGGGTTAAGCAACAATTATTGGATTTTAATCTCAAACTCGAACGTATTCCCATTTTCTGTGACAATACAAGTGCCATTAATCTTACCAAAAATCCTGTGTTGCATTCTCACACCAAACATATCGAAATTCGACACCACTTTCTCCGGGATCATGTAGAGAAAGGTGATGTTGTATTTGAACATGTTAACACAAAAAATCAACTAGCAGACATTTTCACAAAGCCGCTAGCTACTGAGCCTTTCTTTCATATTCGCCGAGAACTTGGTATTCTCGACATTTCGGAACGGGCGTTATAAATTGCTTGCTTTATTTTATTTCATTTAACACTATAATCTTGTACTTCTAACAAGTTAATGTTGTTGCAAGCACAATTATATTGTTCATCAAGTTATTCCGGCATCGAGGTGATATTGTTCCTTTACCCTTCTCTCTCTCTCTCAACCTTCATGATTAAATAGTTGCATTACATGATAATATTGTATATATATGAATTGTTTCTTATACCATATCTGTTTGGATGTTTAATGTTGTGTGGCATTCTATTTATGCATCAAACATGTGAGCATATGTGCATAACAGTGAAAAACTGCAAAATTTGCCTGTATGAGTCGACCATAACAGGGCAATGGTCGACGCACACTTCAAAAAATTTCTTTTTTTTCAAAATTCAAACAGTATGCGTCGACGCATGCAGAGGGTATGGTCGACGCATCGCACGAAAAATCAGTTTTTCTCTGCAGAAAACGTTCAAACTTCCCATGCATTTACATTTCAAATTTGAATTAATTGTGCATTCAACCCACTACATTGTGAGTTGCATCTACCTAGTGCCTATTGTCTCTTGGCCTCTCCTCTTCCCAAAACCCTAAATCCTCATCTATAAAAAGGGCAAACCTCTTTCTTGCAAATCATTCTCAAAATCTTACACAAAGCTTCACTCTCTACCCTCACAAAAAGCTTCAGAATCACTACTCATGGCTTCCTCATCCCGCAGACCTACCGGTAAAAGATCAAGGGAATCATCCTCTGCCTCCTTACCCATTACCGTTGTATCATTAGTTCCATCGGCTCTTGTCGACACCTTCAACAAAGACATTGGTAAAAGAGGAGTTGTGAGGCAACATGCCTTCTACAAACTCACAGCAGAACGCATGCATCTCGTAGAAATCATGTCTCTGCTACAGTATCACGGCATTGTTAAATTCCTGGAATGCAATGCCAAATATAGCGAAGACCTGGTCCGTGTGTTCTACACTTGCCTTCATGACAAATTTTGTGGGCAAAAGTTTCACTCCAGGATCGGCACAAGAAAGGTATCGTTTAAGTCTAATGTTTGGAATAAATATTTTGATATGACATTGGCTGCTGATAAAAATCCTCTTGCTGAGGTAACTGATTCTCACCCAATAGAAGGATATGAGTTTAAGAGCGCTTTGAACGCTATGCTGAAACGACCCTACCCAGACCATATTGTGAACAGTGATGCGTTCCCACGAACTGTCACTGCCGGTAAGCTGAAAACAGGTGAGCGCATTCTCCAGTGGGTTGTGTCACGCATCCTGCGACCTAAGAAGGATGGCCTTTCCCGAGTTGAACAGGCTGAGGTTCATCTCATATACATTCTGAAAAATCAGTGCAAAATCAACTGGCCCTACTACATTGCTAGTAGGATGTTCAGTTTACGAGACTCCAGACGAGGAACGGCTCTTGCCTATGGATCTTTTATTCAAGAGGTTCTTACTGCAGCCGACGTTGATTATCCGTCCTTTCCGTATACCTCCATTTCCTCAGATAAAGAATTCAGCCCAAAAACTTTGTCTATGATGGGATATTTTTGGTGTGATGAGCGGAGAATATATAAATTTGTTCGCAGAGGGTATATTCCTACGACTGTTGAAGAAGATGATGAAAGTGATGAAAGTGAAGAAGAAGACCAAGAGGAAAACGAAGAAGAAGAAGCAGGACAAGCATTTGAGCAACATGATAGTCCTCCACAAGCAGAACCTCACGACTACACAAACACCGCTTGGGTTCAGAATACATATTCAACTGAAGAAGATGCCCCCAACCATGGTGGCTGGGGTGAATGGCAACATATGGGCTGGTCAACACAACGCCAATTCTATCAGCCGTATCAATATGGTGCTGAAGAAACTCCACCGTTTCCTCCGCAGCAAGAAAACTCTTCTGAACTTTTAGATATGATGCAAAATGTGCAGCTGGCTCAACAATCCTTCATACAAACTCAGGATGAGCGCTATGCTCATATTAGCAGCCAGCTTCAAGCACAAAATGAGAGGATCGATAGTCTCTCAACCAGCATGAATGAACGGTATGCAGCATTCACAGAAACATTTGAACGACAGGAGCGGTCCGTCGATGTGGGCCTCAAGTATCTAAGTAGTGTTGCTGACCAAATGACTTCTTTGGAAGATCCTGACAGAAACCCGGATATTGGTTACCATCGAGGATGAGGCCATTAGGGCATAAAACTGCATGTGCATCTGTACTTTTGTTGTTTGACTAAACTTATTATCTGTTATGCTTGTTTGTTAATCTAGTTTAATGTTATTTCCTTTTCAATTTGTTCAGTAATAATATTTGGTGTGATATTGTTATATGATTCGCTATCTCCTGTTGAATATCATGTTATGTTGAATAATCGTTCTTTTTCTCTTTTTGATGTTGTCAAAGGGGGAGAAGAGCATGTACCAAAGCCAAGCCAAGATATTCACAACAATTAACAGTTTGTTTTGCAGTCAGCCTTAAATTACAAAAGAAAGGGGGAGTGTTGTGTAAATATTGCATGTTGTTTCTCTTTGGTTTCACACAGGTTGTCATCATCAAAAAGGGGGAGTATGTAAGGGCAAACTGTCATACAACATACGATCATAGGTTTCGATGATGACAAATGACCACCATGGATGAATCGGCATTGTCGATTCCACCTCTACAAAACAAATGCAACATATCACCTATCATATCCTTTTCTATGCTCATCTAAACTGTTATATTTCATACAACATATGTGGATAAAATATGGTCATGACAAAATGCATGAAAACCACAAAAATATGAATTTTTGCAGATTTGCAGGGTTTGAGTCGACCGCAGGGGTCAGCGCATGAACCACGGGTCAGCGCATAACATAGTGCATTTCCCACGGGTCAGCGCACAAAATGCTTGAGTCGACGGCAAGGGTCAGCGCATGAACCACGGGTCAGCGCACACCGACCTATGGTCGACACATACTGATGTGATTTTTAGACTGTCCAAAACTGCAGGCTATGCGTCGACGCATAGACCTGCTATGGTCGACAGTTCGTGCGCAAATTCAGTTTTTAAGTATTTCTCACTCTGTTTGAAAAGCTGTTAAGTGGGTTGGTTGGTTTGTTACTATAAATAGAAGTTTAGTTACTTGTATCAACTAACATTTGACAATTTGATTCAAGTGTTCAAAGAACAAGAAAAAGTGAAATAGGTGTCCAAGATTCTTCATCTTCATCTTCAACATCTCACAACACATTAACTACACACAACCATTTTTGAAGTGCTTTGTGATTGGTTAAAGGTGATAACGTTCGAAGCCGTGATTGGGGAATCCGGTTCGCGTTGAAGCTTGCGACAGGTTTTTTCTTGAATAAAACCGTTAGGGTTTTATCCTCCAAGACTGGTTTGATTTTGGGGGTTTTTGGACGAATTCTTCATCAATTTTCAGTTGAGCGAAGGTGATTGAGAAGAGGAAGTCTTCATTAATCTAGTAGCGGATTCAGTGATATTGAAGGGAAGATTTCGGGTTCGATTTGTTGTAGTTGAGATCAGTTGGGCCGAGGGTTTGAAGAACTGAGGGTTATTCAACAAAGGGACTGGAATCGGAGGTCTATCAACAACAATCGAAGGACTTGATTCACCTTGAATCAAGGAACAAGGAGTGGAAGCAACATTCAACGTCTTGAGAATTTTGTTGTATATTTGTTTTGCAATCCTTGTATAAACGGTTAAACTCAACAGGTGATATCTATTAAAGCAATCTCAATTCTAGTTTTAGAATTGAGGGCAGACGTACCTCGAAGCGAGGACGACGGGGGAACTGCCTCATCAAATCTTTGCCTTCTCTATTTTTCAGCATATTTGTTTTTAGCTTAAAATAAGTGATTTTTGTATAAGCACTTTTATCAAACCTTGATATTAATTGAGTAAGAAGTTAAAACTCTGTTTTTGAATCCAAAGTACAATAAAATATTGTACTAGGCTAATTGGAATCACTTACTCAACATAAATATCACTTGGAGTGTTTTTGCACACCAAGTGTTTGATAATTTGCCTAAACCAAAATTATCTTAGTTGTGTATCTAGTTTGGTTTTCTCTTTGAATCATTAGAACTAGGAATCCTAGTAAGTGAAACAAATCATTGATAGTGTGACTAGTGTAGTGATTCGTATTCTACATTATCACTAATCCATAGGCTTGACGCATATCCGGTTTTCCAATAACAGTTCGTTTTAGACTATATTTTCCTCGGCCGCTTCCGCACTTAAAACAAATTTTCAAAACCAATTTTTAAATTGGTAGCGCCGACTCAATTTTAATTGGGATCTATTCAACCCCCCCCCCCCCCCTTCTAGATCCGTGCCATAGTCTAACAACACACACGTGGTCACAGTGTTTGACCGTATTAAAGGTTGGTATCGTGTTGCTGAGTCCATGGATCACAATGAAGGCATACCGATGGGACAATACAGAGTGGAACTAGATAGAGGCTGGTGTGACTACGGAAAGTTCCAAGCCTTTTGTATGTCTTACTCTCATGTCATTGCGGCATGTTCAAAGGTTCGAAGGGATCTATCATACTTACTATCCGACGTTTATAAAGTCATAAGTTTATCCAATGTTTACAAAATTAGCTTTTCAGTGGTTGCAAAAGAGGATTACTGGCCTGAATATCAAGGGGGCATTCCCTGGCACAATGAAGTAATGCAAAGAAAGAAAAAGGGACGCCTAAATAGCATCCATATTCGAACCGAAATGGATACGGCGAACAAAATGGTTCAATTATGTAGTTCATGTCGTCAGTCCGGTCACAATCATACTAACTGTCTCAGTGTTGGAACAAGCACAACAAGATAATTTTACATGTACCCTTTTGCTTTATATTAAAAACAATATTTATTTCATATGATAACTTTGTGAAAAAATACCATCACAAACAAATGCAACACATTCAACACACGAGTAACACATAAACAACAACACAACAGACTATAACAAATAAAATACCATTACTATAACTAAGTGATTACAACCATCAAAACAATTTTGAACATATTATACATCATCATGTAAACGTCTCTGTCAGTCTTAATATCCACCCATACACGCATTTCTCCATTTTGGTTGAACATGGACTCAAGCCATTGAATTCTTATAATCCTTTCACCATCTGCAATCTCTCCATCTAACCAACGGTTCAACGTCCGATTAAGATGTTCAAACGATTCTATATTCCAAACTAGTATCTTAATTGGAGGTTGCATTACTGAAAAGATTATATCGATATTTCTCTTGTGAATGTATTCAGACATTGTTAAAGAACAAAAAAATGAAGGAGATTGAAATAGAATGAAAGAAAATGGGGTTGGAGGGTAAGAAGTTGTCTGCAAAAATATAGGAGATGTGCATGTTATTTATAGATGAAACCACGAATGCATGCGCCAATGCCCTAGACGCCACACACACATGGCACAAGCAGACACATGCATGCGTCAGATGCATGGGTGCACAAACTAAACCACACATGCATGCGACAGCTAGCATGGCGCTTAAGTGCAATGCCATTGGGAGCATGCGCCAACTCCGATGGCGGCTCCTTTAGATGGTTATTGGATGCGCCAATTTAACTGGCGCATCAGTTAAAAAAGGTGGTTATTTTAGTATATTTTTTGAAATTTTGATTATTTTCATATTTTAGTTGAAAATGTTGGTTATTTAAAAAAAAAAATGAGACCCTAGTTCCCCAATTTATCAATTTTTTTAGAATTCTTTCTGCTATCCCCAATTAAACCTGGCATCCTATAGTTTTATAATTTTAAACTGGCTCTTGAAAAAATGTGAAACAAATTTTCATATGAAATTTCTTATAGACATATCAGAATTTTCGGTACACATTAAATTTAAAATTTCTGATAGTGGTATATCAGAATTTATAAAATTTACGATAAATTTAATAATATTATCGGAAATTTTAAATATTTCATTTTATACCTGAAATTTCAACTAAAATGAAATTTCCGATAGTTCATATTCAATTTTAAGAAAAGAAATTTACACTATCAAAAATTTTAAAATTTTCGGTATTGTATTTGAAATTTCGAAAATTCCGATAGTGTATCAGAAATTTTGAAATTTTCAATAGTATAAAAAAAATTGAAAATTTTGGGATTTTTTTTTAAATTCCGATATTCTTTATTTATTTTTTTCGAATACATCGATTTTTTTCTGGAAATTTCGGAATTTCCGATTAAAAAAATGGAAATTTCAAAATTTTCCGAAGTATATTACAAATTTCCAATAAAAATAAATAAAAATTTAAAACAAAAAAAAATATAATAATAAAAGTGCTCTAAATATAATAATAAAAATGCTCTAAATGAAAAGTATCAGATTTAATTGGGGGTATCAAATTAAATATTTCAATTTTCTCATAATATATTTTATGTAACTTTTTTACAATTACCTATCTAATTATGAATTTCTAAGGAAAAGATTCAGTGTTGAAGAGTTAATATAGCCCCTTTAGAATCACAAGAAAATATCCAGTGTTGAAGAGTTAGCACAGCCCCTTTAGAATCACACTCAACCCATATGTTTTCCAAGCTTTTACATTGAGCTTGTTTGAAGGAATTACTAATTCCACTCTAAGTACCATATAAAAAATTTAAAAATATTTTCTAATTTTAAAAGTATATTTTCAGACGTATTCATACACACACAACTTATTAATTTTTTAATCACACTCTAATTCTATAAATAAATATAGAATAATGATATAACAACATCAAAGAACTAAAGTTTCTACTACCTTTTTAAAAAAAGTTATAACATATATAATTAACCTATAGAAGCAGCATAAATCAGAGAATGTAAACCCAGACTCCCAGACAAAACTTTCTTAAGAAAACAAATAATCTATGATTCGAGTTCGTGGTTGTACTGTTGCTTTTCACGAAGATGTAGTAATAAATCTTAATGTGCTTTAAGTAATTCTGAAGAATAATAGCCAATACTCTATAACTAAACTATCTGTGTTTATTTTAGTCCAATCAAATATCATATTGAAGTTGCTACAAGAAATCTCTCAAGTGATGTTTCAATGATAATAAACACTCTGAAGATCTTAAATATTCTGCAACATTTATTTATACATCAACATGTGTGCTTGAAATGAAAAAAATAATACAGATTCAGAACGTTCTCTACCATTTATAGTACCAAAGAAGCTTGAAGAATCAGTGGAAAATAACATAAGAATGCAAAATAGTGAGCATCCTCATATCCAAGCTTTTCAAGTTGAGAAGGATTTACCCATCATTGTCTCTCTCTACATGTTCATGGACCAAAGTTAGATGTGCATTTGCACACCCCCAATTGATATTTTGGAAATAAGAAAAATGAAACGAAAACTTAAGAGTTACCTTAGAAATTGGCAGGACTATCATCCAATTGTTTCTCATTTTCTATTTCAACCTCTAAAATCTCCTGAAACCAAAATATAAAAGGGGAACAAGTTTTGTAATGGCGAATTTTTGACTGAAAAATCGGATATAATAACATAGTATAATAAAGATTATACCGAAATAGAAAGCAAACAGACAACAAGTTGTGCGGCTACTTTTCTTATATGGCAAAATCAATCATCTTAAAAACTAAATTCTTGTCGGAGACACAAAAGCAAATGGACACAGGACTAAGAAAGAAGAACAAAGAGACTTACAGGAATCCTCTGTTTGAGATAATTGGCGAGTCTGGCTAGGACAGTTGAACGCTTGTGCCAAAACCTACCCTTGAGACTAATCGTTACGTAAGGTCCATCTAATTCCACCAATTCAACTACACCTGAAACAAAAGTTTGAGATATTTAATGTAATGTAATGAAACACCATATTAATAATTATTATTATCATCACACAATCAAATTGTTGGTGTTTATTCAATACATCAGCATACCTGTCATGCCAACAGATGTGTCAAAGATCGCAGCAAGTTCAGCTCGAGCATCGACCAAAGCCTGTCTCACGTTGTCTTCTGTGAGGTCAAGTGGCTGTGGAAACGAAAGAGATGCTGATAAAGGCTTCACCTTCCATCGCTGTTTATCACTTCTGAGAAATGGAGGGTTGAGTCTTTGGATTTGGGTTGTTCTTAATGAAGTCTTTTGCGTAGGGTAACTGGTGGTGTAGCATGGAGTGGCTGAGGATGGTTTCGGTGAACTGTGAAAGATACAACACAGTGACAGGGCCTTCTGGGAAAGGGACATACTCTTTCAATTTGCACTACTTTGAGCCTAATTTTCCCTTTAGAAGGAACGTTGCCTGAATTTCTAAAGAAAGAGTTTCAGAGAAGACGCACAGGTGTGTGTTGAGTATAGGATATGGATAATGAACACCCTCAAGCACTCCCCTAATAAAAGTACAAATGTCTGACTCAGCTTATAAATAATTTCACTAAAATTAATATTATTTTTTTAAGAAATTGATTTTTTTTGGTCCAAAACTATAACAAATGGGCTCACAGAAATATTTTTAAGAGTGATTAAAATTAATCTCAAGTTCAAATAATTTATAATTAATAGGATGTTCCTTGGGATTATTGGGAAATCAAAGAGCCTAATTTCAATGGATTCCAACCAGCAAAAACTTGTTTCATTGATCATATGAGTGACACATCTTCACCAAAAACTTTAGTCAATGTGAAACTTATCACTCATGCTTGTGTTCACTCTTGTGTTGGATGGGTCTTCGATCATTAGTCTAAGTGACCCATATCATGTTTGTCATAGCCTATCATACTTTATTCACAACTGGACATTTGAGATAAATACAAATCATCTTATAAATCAATTTTAGGTCAAGGTGAGTAAGTGTGTGACCCAACCTAATCACACTACTCATACTTACATCATAACTGAAAGCAGTAGCAGCATTCTAAATGCACCTAAAATTAGTTTAGTACTTTCTTTAGGTGAAATAGTTCATTGCTTAATTAAATCACAGAGCAGCAACAGCTTAAAGTTTCATTATAAATGAAAGTATTATTCATACACATACATGATATACAGATAATACATCAATTCATAATTCACTCCAAAATCAAGGTACACAAGCATGCTTCTGTAACCACACACTTTTGGACCTCATACTTTTTATTTTTATGGCTAAGCCCATAGGCCTCATAATTCAAAATGGATAGAATTACATAAAACAAAATCCTTTTACATCCCAAATGATACAGATGAGTAGTTGATACTCATAGCAATTTACTATTAGCCATTCTACACAGCAGCAAAGTACTCTTTGCTACCTTTGGGGTCTGGTTTCATGGACTTCTCACCAGGCTTCCACCCAGCAGGGCAAACTTCATCTGGGTTCTCCTGCACATACTGCAAAGCCTGCGAAACCATTGAATAAACGGTGTCAAACATATTATTTAAGGATGGAAGGGTAAAACAGAGAGAGAGAGAGAGAGAGAGAGAAAAAAAAACAAATAAACCAAAATATGGTCAGTCCTGATGTGGTGCAGATTGGATATGTAATTACCTGGAGTGTTCTCTTTGTCTCGTCAACACTTCTACCAATTCCGAGGTTGTTGATGGTAGAATGTTGGATAACCCCTTCCTTGTCAATAATGAACAATCCTCTCAATGCTATCCCCTAAATCATTGGAAATATTGTTTCAATCATTGTAACAGATCCAAAAATAGTGGAATAAAAGGCAACAGCTCACGGCTTCGCATACCGAAGCTATTACCTAGACAAAATACTGAAGCTATTACCTAAACAGCACAGTATTCCAATATTTCATTCCAGATAAATATTGAAACTAAATACAAAATACATTGAATTTAATATGAAGAAAATGAATAGCCATAGTTTAGTTCATAGTGTCAAAACTTACCTGATCAGGAATGAGAACACCATAAGATTTTGATATGGATTTGGTGACATCGGAAACCAAAGGATAGTTCAAGTCGCCAAGACCACCAGACTTTCTATCTGTTTGAACCCATGCAAGATGCGAGAACTGCAATAAAAACAATAGTGCCAATAATCAAGAAGAAGCAATCGTTTGAAGTGCCTCTGGATTGGACATAAAAAGATAATCATGAACATGCAAACATAGTATATCATAACATAATGGATGCGTGTGCTAGTGGGAAAATTGTGCCATAATCTGTCAAGGCGCGGCCTCTGAATCTTATGAATTACACTACATATATAGTCAGAAAATCAAGGAAAAGAGTTTGAATGAATTTTTTTACAACTAATAATTTGACTTTAATCCTAGTCTTACATACACATGTAGCCAGTTGCATAGGAAAATGAAAATGAAGGAGTCCATATGCAGATTTGACAATTATTAAACTAAGAACTACAAATCATGAACTATGCACAGGCGGAAAATATGTGGGCCAAGTCATCGAACACCCTTCATTTTCTTTGGTAGCAAATATGCACAAGCAAACAGAAGAAATTTATATCAGAAGAAAAAAGAGAGAACAAGCAACACCTTTCTCCACTAAATAGAGTGGGCAACATGAACCAAACAATTTCATATCAGGAAATGTTTGGGGAAAATCTATATAAAAGCCAACGGCGGCAGAAATAATTATAAAAAATAAAGTCAAAACTAACCACACTGTCAACTGAAACACCCAATATCTCGGTATTAAGTTCTGCAAATTCCGCATGGCGGTCACTGAAAGCAGTGATTTCTGTAAAGAATTAACAGATGTTAGAATGAAAAAGAGAAGATTTGGCATCTAATATATATAGTTTACTATAGAATCAACTAACCAGTGGGACAAACAAATGTGAAATCCAATGGGTAGAAAAAGAGGATAACATATTTCTTCCCAATATATTCAGATAGTTTGACCTGAAAAGACATTGCTTTAGTCAAAGATATATAAATTACGAAAGAAAACACTTCACGGGCAACAGTCTGTCTACCTTGATAAACTCCTGATCGAAAACAGCTTCAGCTTCAAAATCCGGCGCTGAGTTCCCAACTAATGGTAATTCACCCTTTAAACAGAAACAAAGTTTATTAATTAACTAATTCAAAGATTAACCAAGAGAAAAACTATGCTCTGAGGCTTGTATTCTCAACTTCATTAATGATGCAACAAAAGTCAATACTTAGAAATTAATCACAAACAACACAAATGAATGAGATAATCAAGAAAATGCATTTCAATTTCGTGCTCATAAGCTTCAAGATGTAAGACTCATGAATGCCTAATTGTGCATCTGGTTTTAAATCATTCCAAGTGAGTGAATTGGTTATGGATAAAAGTGATTTGAATGTAAAGTGATTTATGTTTGGATAATTTTATGCAAAACTGAGTTGACCAGTAAATTTCAATGTAAAAATCGCTTAAACTCAAAAGCTACAAATTCTAGCTTCAAGTAAAATCAATTTTAGAGGCAGAATAAATTCTAAAGATTCTCCTTTAGGAGAACCAAAGTAGAATCATTCCAAAATCAATTCTACATCTCTACAATTGCTTTTAGATTTCCAAAAGTCAACCCAAGCCTACACTACACTATAATGGATACAAAAAAAATTGCATTTCAGTGCAACAATAACTATTACCAACTAATAAGCTCAACAATGCTGCAAACAGAAAATCAACCATAACCACACACATGAATCTGAACTGAAACCATAAATCATATTAACCAAAGATTCAAAATTTCAAACAAACAATAATAAAAATAAAACAACAAATCAACAACTTCAACAGAAAACTTCACATAAGAACATTCCACAACTAAAAACTAATTGATTTTTATAGCAAATTGAACCGGTAGAAAAAAGGGTTAAAATGAGCAAAAATGGAGTTAAAGAAGAAAAGTAGTAGTTGTTAAGATTGAAGTAAAGAGAGGTTGTTGAAGAACTTACAGAAGCCCTAACGACGAAAGTGCGGCGAGAGGAAGAGGAGCGGTTGAGGGAAAGAGGGAGGGAAGTGCGTAGTTTGGGGAGAGAATTGGGTGCATTGGGGATTGAGAGAGAAGAGAGGCGCGGAGAAGAGAATTTGGGAGAGAAGAGTGTGTTAGGGTTTGAAGATAGGAGAGAAGCAGATGGAGCTGAGCAAGCCATGAATGAGAGGCGGAGTGGAAGATAGAGATAGGGAGATAGCAATAAGGTGTATATATGTATATTTCACCTCAAATATCAGATGTAGTCCTTTTGTCTATATTGTAAATAAAATAAAAATGTTTATATTAATTGAAAAAAGCAATGGTGTATTTTCAATAAATAAATAAAATATGTATCTAACTACTCTCTCCGTCAAAGAGTGAATCATGAATTTGGAATAAAAGATGGTTAAGATTCATTTTAGTTTTTAATATATTTTTTCTAATTTTATTTTTTAATTAATATTACGTTCATCATTTTTAATATATGATAAAGTTAGTTTAATAAAAATAACATTCTCTCTTTCATTTATTTATTTATTAATAGGTGTAAAATGGTCAACTAGATCACTCATTGTGAGACTGAGGGGATTAATAAATTAAAGACTTAAATGCACTTTTGATCCTCTAATTTGGGCATTTTAAACCATTGGTTATCCTATTACAAAATCAGCTATTATGGTCCATTAATTTTAATGGTCTTTCAATTTTTGTGGCCTCCTCCACTTTTGCGTACGCGGCAGTGATTATTAGCATAAAAAATTATTTTTAAGGACGTGGCATTGATCGCATGGATAATTTATGAATTAATATTTTTTTATTGATTAATATAATAATTAATTATTTTAATTATTTATTTTAGAAATTATTGAATTAAAATTATTAAAAGAAACCCTTAAAGTTCGGTCATTTTCTTGGCAGCATTACCAAGACACTCAAGATGACATTGGCTTATGCATAACTGACATTTATGAACACAAATATTGTTTATGATATAAAGAATGTGGGACTTCAATAATACACAAGTGAGCATTTTCTTCAATATCTCATTCTTCCGTAACAGTTACTTTCCTTGATTTTTCATCTTTAACATCTTCAACAACACACCCTTTACAAGATTGGTTCTTCTCATTCTTTAACAACCCCTGAAGTTTTCACCTTTCCATCCAGCACTATGCTCGAATTGGCGCAATGATTTAAAGTGAAGTAGCATTCCTCCCACCATATCATGAACTTCTGCTATTGTCTCAAGCCTCATTGCTCGACATCCATACCTTCTATGAAAAAAGAGACTTGTGGGGTAACTAAGAAATCTAGCAGACCATTGGTTAGCTCATCAGTTTGATGTTAAGAATGTATCTTTGCATGAGAATTTTTATGTTAACATATACCTCTTGGTTTTGGATTCGGCAAGTAATTTAAAAATGTTGGAGAAGCGAAATTATGGTTCTAATTAGTGGTCAACTCCATTTTCTATATCTTCAATACACAACTCTAACTTCGGCGTATGAATTTGAAAATTCTCAATAAATTTTTTTTTGGAATTGGAACTGATGAGAAACTGCAACTCTGCATCAATCTTTATGAATTTATTTGTTTCTAATTGATGAGAATTCCAAAATATTCTTTTAGGACACACCAATTATGAGATTGATGACCATTTACTGTGTTAACAGTCCTTTAGGGCTGATGATAAGCAACAACAAAGACTTTAATAAGTTAAACAGTGACATTTTCTACTTCTTTTAAGATACTAAGCATTGAATAAAGTTTCATTGTCTTTGTTTTTTGAAGAAACTATCAACTTATTTTTCATTGCTTCCATGTTTCCAAGAGCTTTTGCAATTGCTTTCCTCATTTTTTCTTTCTATATGCCAAGTATTTATCATCCACAACTGTAATTCCATTTTCCATATCTCTCTTCCTAGGAATAACAGACTGAATTTCATGCAAGAGATTTGTTGATTGCACCATACAACCTTAACTAAATTATAAATATCCAAGAGACTCATAGACCTGTGTAATACTTCATCAACCTGTTTCTCGTGGCAATGCTTGTTAGGTGACAATAAACATACTTTATATTTTCTAATTCCACCACTACTACAACACTGTTTGGTCAATGTTTCTTCTAAACTCAAACTGTGAACTCCAAGGGATCTGAATGCATGTGATGGGAGTGCATGAACATGGAAAGTGGATCATGTGTCTATAGAATGAGAAGCAATTCTATTAAAAAAATATTGAAGAATATGTTCACTTGTGTATTATTGAAGTCTCACATTGTTTATATCACAAACAATATTTGTGTTTATAAATGTCAGTTATGCATAAGTCAATGTCATCTTGAGTGTCTTGGTAATGTTGCCAAGAAAATAAGCTGAACTTTAAGGGTTTCTTTTAATAATTTTAATTCATTAATTTCTAAAATAAATTATTAAAATAATTAATAATTATATTAATCAATAAAAAAATATTATTCATAAATTATCCATGTCATCAATATCACATCCTTAAAAAAAATCATAATCATCATTGTCACGTATGCAAAAATGGAGGGGGACCATAAAAATCCAAAGACAATTAAAGTTAAGGGATCATAATTGCTGGTTTTGTAATATGGGGACCAATTTTTTAAAATGCCTAAATTATGGGGATAAAAACTGCATTTAAGCCTAAATTAAATGAATTGAAAAGTAAAATTTTATTGAAAAAAATTATTTTGCCTTTTTTGGTCGGTCACATTTTGAAAAATTGGCTTACGCCTTTTGTTCATCCTTCTACAATCTTATCATAGATCACTGATTTTCAATTGTTAAATTCATTTTCTTCGACAAATACGTTTATGTGTATTTTAACTCTATTGAATTTCGGTTAAAGACTATATCTATCTTTTTCATCTGAACCCTTCTACTCAAGGATTAATTCATTTATTATGGACATACCTTTTGAACTAATTAAAGACATAAATAGGTGTAAAGAGTTGTGGAAAGTTGTCGTCAAAGTTCATCACAAGTGGATTATTGTATCTAACATGAATGAGCACTTTGAGATGATGATATTGATTGACAATGAAGTAAGTTTTGTGTGTCATTGTTTTTTTATTCTCATATCCTTTGGGTTTGCTTCAATCCATCATGCATGTTTTTTCTTTTCCATTGTTGGTTTTACTTCATTTTGTTCTGCATGATTGTTTTTTTCATTTCTCAAGTTAAGATGTTGAACTTTACCGTTTTGCATATTCCTCATCTCTTATGCCTTCCCATTTATAATCAACCATTTCATTTTTTTATTTTTGTTTTTGCATTCAGGAAATTGATATCCATGTCATAGTGCCTACAATGTATAAGCAAACCTTTAGTTCTATTTTAACAATAAACAATGCATACACGATTGCAAATTTTCAAGCACAGGTTAACGGTATGTTGTTTAAGGCTTCATACCGCAAATATCTCTTGAAATCCATAGGTGGGACCACGATTGGATATAAGAATAAATGTTTCATTAATGATAAGGCTTTCAAGTTCACAAATTTTTAGTACCAAGTTTATCTGGAGTGATTCTTTTCTTTTCAAGGAGTCTTTCATAAAAAAAATCGTTTGTTAAAACCCCTCAACAAAATAGTATAGTTGAATGTAAATATCAACATATTTTGAATATGGTTGGGTCCTTATTCTTTCATTCCAATGTTACCCTTATCATGTAAAATTATTGTGTTTAACATGTTGTCCATCTTATCAACACAGTCTATAGTATCTTACTTAAATCCAAATCCCCATATGAATTATTATTCAAACTATCATATACCCTTATTTTTGCGTCACAAGAACTGATACTTATACACCTCAAAGTTTTTAGTTGTTTGTATTATGCCATAAATTTACAATTTCATTATGCCAAATTTGATTATAGTGCCAAAAAAATATGTTTCCATTGATTACGAACATAGTACAAAATTTTACATACTTTATGACCTTCACTCACTTGACACTTTTGTTTCACACAATATATTTTTCTATGAATAGTATTTTCCCTTTAAAAGTGTTTATGAACCACCTTTACCCTTACATCACCCATTTTCCCACTTTTTAATGATCCATTGGATATTACACATATTCCTTATGTTGATACTTATCCTTTATCCAATAATTAACTAGACAATAAAAGTACCATTGTTGAACTTATGCCTTCTATAACTCAAAATTTAGACTTTAGTCTTATTATTGTTTCCTCTCAACCTACTTTAGATAATCCTACTTCACACGTTCTTGTCTCTAATCAAATTTTAATATATAAGACCCCTTCCCTTGGCACCATTTCTCCCATTAACTTTACCTTTGTTATTTCAGATCCATTTGTTTGTATGCCTACTAGAGTTTCTACTTGTGCTAAAATAATCCCATGTTACCTACAAGGTTATCACTACAATAGTACATTTAGTATTCTTTATAATTTAAAATGTTTTATTGTTCTATTTCTTCTACCATAGAACCCAAAACTATACACAAGCTTCTAAATTTTATTGTTGGAAGATATTCATGGATGTTGTGATTGCATCTCTTGAGGAAAATGAAACTTAGACAATTGTGGACCTTCCTTGTGAAAAAATCTTAGTTGGTCGTATATGGTACTAAGAAATTAAGTATCGTGTTAATTCTACCATAGAGATATACAAAGCCAAGTTAGCTGCAAAAAGGATACACTCGTATGGAAGGTGTAGACTACATTAACATTTTTCTAGTAACTAAGATGATCATTATTTGTGTGTTATTATTTGTAACTACTATCAAGGTGTCATATCCCAAAATTTGCCCTGCTTTTTTTCAATTTTTTCTAGCTTATCGCTTATTGCATTTGCATATCCACATACCTTAATCATCCATCATAACATATTCATTATCAATTGCATCTTTCAAATGACATCCTTGATTCAAAGGTTTCTTGAAATAGAAGGCATTAAATCATAATTATCAGATTTTTGGTCATTATACTTCATCTTGACATTATGGATTTGTGGGTATAACAAGGTGGTGATTGATCTTGGTGCTTAAGTTAAGTTCTCAGAGAAACCCTAACCCTGGTTTTGGTTGTCTGATCATTTTGTTTGCATCATGGTTTTGAGATTTGAGAAGTTACTTTTCAAGTTTTGATTTTAGAGTAAACCTTTGAGGGGCAATTTTAATTTGAAGTTTTATTTAGCAATCACCATTGATTTTTGTGTGTTTTATGGTATTCATTCAAGGGGTCAAAAGAACATAAAATTCAAGCATTCAAGTTCTCTTGAAGACTAAGTCACACATTTAATTCATTTCAAAAGTGTCATTTCATTACAGAAATATCAACATTCCATTATAAAAGTGATCATTTTGTGTTTCTGTGTTTCAGTTCGTAGATCCATTTGTTAATGAGTTGAGTTTTATGCGTGTTATGGATTCGTTGAGTTTTAGGAGTTATAAATATGTATCTCTTGTATGCTTGTTTTTAAAACCTTTAGAATTTTAGAGATGAAAAGTGAGATTAGAGTTTGGGAATCCTAGTGGTAATCTTAGAGAAAAGGTAAATTTCTAAGAGTATTTTCTTGGAATTTAGGAAACCTTGGAGATATATAAGAGGAATTGGGAAACACTTATAAATATATTGCGCTTGTGTGATTTATATATAAAAAGTTAGAGACATTGAGAAAAACTTGGGTAGAAAATAGGATCTGTTCTTTGGAACTTAGGTGATTATTTTATTGTAACTTATTTGTAATCTTTTCTAATAACTCTTCGAAGTATAGTAAATTGGAGATATGATCTCTCTCTCTCTCTCTCTCTCTCTCTCTCTCTCTCTCTCTCTCTCTCTCTCTCTCTCTCTCTCTCTCTCTCTCTCTCTCTCTCTCTCTCTCTCTCTCTCTCTCTCTCTCTCTCTCTCTCTCTCTCTCTCTCTCTCTCTCTATATATATATATATATATATATATATATATGTATATATATATATATATATATATATATATATATATATATATATATATATATATATATATATATATATATATATATATATATATATATATATATATATATATATATATATATATATATATCTTCCATAATACATCATTTGAACGAACTGGGTAAATACGTTATCATGTTTATTGTCTTTATTTTATATTCTTTTGCCAAGTTAAAGTGATGTTTTATCGCCATAGAGAGTTTTTTTTTGTCAAAGGTCATTTATTTTTGCTCTCATTGTTTTTTGTCCCTACAAATTAATTTTTTTGGTGTGATTGAATCTTTCAATTTCACAATAACTCCAATTGGCCTTGTTATCCAAATACACAAAGATCAATTACTAGTTATTGTGTGTCATTAGGTGATTTTCTTATTTCTTGGAAATCTAATAAAGAAAATATTATTTTCCATTCTTCTAATAAGGTTAAGTATCATGCTTTAACTTCATTAACATGTGAGTTGCAATGGTTGTAGTATTCGTTCCAAGATTTTCAGATAATTTTTTTCAACCAATTTCAGTTTATTGTGATAGTAAGTATGCAATCTATCTTGCTCATAATTCAACATTCCATGATCGTAATAAGTACGTTGAGCTGGATTGTCACCTTATTAGAGAAAAATTACAGGCCAAATTGGTCCATTTTCTTTTTGTTTCTTTCAAGTCTTAATATTGGCTTATGTTTTTACCAAACATATTCATTCTCCCTCTTCTTCTATGAATTCTAACTTGTACTTATTTAACATCATCCAACTTGAGGGGAGATATTAACTTTTTTATTTATAGATTAATTTTAACTAATATTAGTACTTTATTATATAGTTAGAAGCTTAACTACCATGTACGGGTTTATATATAAGGCTTAAGCCTTGTAATAATGTAATAATAATGAACTTTTCCATTTTCATCCACTCGTCAACACCATTCAATCAAAATCATATCAAATAAATATTTATTGAGATATTCTTATAATTAACCTAAAAAGTAGGTGTGGAAAACAAACATATTCCCCGCGTTTAGGTTTGTCCCACCAAAGTTTGCCAAAAAGAGGGAAAAGGCATAACAGGCAAAATATAGGGTGGACGTTCAAAACTTTTCTTAGACTCATCAAAATATTGGACTGAATGGGTAGACTCGGTTTGTTTACCTCTCTTAAAATATATTATGAATTCTAAAAACATGTTTCTCCTTTTTCGGCTCCTCCCTGCCAAAAAACAATATGAGACAAAACACGATGTTCAAAACCTTGACTCGAAATAGATTGGCGGATCTGAATCATTTTGCCATCCTTACTAAAAAGTGATATGAGTGAGTGATTTAATTAAATGTGTGTTAAGATGTTGGTACCGAATATTATTCCCCCTTACTAAAAAGTGATATGAGTGAGTTATTTGATTAAATGCATGATTTGAATCAAGATTCAAGAACCAATAAAAACTACTCTCGTGATTTGAATTAAGTTTTCTATGATTCAACTCAGCTGATTCGAGTAAATAAAATCATGATTCATAAAACCAAACCCCAATTCTGCTATTTGTGTTTGGTTCGAGTCAAGCACGTCTATAATTCAAATCAAACCCTTATGATCTGAGTTATAGAATGTTGTGAGTCAAAACACAAAACTGAAGAAAATCCTTCTTTTTATATAAAATGTTTGATTCAGGTCAGGGACTTATGGGATTCAAATCCGACTTACAAAAGAAAATTTATGACTTCTCTGTATCCTTTGAATCCACACTTAATATGACTTGAAACATTCTCAAATTTGATTCTTGATTCAAAACTTAGACAATTTGACTAGAAGCATATTGCTATGACTATAATCAAACAATTTGATTTATGCATTCGTAAAACGGATTAAGAACTCAAACCTAAGATGCAGAATCAAGTTAGGAGACTCAATTACGATAAAAACAAACCAAAAATTAAATGACAAGAAATAAAACATAAATTATAAGAGGCAGAGGCAACTTCATATGATACTTATTCCTCCTGAAAAGTATGTAGAATGAATAACTCCTTATATGGATTGAGGCAAGCTAGTCATCAATAACCTTATAAGATTTATTTTTCTATTATATACTTGAGTTATAAAAACATCACAAACATACCATTCTCTTTATGTTAAGTCTTGTAGTACTTATTTTACTTCTTTGTTGGTAAATGTTGATGATATCGTGTCAGTAGTAATTTTTATGGAAGAGATAAAGTTTGTCAAATAATTTCATGATCAACAATTTAAAATCAAATTGTTTCACACCCATTAGTTTCCCATTATCAAATTTCTTTAAGAGTCTTAAAATACTTGAAGTCTTATCCTACAAAAGGAATCTTATTTTCTAGCCTCGATTCAATGAAATTTCATTGTTTTGTTGATCCTGTTGAAGTATGCCTTAAAACCTTAAGTGATAAAGAGAAAGAAAACAGATTACAAGATTGAAGGACAAAAAAGTTGAAAAAGCACCCAATAGGTCAACAAAAGCGTCAGAATTGCAAATATAGAGTTCAGAGAAGGTGGTTGACAACGACAAAAGACAACCTCTAGACATTATAAATAAATTAAAGGTGGCGGAAGCACCTAAAATGAACGATGGTGGTTTAGTGATCAGAAGTAGTAGAAGACAGAGATAAGCAGTATAGTTGGAGCTACATTAGCGATGGTGGTCAGGAGGGTCGAATGGTGGCATCAGAGTCGTACCATGATCGAGGCTCAAGCACGACGGTGTCGTGGTAAATATTTGGTTGGCAACAGTTTGGTCGAGAGATGTTTCGGGCCGATCTACAATGATTTTGGTTTTTAGGATATCATGTATAGTTTTCTTGGTTTGTGTGTTTTGTGTTTCTTTATTTCGGTTCGTAGATCCATTTGTTAATTGGTTAAGTGTTGGACTTGTTATGGATTCGTTAAGTTTTAGGAGTTATAAATATGCATCACTTGTATGCTTGTTTTTAAAACCTTCACAACTTTAAAGATGAAGAGATAAATAAGAGTTTGGGAATCCTAGTGGTAATATTAGAGAGTTAAGGGTAAATTCCTAAGAATGTGTTATTGGAATTTAGGAAACCCTTATAGATATGTAGGAGGGATTAGGAAACACTAACATCTTGTGCTTGTGTGATTCATATAGAAAGTCGTAGAAATTGAGAAAAACTTAGGTAGAAGTACGATTTATTCTTTGGAACTTGGATGATTATTTTCTTGTAACCCATTTGTAATCTTTTGTAATAACTCTTGAAAGTATAGTGAAATGGAGAAATACTCTCTCTCTCTCTCTCTCTCTCTCTCTCTCTCTCTCTCTCTCTCTCTCTCTCTCTCTCTCTCTCTCTCTCTCTCTCTCTCTCTCTCTCTCTCTCTCTCTCTCTCTCTCTCTCTCTCTCTCTCTCTCTCTCTCTCTCTCTCTCTTCTATAGTACATCGTTTGAACAAACTGGGTAAACAAGTTATTATGTTTATTATCTTTACTTTATCTTCTTTTGCCAAGTTAAAATGATATTTTACCGTATGGAGAGTTTTTTTTTTGCTGAAGACCATTTATTTTTGTTGTCATTCTTCTTTGTCCCTACAAATCAAATTTTTGAGTGTGATTGACTCTTTCGATTTCACAACAACTTGAATCGGGCTTGTTGTCCAAATATAGAAAGATCAATACTAGTTATTATATGTTATTAGGTACTTCTCTTATTTATTGGAAATCTAATAAACAAAATTTGTTTTCCATTCTTCTAACGAAGTTGTGTATCATGTTTTACCTTCATTAACATGTGAGTTGCAATTATTGCAATATTTACTCCAAGATCTTCGTATAATTTATTTCAACCAACTTTAGTTTATTGTGATAGTAAGTCTACGATTTATCTTGCCCATAAAACAACACTCCTTGAACGTATCAAGCACGTCGAGCTGAATTATCACCTTATTCGGAAAAAAATGTAGGTCAAACTAATCCATTTGTTTTCTGTTTCTTTCAACTCTTAATTGACTGATGTTTTTACCAAACATATTCATTCTCCCTATTTTTTTTTGCGATTTCTAGTTTGTGCTTATTTAACATCATTAAGCTTGAGGGGAGTTATTAACTTTATTATTTATAAATTAATTTTAACTAATGTTAATAGTTTGATAAATAATTAATTACATTTTATTAGATATTAGATAGTTAGAAACTTAACTACATTGTACAAGTTTATATATAAGGTTTAAGCCTTGAATAGTGTAATAATGAAATTTCCATTTAACATTCAATCAAAACCATATCAAATAAATATTTATGGAGATATTTTTATAATTAACCTAAAATATAGGTGTGGCAAACAAAGATGTTATTGAAGGGGATTCGTTTTACCACATTTATAATATATTATGAAGTCTAATACCAGGTTTCTGAAAGACTCCTCCCCACAAAAAATACTATGTGAGACAAAATATAAAAGTTCAAAATCTTGAGGAAAAAAATGGACAGATTCGATCTATTTTGCCATCTTTTAATAATGTAACATGAGTGAGTGATTTGATTAAATATGTGTTAAAGATGTTTATATCGAATATTAATCCCATAATTTAATATCACTTCCATTATGAGATTTTTCTTTTTTCTTTTTGGTAAAATCTTTTATAGTGAGATGAATGAAAATTACAAAAAGCTTTAATGGGGACATTTTTTCCGTAAATGAATGAAAAACAATCCAATTTGGCAACCACGTGATTGAGAATCTGAATTCAATTAATACAACATTTAAGATTAGTTCAAGTTGAAGCAGAAAGGAGAATCTCAATTATTATGGAAAGAAAGACAAAAATCTCTATAAAACTTACTTTTTTACAAATGAAAATTCAAAAAGTGAATTATAATTTTATATAGGTAAAAATGTTTTGAAAAAGATAAATTAATATAATTAAAAAATGAAAAATAATAAATTGTATATAATAAAATATAAAAAAGAACTGTTAACACTTTATTAAGATTATAAAATGATAACATATAGTTTAAAATAAGTATAATATTATAATTGTTACTTTATGAAAATAATTGATATAGTTTCTCATTTTGGTGGATTTTAAAATACTGGTACATCAATTATTTTGAAATGGAGTGTATATAAAATTGGAAGAAATTCAAAAGAAGGATAGAGATAGCTTAATGTATGTCATAATTATTAAATTATTTTGATATTTCAGTATTTATGAGAGCGTCTTATTTTCTTCATTTTTATTTATTTCATCTCCATCTCTTCTAAATAGCGTGTTTCACGCTCCGCCGCCGACCTAACCATGTCTGATTCTACAACCACCGCAGTTTCATCGCCGTCGCCAACTCTTCGCCGTCACAACTCAATAACGGCGATAACACCTAACGAATTTCACCGTTCAGCAAAGAAGCCACCACTGCGTACAACAAGCTTAGATTTGGAGCTTCTGTTACTCAAATCTCCTTACACTTCATACACATCACTCAGAGACATGCTTCCTTCGCCTCACGCTTCCGTTAATTCTCCCACCGGTTCATCGGCCGCCGTCAACTCCGGTTACGAGATCTCAATCCGCAACCGTCTCGTTAAGCAAGCTGCTTGGGCTTATCTTCAGCCTATGTCATCTTTTCCAACAAACTCCTCCGCTCCTAATTTCCTCAGCCGCCTTTGCCACCGATTCTCTTCCGCCAATTCAATAACCTCTTGTTTCAGTTCAATGGTTTCGGGTTTTACCCGAATTTTTCGTCAAATACTCCAAGCTTTCCGTGGCCAAGTAAGAGCATGATGGACCCTTATTTTTCTTATTTTAATTTTAATTTATCATTTTCCCATTTGTAAATATAGTTTTAGTTTCAATTGTTATTATGGCATCAAAATAAAGTTGAAAATGAATAAAAGAACAAATTTGATCACAAAAGACAAAACAGTCTTCAGCAGCACAATGTTATATTATGTTACAATTTATTTACATGTAGAAAGTATCAACTATGGTAAAATAGTCAACAATGGTGTTTTTTTTGCTGGGCTTAATGTGAGTATATGTACAAAAATGTTACATTTTCAACATGAAGTGGGCTTAATGGGCTTCACCATTGGGCTTGATCATTGTATTGATTGGGTTAGTTGGGCTTTGGAGATTCTTACTTGTTCTTGCGGCCAAAGAAATCATTTTGTTGAAATTCAAACAAAGCTGATCTTATTTCAGGCAATGGTGGGGCACTAGGAACAGGAACATCTTTTTTCTGCAAAATAATATTTATCCTTAGCAACAACGATTTGAACATTTAAAATATGACAAGTAGTGATTTTAAATTTATGGTCAAATATATGTAATGTAAGCATATACTATGCTTGTGCTGTGATTGTGATTATAACCTCAAAAAATTAGATTATGCTTGCATCACTAATATTATTTAGGTTTTAAATAATGGTGGTGGCCGCGGCCGCGTATACAAGCTTTCGAATTTTGATTGGTATACAAATTGAAGTCGTTAGGGTGTGATTTAATCATAATTTATTCTTTAATATAATATAAAAACGTTGAATAACATTATTGGTATCAGCACATTTCAATACCGTTTAATAAGCACATTTCAATACCGTTTTGTGGTGTGGCGGCCGTTTTTTAAAAGCTTTTACATTTTTTATTTGCAACATAACATGTAACTTTCATGGTTGAGAGTTGCTCTAAGTAAACTCACCTTCTTGGAGGTTTTGCTTGAAAGTTTCTTGGACTGAGCAGCCAAGTGATCAAAAACTTGAAAAAATGCAGTCTGCCCCAACTCAGTGCAATTTTGCCAGTAAAAAATTGCCAAATCCCATGCCCTAACTCTCCACTCTTGAAACAACTTGTCAAAATCAATTTCATTCTTAGATACATATGGTCTCAACACTTTATTATAAACATATCCTGTCCCCTGCATCAACCAGCATTCAACATGACTTTCACTTTCATTGGTAAATGAAACAACAGAATAAAGTGTTGAAAAAAAGTACTACTAGTTTATGTTAAAGTTACCATATAGACATTTTCTCAAACATGTTATGTTCTTACCTTAGTTTTGGGATACCACATGTATATAAAAAGTGCAAGCTTCAATTCTCCATACAAAGGCAACCTTCATAAAGATTACATGTTAATTTCTTGCACAAAATTCAACAATGATACAAATGAAATGACTAAAAATTCAAGCACTCACCATCCAATAACCACATCAGCAAACTTTTCCAGTACTGTGAAAAAAGCCACAATGATCCTGCAAATTAAGAATTGCACATACATACCAGACACCATTATCATACAATATAATCATGTATATGAAACTAAAGTGCTCAAAATGAATGCAACTAAACATGCTGATAAATAAAGGTGTGAGCACATGATTAGGTTCAATGTTTGAACCACTTTTTAAGCTATTGACCTCTATTTATCCATTATAAAAAGCAGATCCGTTTCTTGGCACAAACTCAACAACTAGTTTTTTTTTTTAGATTCTTAATCATTAGTAAAGCTCTTTAAACAATCCTTCTCATCATTCCATGATCCACAATTTAAGTGCAAATTTTAGAAACACTAATCATAGAAACAAGAAAAAAAAGTGAACTATTATAATTTATAATCTTTACCAATATTGACACCAGAATCGAAGTTCATCCATTTCAACCTTGTTTCTCTCTACTGTTTTATAGCATTCAAATCCAGGATATGCATATCCAAGAAGCAATCTGAATATTCAAAATCAAAATCATATAAATATTATAACTAACCTCTTGATCTAAAAGAAGAATAACAGAAAAAATAGTAAATACATTACACTTACATAAGACAGCGAGTAATGAAATCTCCTAACATTTCGAAAATCCCTAGTAAACCAACAACAACAGCAATTCATCAAATTTCTGAAACAACAAAACATGAAAAATAATTTGTTCAGCATTTACCTGTTGTTTTGTTTGACAGAGTCAAGAACTGAAACCGCTTTTTTGTCTACTGATAAGGAAAATTGACGAGTTCAAATTAGAGTTTGAAACTTTGGATTTGGAAAAATGGTTTAATAATTCCCTGGGAGAGATGAAAGAAGATAAATTAGATCACAAAAATAACTAACAACCAGCGTTTATGTGTGTATATATATATAAAGAAGATTTGGTTTACTTTTTCTTAGATTGAAATTGAAAGGAAAGAGAAAGGTTACGCGGGATTGGATTGAATTTCTTGCCACGTACGCTTTGGTTTTTCTTGAATCTTAGACGCTACTCTTGCTTGTTTGGGGTTTGGGGGTTATATATATTCTTTTTGTTCATGGCATGGATTCACCGTTTGGGAGTTAATGCACGCACCGATGAAAGCCCATTTTGGTAATTTTGTGTAGATTATATACAATTGTCACTTGTGTGTTTAATGAATTGAATCGTGGTACTGTTTTTTTATTTATTTTGATTAGTCTCTTTTTATTATAAATTTGACATTTTATTGTTTAGAAACAATTTGAATAATTAATGTGGTTTATGTATTTGATTAATTACATCAGGTGACTTGTTGAAAAATATAACTCATGTTATATGTTACACTTTATTACTACTATTATTTATTGAATATAATTAATTATAAATTTAATTTAGATTAAAATGAGTGTTAGCCCGACTCTCTTTTTAACTCTCTCTTAAACATTTACTCCATCCGTATCATATTATAATTAAATTTCATTTTTCTAAATTTATTAAATAATTAATGTATTTAATATATATATATATATATATATATATATATATATATATATATATATATAATATATATATATATATATATATATATATATATATATATTATTTAATGAATCTAAAAAAAATGAAATTTACGGGATGGAGAAAGTACTTTTTTTAATCGGATAAAACAAACGTGGATCTCTCGCTTTGAAAATGAATCTCACATAAAATGTTTGAATTCACACGTGTTTTATTCAAATTAAAAAATGAGTGTTAGGGAGAGTGTTGAAAAAAGAGTATTCCTAACATTCTTCTTTTTATTAAGACATAATTAATCATCAAATTATTTAACTTAATTTGATGTTTTGCTTCGGTTCCTTAATTAAAAAATGTTGCACTTTAGTTCTTTAAAACACTTCTATTAGTCGATTTGATCATTTTTGTCAAAAATCGTTAAGTTCTGCTGATGTGACTTTACAAACAAGACTAAAAATACAAATTTGACTCAACATATGTATTAAAAATCTAATTTAAACTGCACGTTTTGTTTTCGGAGGTTAAAAACCTGCAAACTATTAATAGCGTGTAAAAATATATAACTCTCCATTGCAACAACACAACTATATAGACATCAAGCTCATTTTTATATTGAATAAAACACATGATTGAACATGTAATTATGTGTCTAAACAATAAAAACAGATGCATGGCAACATATTGAACAATAATAGATAACAAATGCATTGTTCCCCCACCACCTTCAACCTCTAATCTATGAACTTCATAAGCTTCACACTTCACCATTGTTCATTTTGCTTTCTTGTATAGTTCAACAATTTGATCCTGCAAACACGCTGATTCATCACTTTCTTGTACATTTTTCTTGCTCTTTGTGTACACCGATTTGTACATTTTTCTTACTCTATACTTTTAGATAATGGAGTAAAGTGAAGCATTAAAGTAAGTTAAGAGACTAAAATACGTGTTAAGCTTTATATTAATTGTTGGAAATAGATCCTACATAAAGTGGTAGAACCCACATGTATTTTATCCAATTAAAAGGTGAGTGTTAGAGAGTATTGAAAAGAGAGTGTTCATAACATTAAACTCTATATTAATTACGGGACATACAACAATATTAAAAAAAATTGAAAGAGAGTTTTGTTGTTCATTGTAGTTAATAGAATTGTTAAAACGGGTTACTCGACCCTAAATGGGTCGGTCTTAATTGGTCTCAAACTCTTTAGGATCATGTCAGAAAAACCCTATTGTAATATGGGCTAAAAAATTACTACCATAGTCTGACCTTATACAAGTTTCGAACTATCTGGCCATAAACATGCTACTACCTTCGGTCTCATATATAAGTAAAATTACAACAACAAAAAACCCACTCTTTAAGAAAAATATTTGAATGCATTTAACTTTTTCTATTTTTATCCATATTTTTTGCTTTGAAAATCATTACAAATATATATATATATATATATATATATATATATATATATATATATATATATATATATATATATATATATATATATATATATATATATATATATATATATATATATATATATATATATATATATATATATATATATATATATATATATATATATATATATATATGAGACCCGAGGAAGTATCTCTTAGCTATTGTTTTATATAAAAAAAAACTCCAGAATATTGATAATAAATATAATAAAAAATTATATTATTTTAAATATAATATATTTTTAAGTACTATATTATTTTATACACATGGATTCACTCAGTTATACTCATGGATCGCTCAGTTATAGTCATGGATCCGTTCGAAGTCTTCGAAGTACCGTAGATAGACGACATCCACGTAACCGACACTCTTGTCCATAAAAATTATAGTGCCAACCAAATATAGCAAGTATGCTCTCAGAGCCTACGCTCTATAAAGCTCCACCTGCTCATCATCACCTCTAGCCTGCTTTACTCTAACGATCTCATATGTATATACCTTTTTTAGGAATTCAAACCTAGCACGAGAGCCTTTGGTTTTTCTAACTCCTTCATGGCAACCTCTAGGTCAAATCCCGGATAGTATATCATCATCTTGAGTGCCTCGTATTTGCTAATCCACCCATGATCTAGAAGTTCCCCCTGATTGGAAGATGCAACAAACATGACACGTCATCGAGTGTGATAACTATCTCACTAAGAGGTAGATGAAATGACGAGGTCTCGGCGTGTCATCTCTCCACGAACGCATTAAACATCATGTGGTTGACTGTAACATAATTGGTCTTGCATAAGTCTTTCATCCCATATAGGGACAAAACAACCTTAAACCACTCGTCATTTGGCTAAGGCAAGTCGATAATCTTCCGCCCATGGTTAATAAACTTCAATGGATCACGGTCCTGCAGAAAAATAAATCTATGTTAGAAACTTGTAATATAATAATTAACATAAACTAAAAAAAAATCCAACTAATTTTACCTTTCCGTCCCAGATATGTCTGGTAGCATGGTCTGGGTACAGAGGCAATAATGACAACTCTACAGGACCTTCTCCAAATGCCTGAGGTGATTATGTCTCATCATCCACAGAAGCCTCACCATCCGGAGGTGGCACTGGCTCAACAATCGGAGGTGAAACTGGCTCAGAAGCATCATCAGTCATAGGTTGCACTGGTGCCTTAAGTCCACTGGTGACTCGGGTACCTCTGGTGCTTGAATAGGTGAAACATGTTGCCTGCGAGAGGATGGAGTGAGCGATGCATTGGTAGGTGAAACCCTTCTCCTACGGGAAGAATAATATGGAGAAGCATGAGCCCCGAAAGTAGAGGCCTCAACATGGCTAGAGTGAACGGGAGCCTCTAAAACTTGACTCTTCTCCTTACACTGATGCATGTTGTGCAATCCTCTTGTGTCTTAGTCTATCGTGTCTATCAGCAAAATGCCTATAAATAAACCAGAAAATTAGTACAAGTAACACTACAAGCAAGAAAAAAAACATATTGATAATTTCCACAAATGCATCTCCAGTTATTAGGAAACTAAACGTTGAAAATTTTCGGAGATGCATCTCTAGAATTTTCTTCAACTCTTCAGGTCCATCAATGATAGAAATACAGACAAACAAACCCCAAAAATGATGGTTTAATCGTCATTTTTAACCAACAAACATATTTTACAGTATGTCTAAACTATAATTCATATGATTTCTACTCATTTCTTACCTTAATCGTCAATTTCTACTCATTTACACAAAAACTCAAAAACTTCTCAAAACACCAAAAAAACTTACAAATTTATAGTTTACTTCACACTTGGATGATGTCTCTGATATACTTAATGTTTATTGAAGAACCTTTGAACTTGGTTGTTTGATTTTGGAGTTGGTTGATGGAAAACACTTTGAGAGAGTTTAATAAAATTTTATGTTTTTTTTTAGAAATGAGGAAGGAGAAAAGTTTTGGTGCGATTTAAGCTCCAATACCATCCAGAGATGCATCTCTGAAATAAATTTGAAGATGCATCTCCAGAATATTTTAACGTTAAATCGGAATTCTATGTAATCAGGACGCGTCCGAAGATGCATCTCTGGAAATTGAGGGTATTTTTGTATTTTCACGTTGTGCCTAAGTAATATGTGATGCATTGAGAAATTGCCAAAAAGTATGAGCTCTAATTTTAAATCCTATGTCTTATGATTTTTCGGGCTTGGCGGACCGACCTATATGGGCTAACTCATTTTGACGGCTCTAGTGGTTAATATGGTTTCTAACTAGTTTAAATAATTGTTAAAGAAGTTGGGTTTGAAGTCATTCTTAAATATAGATCACTATTAAATTCTTTTGAAAAAGAGTTTTATCGTTCATTGTGGTTTTCTGCGTCTTAAAAGAGTAGTCTATGTAATTGTGTGTTGAGGATATTCAATTTTTATTAAAAAAATGTTAAAAGTTGGGAGATCTAGAGTTTGATTATGAGAAAATATGTAAATATAACATTAATAATTAATTATTAACAATTTGTTATTAAAAAAGATTATAAGTGAAAAATTATTACTCGATTACGATTTAATTTTTTTTATCATAATTGCTCGTTAATAATTGTGATGTATTGACTATGTAAAACGTTTTTACCAACTATCACTACCAAAATTTGCCTTATTAGCCACGGTTAAAACAGCGGTGAAATAAAAAAAAATTGTGGCAAAATACAATTAGCCACGATTTACAAATTTAAAATTGTAAAAATAGAGATTACTCCCCCAAAGCACCAATGATATGTGAATTTTGCACCTACTCTTTAAATTAGGGTTTCATCATTAGACCTGAGAGCAAATAAAAAAGATAAATAAAAAATAATTATGATTGTTCATATCCATTAATGTCATCCATCCCACTTTAAGTACTATGTCGAACTTAATGGATATAGGCTAATGGGCAAAACCCACTTAAAAGATATGAAAAATCTTGCAAAAGTACAAAATATAATTAATAATCAAGAATACATTCATTCATCTAAGATGATATTCTAATAATTCTTTTGGGTCTAACCATGTTGCTATCACATATTTTTTTATGGATGCTCTTTACACCCTTATATGTGCATCTCATATCCTTGAAAATTCAAAATTGTCCTTCATGCGTCTAGAGATGCATCTTTGGACGCACTCAAAACATACAAAAATGCTTTATTTTGAGATCCACCCAATTTTGATTAAAATACGGTCCAAATATGCATCCCCGTATATTATTTGGTATATCCTGTGATGCATCTCTGAAATGTCCCCTGAAGTCTTTTGAAGGTATTGGAAGCACGATAATTGCAAGGGGAGATTACTTTATAGATGCATCTCTGGAACTCTCTTAATGGTTTTAGAACAACACCATAATCCTAACATTATAATTTTTTGAGGCCAACTTATATTAACGTAAAATTAAAGTAAAATCACAATAAAATTAAGTTTAATTAAAGTTAAATGAAAGTATAAAGTCATACATTAATTCAAAAATGCAACACTATACATATTATTTGTCAGAAAGTACAAAAAAATAATACATCCAAACATAAACTACTGCGTCTGTCGAACCCCCTGCCTTATCTTCCTGTGATTGTATTGCATGATATTTCGTAACTCGACAACCATGTCCTTCACGAGGGAGAACTGGGGACTGTCATCTTCAAATAGTCTTGCCTCTATGTCTGCTCTTCCAATCTCCATAACACGTTGAAAGACCGTCGTCACGCTCTCGTGTGATCATCCTGAGCCTTAAGTACCTCCTAGTTAGATGACATATGTGGTATTCTAGGAGCGTCTGATGTCATTATAGGGTGTGATACCCTATAGAACTAGGTCATGTAACCATCTACATAGGCCCATTGTACATAAGATAATACCATATAATACTCCTCTAGTATCAGGTGACTCTCAAAATTGTCAAGTATCGCTTCGAGATCTATGTGGCGGAAAGTGGGAAGAGCGAACTCTAAGGGGTGTCTTGGAATAATATGTAGATAGCCAAACTGTCGCATCACTCGCTCTAGTAGATAAGGAAACATCAGACGTAACCCACATGCCATTCGTTCGGAGTATAAGGAAATGATGTCAAATGGACACATCTCGCAGTGACCTCTGTATGGGCAGAAGCAAATCTTATATGTCACAAGACGGTAAAAATGCACTTTGAATGACTCTACCGCTTTATTCCCCCTAAGAGGAATAAATGTGGCAGCACGCGATAAATTCTCAGTGTAGGCAGACACAACTTCAAACCCGATGATGCGGGGGAATTGGAAGATGATCCATCTCTGAAAATGATTTAGATACAATATTAATAATAAGTGTAACAAATGAATTATAAAAATATTAGTAATAATAAATTACTGTAAGCAACATGCAACTCCTTGTTATTTGTCGTGTCTTCCAAAGACAATTTGTGGCAAACTTCGAGTACAGGTAGACCAAACAGGTGACCCCCCAATTGTACCCGAGAATCGCAGTTAAGTCGATGAAATACTAAAGGTATACTAAACCAACATAGGTTGCATTTTTGTCCATAAAAATTGATGTGTCAGCTAAGAACAAGAGGTAACACCTCTATGTGCAAGTCTGACGGTACCCAACTTGCATGTCGTCGCCTTCGACGTCCACAACCTTCTGCAGATGGTCTTTATACAACTTTTCCAAAAAACTAAACCTGGAATGAGCACCTATTGTATCATGTGCCTCTTGTAAGTTATCATTAACTCGTGTCTTCGATGTCCTAATTGTGACCCTCTCACGTTCTTACCGATGTGGTTTATGACACACGTCCCAACCAAAATTTGCCAACATTGTTTTCAGCGTTGTTATCAGCCATTGCACATACGTTCCAAACTAACTCAGAGATAAAGAGCATGTCAATATAAATCCACAAAATCTGTCAAATTTTAGCCTGAGTCCAATCCGAAGATGCATCTCCAAAAATAGTACTGAGACAATCTTTATATGCATCTTCGGACAAAGTTGTGATTCTTAGCCATGCCAGAAACGCCATTACAACCCTAACCCTCCAAAAATTAGTGAACGCATGTTTTTCTAGCATACCAAATTCATTTACACTACTGTCTAATTTACTCAAAACAACTAATGTAACTTATAAAACAAACTACAAATCAAAAAAAGAAAAAGAAAACAAAATTTGAAAATTTTACCAAATGAAATTGATGAGAAGGATAACCTTGAATGTTATGAGATGCTGGAAAAAAGGAGAAAGAACTTCACTAATATAAGTTTGAATGAAAGGATGAGATGTTTTAATGGTCGTGAGAGGTCAAATATTTTTTTAGAACATTTGAGAAAATAAAGAAGGAGGAAGAGGGTAAAGTTTGGTGCCATGATATGAAACAACATCGTCTGAAGATGCATCTTCAAACCATCCATTAACTTTTGAATAAATGGTGTATACGGAGATGCATCTTCAGACATACTTTGGTGCATACGACGATGTATCTTTGAATTAAATTTTGACATAATAGGATTTCCCTAGCAATTTCATCTAAAACTGACTTTAAAATAGACGCGTTTGGAGATTCATCTTTAGACGTTGAGGACATTTAAGTCTTTTTTCGATGGTGTGGGAAAACACATAATGATGGAAAGAGCAACTTCTAATCTCTCTCTCTCTCTCTCTCTCTCTCTCTCTCTCTCTCTCTCTCTCTCTCTCTCTCTCTCTCTCTCTCTCTCTCTCTCTTCTCTCTCTCTCTTCTCTCTCTCTCTCTCTCTCTCTCTCTCTCTCTCTCTCTCTCTCTCTCTCTCTCTCTCTCTCTCTCTCTCTCTCTCTCTCTCTCTCTCTCTCTCTCTCTCTCTCTCTCTCTCTCTCTCTCTCTCTCTCTCTCTCTCTCTCTCTCTCTCTCTCTCTCTCTCTCTCTCTCTCTCTCTCTCTCTCTCTCTCTCTCTCTCTCTCTCTCTCTCTCTCTATATATATATATATATATATATATATATATATATATATATATATATATATATATATTTATATGAAGTTTATTTTAAACAATTTTTTTTACAGAATTAAATTTATTAGACATTGATAATTATTTTGTTATTCAATTTATATTACAATTAGAATTTATTTAAAATATATTTGAATTTGTATTTTATTATGTATTGACTATCTTTAAAATTTGATTTAACAAATTTATAAAATTATGATATTTTAAAATTTTAAAATCTTGTAAAAGTTGTGAATTTTTAAAAACTGAATCATCTGATTTGATCAATTTAATAGTTATTTAATTCTTTTATAAAAACTAATTTATTCAATCAAATAATTTAATTAAATTCGATTTAACCATACCATTTATTCAATGACTAAATTGTCCAATCAATGAACGAAGTAACTCAAGGGAAGTCCCTTATCAGTTTGATAAAGACCGATTCAAATTTTAAAACAGTGATGTTACCGAAAATGGAAAGAAAAAACGTTTACGGGGATTAAAAAAAGTTGATTTGGCTAAGATTAGTTAATTGCATTAATTACTACTTATTGCAGTAGACTAGATGATATAATTAGCATTGACTTGTTCATGAAGAGAAGGGTTGTTGAGCCAACTAAGCAACCCTAACAAAACAGTTTACTGGTTTTTATCATTACGTCTTCGTCATCACTTGCCTTGTCGTAGCGGCGAGACGCAACAAAACAGAGGGATTCGTTCAGTTAAATTTATTATTTATTCAACTACATTTCATCTTCTTCATAAACAAGATAAGTATTGGAGTTGAACCAGTTATTTCCATTCAACCCTCAAGGGGTAAGCTTCCTCGAACTTTTCCACGAAATAGAATTTTTTTATTTTTCTTTGACTGTCACAATTTTATTTTATTTTTTGCTTGGTCACGAAAAATATTATATAAGTTACATGTTGATATTTAATAAATAGTAATATTTTTCCTTTGAAGAAACATTGCTTTTGAATTCCGCAACAATTTTTTTTCAATTAGGGATAAATGTACTCGAATTACCTTAAGATGTTTGTTTATTCTATTAAAATTAAATATATATAATAATATGCACATATTTTTGGTATCTCTCTTATCTTTTATAGGTCCCCCTTCTTTTGTAAGAGCTATCACTCCATATTTTCTCATTATTATTATTGCCTCACGTTTTTTGTGCGAGAATCGGTGCCCTTCACGTGCATTCATATGGAATGCTGCTTCTTCCAATCTTTCGCCTCTTGAAGGTCACTCCACCTCCTTGCATTTGGGCCTCTTGAACATCACACATAACTCATAAAATCTCTCATCTTTTTCCACGTATTCATTTTCGAATTTTATTCATAATTTTTTTAATTCAAAATATTTGCATTGTCTTGTTTTTTTCATCAAATGTTCTTCGAATTATTATGTATTCGATTATTTAAACATAATACATATTAATTGGTTTTCTTTCATTTATTGCGTTTCCTTTTCTTTTTGTGCTATTAGTGTCATTCACATAATTACATCTATAATCTCAAGTTGATCAAAATACATGTTAACTTTGATTAATTATTGTTAAATTTCTTGATTAATTTATGTTTTTATCAATTTTTAGTGATGTATATGACTAATACATGTTAGGGAAAACCGTTGTAATGTAATTTAGATTGAAGTTATTGCTTCATTTGCATTTTATTTATATTTGAGTTTCATTTGGTTAATGTATAAAATCAAATGTTAGTTGTATTTTGTAACATATTTGAACTTTTCCAATTTTAAGACAAAAAAGTTAGTTACTCAATTCTCTCTCTCTCTCTCTCTCTCTATTTCTCTCTCTCAATTATTTGTAATTGTTCATTATCTTCTTCATTCTTGTGCATTATTAATGGAGGTTCATTGTTGAACTCAAACAATTGGTATTCAGAGTTCCGATTCGATTCACAGGAAAATACGAGTGTAATGAGGTATGTGATCGATTTCGGTTCTGAAATTCACATTGAATTGAAGTTCGAATCTGAGAGAATCACATGTCTTGATTCTCAGGGTTAGGGAAACATGAATGTTGGTGAGAACTTAGTGATTTTCACAAGAACGAAGATGAACGGTGGAAACGGTAGCTTGAACGCAGAGCTTCCAGTATTCGACGAAAAGAACTAGAATATGTGGTTGATTCAGATGTGTGTATTGTTTGGAGCTCGAGACATTTTTGATCTCGTCAAAGACGGTACACGCTGGTTGTAGAAAATGCAA